>NC_068318.1:25398453-25722423 GCF_025860055.1 Xyrauchen texanus
CTCCGAGTACATGGCAGGGGTGCTAAGAGGATTGATCACCAGTAGGTTGGGCCCAGCGTAGGTGTGAATCAGGTTACTGCCATAGCGCTGACGCAGACTGTGAAGAATGCTGGACTCATTGAGGTAAAGGAGAGAGGACAGATCCGCCACTCTATCATACGACAGTGGATTCGCCTGACAGAAAGACAGACAGAGTAATCAAACAGGATGCTTTACTCTGAATGGGTAATGTCACATGGTTACGCTCATTTAAAATGCGGCTCCACCTACCTTCTCCACATCATCCTCGTCAACTTCCAGTGATGTTCCATCATGCTCCAGTCTGACCTTTACTTTTCCCTCTAGAAGAGAGCCCTGATCTGTCTTGAGTTGTGTCGCTAAAGACAAACCAAAAATATAGACTTTAAACAAGCTCTATTTTAAAATCTCGGCACAGAGTAAAACATTTTCTCAGTTAAACTGGGCTAGAAATCAACTGTGTCTTAAAGGGACATGTAGGACATTAGGTACTAACCCAGAGAGCAGCCATCTTTATGGACTAGCCACAGCTTCTCAGTGTTGTACCAGGCCTTTTCTGCAGCAAGCTGCTCCTCTGTTTTCACCTTATAACAAGAGAGAAAAAGGGAGTCAGGACAAACACACACACACACACACACACACACACACACACGCCAATCTCTATACCACTGCAACATGACATGTGAGTGTGTTGTGATAGTAACAGAGCCTGAAACACAGGATGTGAAGTATTTGACATGACATACCATAGTCACCGAGATAAACTCTTTGCAGTGCAACATGAACAAATGTTGTTATTGTGCTTTGATTAATTTTGCATCCTGCTTTTGCACAGTTGTAAGTGTGGCTGCAAGATCTGAGATTTTGAGGTGAAAGTGTTGGTTTATCCAAAGCGACTTACAGAGCCCTTATTACAGGGACAATCCTCCGGGAGCAACCTGGAGTTAAGTGTCTTGCTCAAGGACACAATGGTGGTGGTTGCTGTGGGGGTCAAACAACAACCTTCTGATTAACAGTTTAGTGCTTTAGCCCACTACACCACCACCACTCCATTTTAATTTGTCTGGTTTAAAGAATACATAATGTCAAGAACAACCAAACATATGCAGCTCTGTACAATATTCAAAAATCACAAAACACAGCAGAATCTGGCTTAGCTGAGCCAAACCCTTCTGTCACAGTACAGAGACCTAATTTTGGTCAAGTGTAAACTGTGTTTTGCTGTTGTGCGACAGTGCCAATCAGCAGCAATACTATACATCACTATCAACAAACATTTACATTCATGCATTTGGCAGACGCTTTTATACAAAGTGACTTACAGAGCCCTTATTACAGGGACAATCCCCCTGGAGCAACCTGGAGTTAAGTGCCTTGCTCAAGGACACAATGGTGGTGGCTGTGGGGATCGAACCACCGACCTTCTGATTAACAGTTTACCAGTTATGTGGTTTAGACCACTACACCACCACCATTCAAAAAATTATCTTTCCATCCCACAAGCATAAGCCAAAACACACACACATATATATATATTAACACACAGAAAACCAAACACACGAACACAAATGCAAAGACAGGAATCTATTTGTTTATTCAAAACAGAGAGGAGCATAACCAAATAGTAGTAATTCTTGAAGTATGAACGACTACTATTTGGTTCCTCTAACGGTACTACAATTCAATAGAGGACTCTACTGAGATGGACATAACAGCATAAATTCAAACAGGCAGAGCAGTGTCCAAACCTTAGATAGACTGGCAGCTTCATGAGCAGCCTGTAGGATAGCCACAGGGTCCGCAGCTTCCTTGGACTGAGAGGGCCAGAGAAAACCAACAGAGCAGAGGTCGGTCTTTGAAACGCTTTGTTTTAGGTGGAGGAAAGCGCTACTTTAGTGTGAATGACAGCGTAAACGTAGCGAAATGAATGCATTTTCAAAAATGAAAACACATTAGTTTGATAGTGGACTCAGATAATCCTCACAATCTCCAGCCCATCAGTAAGGAATGTCTATCTATTGCATTCCACTCACCAAATACTCTTGAGTGCATCTGAAAACCTTCTTTCTTCCACATGACCAGACACTGTGAAGTCCATAATTCAGCACAGTCAGGCAGGTTCACAGACAAACACAGTAATTATGGTCACTGCAGTGTAACATTGGCTCACAGCCCTGAAAAATCTACAGGAGGAACTGCAGAGGACCTAGGCTTGCTCTCTTTCTCTGTCTTTCTCTCAGTCCCACACTTACTGTACACTGTGAACAATTCAGAACCTGGAAGATTCAGAGCCTTTCAGACCACAAGTGAGACTTCATTCAGAGAAACTAAGAATGATCTTGTGTAGACACAGACCTTCAAATCTATCCTGAAGGTGATGACACTGGTGCTTCTCCAGCTGTGCAATGCGTCCTGTGGCCCAATAAAAGCAACCGCAGTGCTCTAAGAGTGCCGGACAGGCCTCCAGCCCGCCATCTCTATGATGACTTGCACTGCTCACACATGTTTGGTTCAGACATACACACACATATATCCTTAGCTCAGCATCCTTCTTGTACTCTCTCCTTCTTCTCTCTCTTTCCTTCTCAATCTGCCCCTCCTACCTCTGCTGTGATTGGAGGAAAATGAAGGCAAGACATTATGTCAAAAGGCCTCGCCCACTTGAGTAAGGCAGTAGTACAGCCCACACAAACAACCAAACATGATCACATTGACCTAAACCTTCAAAACTTAATTTTTTCCATGGACAACAAATGGAGATGTTGGGCTTAATGACAGCCTGGTAAACTTTCATGTGTTTGAAACATAATGAGGGTGTGTAAATGATGACAGATCTTTCGTTTTCTGATTAAAGAACAAACTTCTTTTTCTGTTTGCATCAGCATATACAATTCAACAACATTTCATCTTGATAAAGAAAAGAAATAGAGAAACCTTTTTCATACATAATAACAGAGGGCAGTTGCTTTCCAAAGGAAAAATACATGATTTAACTCATTCTTAAAGGCATAGTTCACACAAAAATGAAAATCATTTACTCACCCTCATTTTATCTCAGATGTGTATGACTTACTTTCTTCAGCAGAAGACAAAGAGTTTTTAAAAAAAATAACTCAGCTCTGTAGGCCCATCCAGTGTAAGTGAATGGTGATCAGACCTTTGTAGCTCTAAAAATCAAAAAGGACACTTAAAATGAATCCATATAAGTCCCGTGTTTAAATCCATATCTTCAGAAGCAATAATAGGTGAAGCTGAGAAACAGCAATATTCAAGTCCTTGTTTACTCTAAATCTCCAATTTAACTTTCACTTTCAGATGTGAAAATTAAACTAAACATGCACCATATATGACTTTCAGATGTAAAAGTGAAAGTGGAGATTTAGAGTTAGAAAAGGGTTTAAATTTGTATCTGTTTCTCAACCTCACCAATTATATTGCTTCTGAAGATATGGATTTAACCACTGGAGTCATATGGATTACTTTTATGTTTCCTTTATGTGCTTTTTGGAGCTACAAACGTCTGATAACCATTCACTTACATTGTATGGACCTACAGAACTAAGATATTCTTCCAAAAATCTTTGTGTTCTGCTGAAGAAAGTAAGTCATACACATCAGGGTTGGCATGAGGGTGAGTAAATAATTCGATAATTTTCATTTTTGGGTGAACTATCCCTTTAAATTCTCAGTTGACACCCAGGGTCACAAAAAGAAAAAAAAACACACATCTTTATCACCTTCTAAAGATATGCTACATAAAAACACAATATGTGTTTTAGAATGAAACCACAGCCATAATAACAATGCAGAAGATTGCTCATCTGGGAAATGTGATCTTGTCTGACCTCAGATCAGATACCCATCTGAAATCATATAGTAACAAAGACAATGCTCACTTACACTGGAGCCCTTTTCATCTGGTACATTTTCATCTTTTACCTGTAGGAGAGCAGATGCACACAATAGTACATATAAACCAGAGAATAAACCATCTGACCTCAAGACATGTGCTGGATGTGAGTAACCTCTAACCCTGCTCACTTTCTATTCTCAGTACAAAGCTATTTATTCTAGTCACAGCAGAGAAAGGGTGAACAATTATCATGAAAAACTATATTATTTTAAGTGGACCACAGGGAAAAATATGTGCTGTATATGTTGCAGATTTGATTAGGTCTGAAGGTGACCCAGCAGTGATGATGGTAATCTTACTCAGCAAAGAGTGACAGCAGGTGCTGCTTTTCAGAGTTTATAAGAACTAGTTGCTGGATTTGCCAAAGTTGGCATGGTTCAAAACATATTTCTTTGAAAGATATTCCAGAAATGTTATTAAAAGTAATATTTTGGATTCAATCCAAGGTTAAGCAATTGACAGCAATTTGTGGCATAATGTAGTTTATAACCATAAAAAAATTTACTCATCCTTCCTTTTCTTCAAAAACAAGCTGGAAGTGAATGTGTCCAAAGTTTGGAGGATTTAAAGGCAGATTATTTTTTGTTGGTAATGAAAAGCTAAAATCAAATAGCAACAGAGACAACAAGACCAAATCCCACCACCAGGGGGCGGTCACATATTAGAATCTAAAACAAAAACCGTAATTCCTCACAGATCCACCAGAGGAAGGGTTTTGTGCACAATTCTTCATAATTCAGTTGAAGTCAGAAGTTTACATACTCTTAGGTTGAAGTCATTAAAACTCATTTCTTAACCACTCCACAAATTTCGTTTTGGCAAGTCGTTTAGGACATCTACTTTGTGCATGACACAGGTAATTTTTCCTACAATTGTTTATAGACATACTGTTTCACTTTTAATTGAACATATCACAGTTCAAGTGGGTCAGAAGTTTATGTTCACTCAGTTAAACGTGCCTTTAAGCAAAGCTTAAAGAAGTTCTAGTTTAATTTGCATGGATGCCAAACTGTGTTGAAGAGCAGCTAACATCAAGTAGTGACACTATGAATTAACAGCAAAACAGAAGCTCAGATGTTTTTAAAATAGTTTCGCTTTTTCAATAGTGTGCAACAGTGTGGTTTTGGAAATAAAAATCCCATACATTTTTTCCATAGGGAAATTGACTATTAACGATAACTTATACATTTTAAAAGACAGACCTACCCTATGCTCCAAAGGTGTTAACCAATAATGTTAGATTCTGTTGAAGCCATCAGTCCTGATTAACAACTACACTACCCATGATCCTGAGGGGGGAAATCCACTAATCAGAGAATTGTGGCAAACAAACCGTGAAACCCAGAAGCAATCACTCACTTCCATGACGCTATCGAGTCATCTCTCTACACTCTCAAACTAATTATACATTTGTATTTATCTGAATGCTTTACAATATACTTTAAATATTGTGATTCTATACTTGTAATCAACAAGTTTAAATCAATCAGTTTTGTATTTTTCCATGTTTTTTTCCTATGGTTTTAGCTCTGTAATATGTAAACTCTAATATTATATACTGTATAGAGAGCTGATGTTGATTTAATTCTTAGAGTATGAGGTAGTAAATTCTCAATCTTAAGCATTTGTATTATTCAATTGCTTCAATTGACATATTTTACATAAACGGATGAGACAGTTTGTTTGGTTTAGAAAAGAATGTATGCCATCAAAAAGGCCAAGAAAATCTAATTCAGGGGCAAATGTTGAAGAGGTGGAGAAAGTTATTACCTTTTAATAAAACGTTCTTTAGAATAACATGCACTATGTATTGATGAATTGTGAACAAAAAGATGTTTCTTAAAGCGTTATCACTTCTGAAGCGTTTCAGTTGGTTTTGGGTGAGTACAGATCAAAATGAAATTCCTTTTCACAGTGCATCGTCACCTTGACAATCATGATTTCAAGCTGATTACACTTCCTATAGCGCCACTTAGCACTCAACGATTTTGTTCCAAATGGGATAAATCACCCTCTGAAGGGCACTTTGAAGGGAGAACAGTCATGACAGTCATGCTGTAAGATTGCTTCAAACTGATTGTCCAGTCCAAAACAGAGCTCCGAATGGCTCTTATTTGTGAGCCCCACACCTTTTAGCCTTTCCAAGCTCTCACAGTGTATGGTAAAGCCTTCGAAGGAAATAAGGCATTGAGATGATCACTTCTGAATGTAATGCACCCTACGTATGCATCAAGCGCTAGGAAGTGTAATCAAGCTTGAAATCATGATTGTTCCCAGAGGCTGCAATGGCCCTGCTCTCACCCAAAACCAACTGGATCGCTTCAGGAGTAATTGATTAATCAACTGGAGATTGATGGATTATGTTTATGCTGACTTTCTCTCCTTTTTAGAGCTTCAAAAGCCTGGCCACCATTCACTTACATTGTATGGACCTACAGAGCTGAGATATACTTCTAAAAATCTTTGCTTGTGTTCTGTAGAAGCAAGAAAGTGATAGACTTCTGAGATGGCATGAGGGTGAGTAAATAAGAGAAGTTTCATATTTGGGTGAATTATCCCTTTAAGAACATACATAAGGTAATTTTTCTATCTCACATTAACTGATGGAAAAAACACACACGCACACACAACCCTGTGCAGTATTTTGAGGATTGAGCAGCATTTGTTCAGGTTGGTGGTGAGAGTGATTAACCCTGCTCCCATTAACGGTCACATTTAACAGACTGTAAACTGGCACTGCTGGAAAGCTCACTGTGCCAACATGCGCACAGCTAGACTTCAAAACCAGCTAAACACAGAAGAGCTTCACACAGTCTTGGCGCCAAACACCAACAAAAATCAGTCCAAGAAACAGCAGATCATCACAATTACACTCATTACACTGAGCTCCAGATCTGATCCGGATCCAAACCAGCCTGATTATCACCCTCTGGCCCAGACGAAAGCCACTTCCTGGACCCCTCTGGAGGGCCAAGTCAGTCCACTGACCAGCGCTACTGTGAAAGGAATACTTTACCCCAAAATGAAAATTTGTTCATCATTTACTCATGTTTTTGCAAATCGTATGACTTTATAATAACAGAATGTCCAAGCTGCTCTTTTCCAACATGAACGTAAAGGGTGACTTAAATTTCAGTCTGTCCCACACACAAAGCTATCATATGGAATCAGAAAACTTGGCACATACTGCACAAGTTGTGTGGACTACATTTAGGATGCTTTTATAGTGCTTTTTTGTTCTTTTTATAGCTTGACAGTCTCTGGTCCCCATCTACTAGGTCAGACATACTGCTAAACATCTCTTTTGGTGTTCAACAGAGGAAGGGAAGTCACACTGGTTTGGAACGAAATGGGGGTGAGTAAATTATGAGAGAAGTTCAGGACTGGTGGGACACTGACAGCAAAAGAAAGATTCTGTGTCATCGGTCAGGAAATAAAGTGAACACAAAAAGAGAGATGTGACAGAGAGGATGGAAGGACAGAACACACTGTTTAAGGAGGACAAACACTTCCTGTTTTCATTGGCTGATGTGCAGCCAAATTAATCCATTATATAATCAAATCTAATCTAACACTAGTTAATGAAGCCATTCACTGGCAGATTGTTTCAGAGCAATCAGACGACATTCATAGCCTGCAGGCTGCCGAACCCCTTTAGAGAAGAGAGGAAGAGAGCCATTGACCTCAAAAAATAATACAGAACAGTTTCTTTACAAACACTCTCTGAGGTATTTGGAATAGCCATACAAACATGAGGAGTGAAGAGAAATGACTGTAAGACAGATTGACAGTTTATGAATTGGTTTTGCCTTTATGCATAACTGGAAAAACAAAGACCCTAACTTTGCAGAAATTTTAAAGAGCCATATTCTACATCATCTATAATTTCCATTGACACTGGTTCTGTAAAATTAGTAAAATTCCCATTTATTTTCTATATAGACACATTATTTTTTTAGCAATTTATTTTCAAACTTTAGAGCCAGACCTACTGTGAGCTCTGAGGTTGTTAATTGATGGTATATGCTATGTTACAGACTTATTCCAAAATTTATTAAATTCATTATTTTCCTCAAAATTCTACAAAAGTTTGAAATCTTTGCAAATTTATTAAAAATAAAAAACAAACAAAATCACATGTACATAAGTATTCACAGCCTTTGCCAGAGTCCACCTGTGGTAAATTCAGTTGATTGGACATGATTTGGAAAGGCTCACACCTGTCTATATAAGGTCCCACAGTTAACAGTGCATGTCAGAGCACAAACCAAGCCATGAAGTCCAAAGAATTGTCTGTAGACCTCCGAGACAGGATTGTATCGAGGCACAGATCTGGGGAAGGGTACAGAAAAATCTGCAGTATTGAAGGTCCCAATGAGCACAGTGACCTCCATCCGTAAATGGAAGAAGATTGGAACCACCAGGACTCTTCCTAGAGCTGGCCGCCCGGCCAAACTGAGTGATCAGGGGAGAAGGGCCTTAGTCAGGGAGGTGACCAAGAACCCGATGGTCACTCTGACAAAGCTCCAGTGTTTCTCTGTGGAGAGAGGAGAACCTTCCAGCTCTGGCTGGGCCACTCAAGGACATTCACAGCTTTGTCCCGTAGCCACTCATTTTGGCTGTGTGCTTAGGGTCGTTGTCCTGTTGGAAGATGAACCTTCACCCCAGTCTGAGGTCCAGAGTGCTCTGGAGCAGGTTTTCATCAAGGATGTCTCTGTACATTGCTGCATTCATCTTTCCCTCGATCCTGACTAGTCTCCCAGTTCCTGCCGCTGAAAAACATCCCCAAAGCATGATGCTGCCACCACCGTGCTTCACTGTAGGATGTTATTGGCCAGGTGATGAGCGGTGCCTGGTTTCCTCCAGACATGATGCTTGCCATTCAGGCCAAAGAGTTCAATTTTTGTTTCATCAGACCAGAGAATTTTGTTCAGGTCCTTCCAGACTTGAACCCGATTGAACATCTCTGGTGAGATCTGAAAATGGCTGTGCACCAACACTCCCCATCCAATGGTGCTTGAGAGGTCTTGCAAAGAAGAATGGGAGAAACTGCCCAAAAATAGGTGTGCCAAGCTTTTAGCATCATACTCAAAAAGACTTGAGGCTGTAAAGGTGCTTCAACAAAGTATTGAGCAAAGGCTGTGAATACTTATATACATGTGATTTGTGATTCATATTTTTATATATAAATTCGCAAAGATTTTAAAAAAAAAACTTCTTTCACATTGTCATTATGGGGTATTGTTTGTAGAATTGAGTAAAATAATGAATTTAATCCATTTTGGAATGAGGCTGTAACATAACAAAATGTGGAAAAAGTGAAGTGCTGTGAATACATTCCAGATGTACTGTATACATATACATATATATATATATATATATATATATATATATATATATATATATATATATATATATATATATATTATAATATACACTATGTTCAAAGGTTTAGGGTCACTTACTCATTATTTATGTTTATTTACATTTCAGTATAAAAGTCAAGTCATCACAACTATGGAATAACATAAACGGAAATATGGGAATTATGTTGCGACTAAAATTATCCAAAATAAATCAAAATTTTGTTGTATTTTAGCATCTTCAAAGTGGCCACACTTTGCCTAGATTTTGCAGAAATGTACTCTTGGCATTTTCTCAACCATCTTCTTGAGGAATCACCCTGGGATGCTTTTTAAACAGTATTGAAGGAGTTCTATTTATATGTTGGGCACTTAGTGGCTGCTTTTCTTAATTATTCGGTCCAAGTCATCCTTTTAAAAACTTTTTGTTTTTAAATAAAATTTTTGTTTTGTAATTAAATAAATGAATATGTTGGCACAATTATATTTTTGTCTACAAAACTAATTTCAAACATTTAAGCATACGCCTTCAGATCAAAAGGTTTTTAAGATCATGAGAAACATTTCAGGCAAGTGACCCCAAACTTTTGAACCGTAGTGTATATTGCAATAAACTTAAAAATATATTGATTCTATAATTCTAATCAACAATTTTAAAGGGGTCATGACATGACATTTTTTTTATTACTTAAATATGTTACTTGAGGTTCACTTATGATATTAGTAAAGTCATACATTTGATCATTTTCTCCCTCATTCTGACCCTCTGTCAGAAACACTCAGTTTTGGTGCTGCTTCTCTTTTAAGACTTGACAGTATACGCCCACTTTTCTGACTGGCTCTCTTATTGCCATCTCACTGCTCACCGCTGGGTGGGCCTACAGAAGTGATAAGGTAAAGTAGGCGTTGATGTGTTTTTGTGGAGGTAGTCAGATAAAAATGTCTACCACAGTGTGACATCACAATGTGGAGAGAACAAGTCTTTTTGACAGCATTGTTTCAGCAAATGCTCTTTTTGCAGTGAGGTGGAAGTTTTGAATTCTAAAACTTACATTATGATTTTATAGTACAATGAACACTTATATTGTCGCTGTCTGATGAAAAGCACGTATCACGTACCAAGAACGTATCTATAAAATAACATAATTAGTCACCTTTAGCACCATAACTAGAATTATATAATTACACGTCTGTTAGTGAACTGTTTAATATTTTAATTGGACTTTTGCTAGCAAACATGAAAATACATGGTTTTCTTATCATGGGTTCCAATGGCAAATGATCAGTTACAGACTCGAGTCTAACTGTTTGTGTTCCCAGAACTCAGTTGTTATGTTATCGATTACTAGAGAATTTATTTTTGGATATAATATGAGCTTTCACTCACTATTTTAGATCAAAATAAGAGTCAGAATTAGCTTTCACTTTTGGTTTTTCTAATATAGAAATCTGGCAACCGTATACAGTATGGCTGGCATCGTATACTATTTAAAGCCACCTGACATTTTGCATGCATAAATGGCTTTGGTTGTCAGGGAAATCACAGAGCCATCACAATGTAGGCAATCTCTTTACTAAACCTCAGCTGCACAGGTCATTCAGCACAATCCATCTTGTAAAAAGGGAGATATGTGTTTTTCATTGGACAGTGATGATATATGAAAAGATCAAGGAAAATTTAAATACTCATGTCATAACACCTTTAAATCAAGTTTTAATTTTTTTCTGTTGTTTTTAATGTGATTACATCATTTGCAATGCTTCATGGGATTGTAGTTCATTCCCTCATGAAAGACTGTAAGTACAGCCTTGTACCTTTGTCTGATTTTTAAATACTTTTTGGCTTCAAATCAAAGTTTGTAATGACATGATTCAGCTCAGAGCTGATTGGTTTGGTTCAAGGCTTCGAACTCTTTTATTTAAAAGGATTTTATTAAAACCCTGCAAAATAAATGAATGGGAAAAATTCTTCAGAAATAAAGACCGTTGAAAAAGTGGATGGGCACATTTGCACCCTACAGTTTTTGCTTGAAACAATTGTTTTAAGAAATTTTACAAAAACATCAGTTTTCCTATGTCATGTTACTAATTCTTCATATTAATGCAATATAAACAAAAAATGACTTTGTGTACCTTTAAGACTACTGTATGTTAAATATCTCTGTTGACCTATGTGTGCTGGCATAGTTCATATGTTGTTCATCAGAACATGCCAAGTTGCTAAATACTGAAAAAGATGTTAAAATATATAATGGGCAGTTTTGTAGCATAATAAGCTTTGCATTTTGAACATGTGTATGTTCATGTGTATGCCTACATAATATAATAACCTTTTTTTATTCCTGTTTTTTTTTTTTACATGATCCACTTAAAAAAAAAAAAGGTTAAAATGGTCTGCACTCAGGGGCGTTGCTAGGATCTTGATACATTGGGGGCTTAGCCCAGTCCCGAGGCCGTTTGCTGGCCTCAGGAGGTGGAGGACTGCCGTCTTGACGGCGCTTAAAAAATTGCCGGATATCCATTTTTACATTAGACGTTTGGGCTAGTGAGTGACGGATGAATCTTGATGCAGTCTGCTGCTTCCTGCTGATTGGTCAACAAGACAGCACGCTGTATATAGCTGGTAGTAGTCAATATCGATGCACGCGCATGGAGCGCATTATGAAAGACTTCGTCTTAGGTTTAAACAACCTATGAAACTATTAATGAACAATATGAAACTAAAACGACATAAGCTTAATTTAAAATGGCTTAGGAACTATCTATTTAGAGGTGGATAAACGCAATTTAGAGGTGGATAAACCCACTTTGGAGGTGGGTAAACGCTATTTCCGAATTTTGTGAGGTGCGTAAACGGCGTTTATGTGCGTTTAGCCTCCACTACATCCCTGAATAACGTTAATTTACACATCGTGTTTCAATCGCCAAATCAGATGTATAGGCTACTTCATCTACATTCCTCACGAGAAACGGATTATGGCTCACAAAATGGATTAGGTATAGGCGAAATAGTAAGGTCCCACGTACTACTTTATATATACAGTACATGTTCTGCATTAATACCACAGTGAGTAACTTACAGGGCTAGTAAGTTAGACCAGGGTTTGCTTAAGAGCCTTCACCGACCTGAGCTTAATGATGAGGGAACGGCGCCAGTAGATAACTCTTATTGCCTCCCTCGTATCGTTCATGACTCCTTATTTTACTTTTTAAAAAGTGTCTAATATCCATAATAGCTACCACCAGAAGCCACAAACAACAATGACAGTCAAGCCCTAAAGCTGTAAGTTAACCGATGACTCTTTCAGGCTCTCTCCTCTGGTGCGCACTCTAAATACAAGCATTCTGTAACCATAGTAACTTTGATCTGCTTGAACACATTTTAATCGTCTTTAATACATGATTCCGAAGGATAGATTAAAAGACCCGGTACATTTTTTTTAATAAATACAAAATTATTAAAAAATAATAATAATTATCAATAAATTAAATTTTTTGAGATCCGGGGCTATAAAAAGAACATCCGGGGCTGAAGCCCATGTCTAACGACGTGCCTGTCTACACTTATATAGCACTTTTTTTAACCTTAGAGGTTACCAAAGCTCTTTACACTGTGTCCCAATCACCCATTCACACACACACACACACTCATACACCGATGACGGCAGAGCTGCCATGCAAGGCACTAGCCTGCCATTGGGAGCAACTTGGGGTTCAGTGTCTTGCTCAAGGACACTTCGGCATGTGGAGTTGTGTGGGCCGGGAATCGAACCGCCAACCCTGCGACTGGCAGCCGACCTGCTCTACCAACTGAGCCACAGCTGCCCCATGCTCATGTTTTAAAACTCAGTCAAAATAAGACAAGAAAACAGATTCAACACACAAGAGAAAAGCACTCCGATTCATTCAGTCAGAGACCAATCCTTCAGTAAAGTGTACTTGTGAGAGGCAGAGAGGTGATAAGTGTTGCTCTTGTCACTAGAGCAATGCACCTGAAACCTGTTCGTCAGGTCACTATCAGTGTAAACAATCAGACATGTCGGAAAAAATCTTACAAGTTGTTCCTGTCATGTTCAGAGCAGCATCGTCATTTGGATGAATAGCTTTCATTATATTGTCATAAAGCTATAACTATTGAATGACATAAGAAGATCTGCCCTCATGAAATATTTGAAGACATATTTCAGTTTCTGCCGGGAATCCACTAAGCATTAATTGTGACTGCTGATAGCATCGTTTCTTTGCATGTGCTGTCAGCATTGTTTTTGCACCTAATGCACTAAAGGAATTCTGCAAATCCGGTAACACAACAAAAAGTATTGGTGTTGATGATATGCTGTGTTTGCACAGCAAAGAATGACAACGAGTTTAAGAAATAGTTCTCCCCAAAAATATAAATTCTTCCATCATTTGCTCACCCTCATGTTGTTTCAAAACCACTTTTTTTTTATGGAACACAAATGGAGATGTTAGGTAGAATGACAATCTTTGTCAATGTATGGTATAAAGATACAGTGAATGTCAATGGTGACTGAGGTTGTCATTCCATAACAAATCTTTTGTATTCCATGAAAGAGAGAAAGACAGGTTTGGAACAACATGAAAGTGAGTAAATGATGACAAACTTTTATTTTGGGGAGAACTATCCCTTTATTTAAATATTGCTGCGCATTTAGAATCTGGTTAAACTAGATTGCGGGTGCTTAGTTAAATAAGATGCAGGTTTTTGTGCTGAAATACCACATTCAAAACTAGTGCAGCAACTGTGTAGTGATGAATTCATCCCTTTAAGTTTTATCACAACAAATATTTCCATTTGAACAAGCAACACACATTTCACCACACTCCAGAGTGGAATACTCCAGATTTCTGTAGAATCGTAATCTTTATATATAAAAACCCATTATAGGACATTCCCAAATGTGCTAAAGATTTTTCTGTGCTGAGTGAGAATGACTTAAAATGGATCAGTAAAAATCCCAACAGGACTCGTGCCCCCCTCAGGTTGGGCAGAACTGGCCACCTTCTCACAAAGGGAGCAGTTCATTACAGCAGCTGGTTTGACATCTCCCACTGATAACATTATCATCAGAGACTTTTTCAACCAGGATTTTCAACCAAAGGTCTCCAGAGAAGATGCATCTAAAACATAAATAAAAAAGAATCAAAGAAAACATTCTATGTGCCTTATTAGGCTAATTTTTTCTATATTAATATGCAAGGGGTGGGGCATGTGTAAAACTTTGTGAATGACTGGTGTTTGAATTCTGAGGAAACCTGCAGAACTTTGCATGCAATTATGTGGGCACAGCTTCTGCGCAAGACTATTTATTACCCATTCATTAAAAGAATATTTCTTTGTCTATACATGCACTATACATACACAAAAAGAAGAATTATGTTGTAAAAACTACAACAGAATTTCCTCTGTGGTTCCACACCGATGGATGGATGGATGGATGGATGGATGGATGGAGTGTAGGTTATTTCCCTGAGATCTGGGACCCAACATATTAGACCCAACAACTACTGAGGAATCTAAGTGAACAGTAACTTGAGGAAGGTTTATGGAGTATTTTAAACACCAGACCATTAAAAGTGGCAACAAGTGAACCACATTTTTCTTTCAGCAGTGTGGAGTAAGACAGGGCTGCAGTTTAAGCTCCACCCTATTCAACATATATATATATATATATATATATATATATATATATATATATATATATATATATATATGCAGAAATAAAGTGTCTCCTCTACGAGGATGGCCTGGTTCTCCTTTCCAAAGTGATCAAGATCTCAGGGACTAACGAACACATTTTTATTATCAAACAGAAACACTGAAATCACTAAATCATGCACTTACCTCTGCCTAATAATCAATTCTACAGGTAATTTTCCTTTGGGTGCATGAACTCAAAGAGAAAGCACAAAGGGTTTTTTATACCTTTAAAATCTATTTAAATGAATATTCCAATTAGGAACTGGCTCAAAATATTCAAATCAGTCATGAAACAATGCATTATATGGCAGTGAGTTGTAGGGTCCACCTATAAAATTTGACAATTTAAATTGGGGAAAATATCCTATAGAAACCCTACATATGGAATTTTGTAAAAGAATCATTCATATCCAAAGATAAGCCCCAAATAACAGATGCAGGGAAGAATTAAGCCAATACCCTCTCATTTTGAACATTCAAAAAAGAGCCATCAAATTCTAGAAGCACCTACAAATAAGTGACCCCAACACATATCTTTATAAAGCCCTTGGTACCAAGAGCAGAGTTTAGTGGAGAATCCCCTCTGCCAGCTTGCCCTGACACTCGCTGAACCCACACCTGAGGAGATCGGCCAGTCTCAGGACAACCACACACTCACAAACATTCACCCTAACCAAATTATACACAAAGAAAAGGAAAAATAGGTCAGTTATTGGTCAAACACCATAAAAAACAACACAAATTAGAATGTAATTTGGGACTTAATCTAGAGAACACCGTGGCAAACTATCTGACCACAGTGACTGACTGACAGAAGAGCACTGACAATGTACTGACTCAGTGAGCTCAGTCTGGCTACAGAAATGGGCCACCGCAGACAGAGCTTAAAGGTTTAAAAGAGAATAGGCAGATAGACAGATAGATATGCTATTATATACCATACATCAGAGGGTCTTACAGTCGTTAATGTTGATGCCTGATGTTCTAAAATAACATGCAGACTCTGACACTGAGATTTCTCTGGTTATCCATTAGCAGAAAGTGAGTAAAGGGCCAAGGTCTCTCCATACACACAAGCACCCATTCAAACATGAGCAAACCAGCATGACAACAGGTTTAGCTGGAGTGATCACAGTTTCCTGTGGGTCAGACCAGTCTGTAGGAAGTAA
The DNA here is from genome assembly GCF_025860055.1 of Xyrauchen texanus. Lineage (NCBI taxonomy): Eukaryota > Metazoa > Chordata > Actinopteri > Cypriniformes > Catostomidae > Xyrauchen > Xyrauchen texanus. The sequence continues at coordinate 25,414,639 of NC_068318.1, forward strand.
TGTGATCCACTCCACACTCATTTGATTAGCTTGACCAAAATGTTCTCTTCAAACACCTGCATCTTTCCATATCCACCCTATCTGATGATAAATGCTGCTTGTGTAAAGAGCTGCACAGTAATATCAGGATCTAATATGGCCAGATGCTCTCAGCTGCACTTTTATAAACCTCTTATGGTTTGAATGACCAAATATTATTGTGCACATACAACAAACACAATATACTATATTTTAACATGCCCTACATTTTTTTCTATATGTCACGATTAAATCACTCTATACACTCTAATCTCCTTACAGAGCTTTGGTAATGCATTGAGCTTGTTCAAATTAACATGTCAGGGTCCATTATTATTTTCCTATTGCTTTGTTGTAAAATAATGTATTGTTATATTTGAAATAATGATGAAAATATATTTCAACAAAAGTTAAAAAATCATAATAAGGTATGTTGGAAATTATGTCACCATTATTGAAAATAAATTTGGTTTAACCTCGTGAAACCCGAGCTGTGTGCATTTTCCATTTCCCTTTTTGATTTTTAACTAGTAGCACCTAATAAACATGCAAAGAAATATTTCTAGAGCAATTCATTTTCCTAAAATTTATGTCCACATTTGTGGACAGTGTGACTAAGTTATGACATTTTAAATAATACCAAGCAATAGAAAGTCGGTATTTATTTGTATTTTTTTTTTTTTTATCATATTGTTTATTTTGTTACCAAGAGTGTTGGTTATTCATGTTTTTCTACTTTTGCAACAAAATCTCAATGTTCTCTCTTTGCACAGTCAAACTAAAAAAGTGATAGAATCAGAAATTACCATAAATAATTCTGATTCAAAGTAATGGCAAGCACCATCAAATCATTGCCAACCATGTTAAAATAAAATTATACATTATAAATTCTAAATCTAAGTATGGATTACAATCATCCCATCTCTACCAAACATGTTGTGTGGTTTATACACCATCTGCAGCCTGAAACTGAACTTTTCTCCAGTGTACTGTCTGTCTGCACAGGTCTCAGAACAGTTCAAAATGCATGCCATATTGTTTTGTCACATGACTCCATAAGTCAAATGTATAACCATTTACTGTCAGCCCAGTGTCTTCTGAACTGAGATCAGTCAGTTTAAATGAAATTAAATTATGCATTGCATAAAGCATAGCCAACAAATAACATCAACACATGTGAACGTGCGGTCGCATAAGGTAAATAATATTTTAGTTTGTCAAAATTAATTGAAAAAAACTAACAAGCTATACATTTAGTCTGTGTTATTTTCCAACCTTAAAAAATAAATCCAATTATACACTAACATATATTTAAAAGGGGTTGATATCAGTAGACTAATGAATCGACCAGCACCTAATAATTAAGGAAATGAAACCATAATCTTGACTTCCTAAATGACTTCATGCCTGTGGCATTCATTGTCTGAAACAAAGTCAGCTGAAGTTTTGAAATATCAGAGGAATCACGATGACAAATGACTGTGGGAAAAAACAGAGCTGATGTCACCCAAAGCAACTGAACTTATGCCTCATAATTTCACAAAAATATTCACTTTAAAATGTCACCTAGTATTAGATAATGTTTTCATTTCTATTATCAGAAGACCCATCAATGCTTTACAAATTTACTATATGAGCTGTCAGGTCAACAGAGTAGCCCATATTCTGAAACTTGGCCATTTGCTCAGCTATGGCAGAATGTAGGGACATAAATGTGTCACAGATCAACCAGGGAATACAGCAAAGGAAAGGGAGCCGTTTCGAATGCTTCTGTAGTCTACAAACAGTAAAACAAATATTTTTACGGAGTTGGCATATTTCTAAATGTATTTTTGGGAAATAGTTGAAATTAAACAAAGAAAAGAAAATCTGTGAATTGTTAAAACAACTCTTTTGGTCTCTAAATTTCTTTATTTAAATACCCAATGAAATTAATTTTGCCAACTTTTAGGAGGACACCATTACATACATAGCTTTCGTGTTAGTAGATGTGGACTAAAAGCCACAAATCTCCAATTTTTATTTCATGGGGTGTTTAACAGCATACTGGGCATTAGTATGGACCTTTGAGGTTTGCTCTTCCTTTATTTCCTTGCCAATCATTCTATTCAGATTGGTATGAACCATCTTCCCTAATGGGACTTTACTAAGACACATGTGCATTATGGGTGGGAGAAACAAACATATTAAACAGAAATGCTTAACTCCCACCCCCAAGCCATCTTACTGAACTTCACATCATCAACTGTCAAAATATTGCTAGGAATTCTCAGAATTCCTTCAGGCTGTAACTGATCTTCCATCTGAAATGTTGAATATCCAATCTAAAATTTACAACATATACCCAAAAACTGTATCTGAGAAACATCTAAAAAGTGTGTTTAACAAAACAGGCTAACAGGCACCTGGTAATCCTAATAAGTCTTTGAGATAAAACACTGAAAACTCTGTTTTACGTATCTGACTGTTGACACAATATCGTTGAGATGTTCTGGCATGTTTTCCAAACTTTTATTGATAGTGAAAAGGACATTTTTGTGGAAAAGAATGAGGAAATAGACGCAATCCTGTCTCAATCCCATGCCACCAGCATAATCTCCAAGGCATGGAGTATTGGTGTGTGATATTCACAAGGTGTCACGCTTTGTTGTAACAGTACACACTCAACATTTTTAGGTTTAGAAGTAGCTTTAGGGTTAAAAAAGCTACAGGAACTCACTCACCTCGTAAACATCCCGGTATGGGCCTCTGGAGTTCCTCAACCAGCAGCGACTCAGCTCACTCAACTCAACAATTGGCTGCACCTTTAGACGCACCGTCTCTCCAGACTGCCTTATCATCTCCACAATCTCATCTCTGTTTTTACTTTCCACATTCTGCCCATTGATCTCCACTAGGCGGTCACCTGGCACCAGCCCCAAAGTGAGGTCTTTATTCCCAGCACCAGGTTCAGCAAAGTGGACCACTCTTCGGTAAATTGACCCATTGGGCCGCTGGTCCACAATGGTGGTGCGACGAAGGGAAAAGCCAAAATCCCCCGTGTTGCGTCGCTGAAGTTCCAACTCTCTAGGCGCAGGAACTTGTGGGGGTGCCAGATCAGGCAAGTGCAGGTCTTCTGGGAATGTTCTATCAATTATCTCAGGGATCTGGACCTTCTTAACAGGGGTGACTGGGTGGGACCTATATAGAGGCTGCGAATTGAATACTTTAACCTCAATTTGAGGCAACGGATTGGCTGAGTTCTGCCTTGATGGTGCAGCTGACCCTGAGGGACTTTCGTCTTTGCTCTTCTGTGAGAAAGAAAATTGCTTTATGATTTGCCCCACCTGGGAGTTCTGCTTTGTCGGAGTCCCAAACTTGGCCAGCTGTTCCTTAACACTCTCTTGCACCCCTTCAATGTCATCACAGGAACTTGTGGTGATCACGTGACCTTGACTAAAAACTTTCTCAATGTCCAAGTCTGCCAGACTGAGCTCTGTGTTTCTGACCACTTTGATGGGGATGGGGTTAGAGATCTCCAACTTCCCTTTGGAATCCTGTTTAGATCCGCTTCGATGAAGGTTAAATAAACCTCTCCTCATGCCCACTTCCTCTAAACTCTTCAGCTCAGCCTGAGACATCCGTTCTTTCTTCTCTTTCTTCTCTTTTTTCTCCTTCTTTGCTCCATCTTTATTCTTGTCTTTATCTTTCTTCTTCAGGTGGAACATGATTAGGCCCAGATAATGAATCCACAAATCTGCTGTTGGTATTTTCAGACCGTAAAGAGGCAGATCACTGCTGGCATTCAGTCATGACCACCGCACCAAGGCCACACCAACAACAGATGAAGCTCATCTGTAAAACATAAGAATGAAGCAAAACATCTTGTTTTTATACTTCTCTTTTGCAGTGAAGAGTCCTGTGAGCCAAGATTAAAAAAAAAAACACAATTTAAAATACAGTTATATACAGAATATACTGTATATAAACTCAGTGACCACTTTATTAGGTACACCTACTTATTTAAGAGATTATCTAATCAGCAATCGTGTGGCAGCAGTGCAATGCATAAAATCAGGAGATATGGGTCAGGAGCTTCAGGTAATGTTCACATCAACCATCAGAATGGGAAAAAATTTGATCTCAGTAATCTTCAATCGTGGCATGATTTTTGGTGCCCGTCGGGCTGGTTTGATTCTTTTGTAACTCCTGATCTCCTGGGATTTTCATGCACAGTCTCTACAATTTACTCAGAATGGTGCCAAAAACAAAAAACATCAGTGAGCGGCAGACCTGCGGACGGAAAAGCCTTGTTGATGACAGAGTTCAACAGAGAATGGCCAGACTGGTTTGAGCTTACAAAGGCTAAGGTAACTCAGATACTGTAACCCATCTGTACAATTGTAGTGAGCAGAACAGCATCTCAGAATGCACAACATTTCGAACCTTGAGGCGAATGGGCTATAACAGCAGATGACCACATCGGGTTCTACTTCTGCCCGCCAAGAACAAAAAGCTGAGGCTGAAGTGGGCATAGGCTCACCAAAACTGGACAGTTAAAGACTGAAAAAACAATGCCTGGTCTGATGAATCTTGATTTCTGCTGAGGTAGGTTCACTGCAGCCTCATTTCACTGATGCCACATGAATGGCGAATAAGATAATCACATGAAGAAGTAGGTATACAAGTGGTCACTGAGTGTATTTTATAAAACAAACAAACAAACAGTAATAAAGTTTAAAGGGCATTCCGTTGCTGTAGCCTGCCATAGGGATTAAAATAACCACTGGATATTAGATCCTCTCACACTCTTGACATTTTTAAATTATGTCTTAAAGGGATAGTTCACCCAAAAATTATCTTATAATTTACTCACCCTCATGCCATCCCAGATGTGTAATACTTTATTTCTTCCGCAGAACACAAGTTAAGATTTTTAGAGGAATATCTCCATGCAATATTGTATATTGTGTTTTGTCCATACAATGCAAGTGAATGGTGACTAGAACTCAGGTCCACAAATCACATAAAGTCAGCATAAACGTAATCCATACTCCACAAAAAAGACTCAAGTGGTTAAATCTATATATTCTGAAGTGACGTGATAGGTGTGGGTGAGAAACAGATAAATATTTTAAAAGTTTTTAAAGCTTTTATTTTTTTTTACCATCTCCACATTCACTTGCACAATATTTTTTTTTGTTTGTTTGTTTTTTTTTGGCAATTCATATTCTTCATGCATATCGCCATCTACTGGTAGGGCTGGTCAAAGGTGGGGATTTATTGTAAAAAAGGATTTAATGTTGATCTGTTTTCACCCACACATCTCATATATCTTCAGAAGACATGGATTTAACCACTGAAGTCTCTTGGATTACTTTTATGCTGTCTTAATGTGATTTTTGGAGATTCAAATTTTTGGTCACCATTTATTTGCATTGAGTGGATCTACAGAGCTGAAATATTCTTGAAAAAACTTAATTCATGTTCTGCAGAAGAAAGAAAGTCAAACACCTGTGATGGTATGAGGGTGAGTAAATGATTAAAGAATTTACATTTTTGGGTACTAGCCTTTTAAGCTTTGTATATATTCATTGATCTTTAAGTGGATGAACATAAAATGTTGGTTGTTTCTTGTCAGTCTTTGTTTGATTATTCGTTTTTGGGATCTTATACCGTTATTTGCATTTGATTATTTTAATTGCCCGTGTAAAGCACTGTGGTAAGGTTAGTAAGTTTTCTTTTCTTCTTTTTTTATGTAACATAAAAATACAAATATATTCATTTATACTGTTTGTTCGCCATCTATACTGTGCTTTAACAAAGTCTCTAGCAGGTCAGTCCACTGCTGACCATCTAAGACCAAAATCTCAAAAACGGTTGGTCAAGATTACGATCAAAGAACATATTTCAAATCAGCAATAAAATTTGACAATACTGGTATCATACATTTGGATACTTAAATATACACAACAAAAAAAACGCAATTTTCCCGGCTTGTATAGCTAATGCGCATGCACGTTCTAGAGTTGATTGACAGCTGATGTCTGTATCTAAAGGTGATTGGCTCTTTTAACTGTAAGGCATGACTTCCTTTCTACATCCGTTGACCGTTGGGCGCTCAGAGATCTGTGGTTGAGCGTTCCGATTTCTCCCATTAATTTTAATAGAAGTGGCCCATCTCTGCTTAATACTCTCTGGTATCATCTGTACAAAACAGCCTATCTTTTATGTTATCAAAAGCACACCACCTGGCATAATACACAAAACAGATGTCAAGTAGATAATAACATGATCAATATTTGTTTATGTGTGATTCTGTTGTATCGGGGGTAAGTAAACCACATAATTTATTATTTAAAATATAAAACATTTAAAGTACCGCAGACCTCTACGTGACGTTACGCACTCCCATTGGCTGTTCTTACCTTTCCAGGCAGGTATAAGTGGAAAACAGAGTCGAAAGGGTGTTTTACTGCCATCAGCAATCTTAAAATCGCGTAAGCACTGACATAACTTTGAATGAAACACAATTGGTGAACAGTGATCTTAATTCGATCAGTATTTCTCGATTTTCCGAGCAAAGCGAGTAAAACCGAGTGTTGAAACGCAGTGTCATCTTCTTTCAAATGGAATTAAACTCTCTTCAGGAACTGAAAGTCAGTTTAACATGATATAAAATTGTGGGGCATGACTTGCCATCACCTGCAGAACAGTAGGCCCTATGTTATTTATAAAGAATAGTTCACCTCTATATATATATATATATATATATATATATATATATATAGGACTATATATATATATATATATATATGTATTCAGTTCTGATCTGAACTCTAAGACGTATTTGTATCATAATAGGCTACTATTTGTTCCAACAATATGTTATGCCATAATGCAGTATTTAAGCCATACATATACGTGCATTTTTTATGTCGTTAAAATATGACATCATATGGATTTAAGGTTAATGATTTGGTAGCCTACGCGTGATGAGCTTCTGAGCCTCTTTATTCCGCAACAGTCTGTTCACATGTATTTAAAAAAAAAAATGAAACCAAATGCTGGTAAAGAGAGATAAACTTACCTTTGAAAGGCACTGAACCGCTGCACCAGTCCGGTGGAAACGCGTCTGGAGCGTTTGACGGTCAGTGAGACGCACGCGCCGACTGAGCGCGCGACCCGCGCACTGACCCCTGCTGGATTTATATGCTCAAGAGGAGTTTTAACACTTCACTGCCTCCCATCTGCATGACTGATGGGCTTTGAAAACTGCAGTGTTTTTAGGTCGAGATGTTAGAAAGAAATTTACAGTTGTATTTGTCATATGTGTAACACAGCATCCAGTATTTGCTGACAATGCAGTGTTTTGTCTAACAAGCCCACCAATTCAAACTTAGGTAAATAAAATAAGTAAAGGACTATAAGGTAGGCCTACCTGTATTAGAACAAGTACATAAGAAGAATAAATATTAAGTTGTATTCAAGAATAAACTCTTGTTTAGTGGACTGCTTAATTTCCATGGGCATAGCACCCTCCTCTGGACAACAATCTTCTCTGTAAAAGGTATTTGTGACTCTCTCGCTGATGCACAATAATCCTGCAAGTCTGTTGCATATTAGTAATTTTTTTATAATTCATATTAATAAAACCCCTCTCCAACAGGTTCTAGTCTTTGCAGACTGACTACATGATGAAAGTACAAAGATTCTAGAAAATAAGTAAATCAAAAGTGTGTCCACAATTCAATAACATTCACTAATTAAAAATAAATAAATAAATAAATGCATCTTAAATATTAAAAGTATTGATAATATGAATGCATTAGCCAAAACATAAACTATAATATTTTTAAAGAAATGGCTCCTTTTTACCTGCCTCTTGTGTCTGGGAGCCACAAAATCTTTCTGATAAAACTTAACCTCATTAACTCTAGTTTGGGTCGACTGCTATTTTTAGAACAGCTCACCAATTAAGTGTATTTCAATTAAAGGAATAATTCAGCCAAAAATGAAAATTCTCTCATAATTTACTAACCCAATCAATCTCCACCTTTGACCAGCCCTGACCAGTAGGTGGTGATATGCACAAAGAAGGCGAATCACCAAAAAACAAAAGAGGAAGAATGTGGAAGTGAAAGTGGAGATTATAGTAAAAAAAGGACTTAAAGATTGATCTGTTTCTCCCCCACACCTATCATTTCAGTTCTGAATACATGGATTTAACCACTGGCATCATATGGTTTACTTGTATGCTGTCTTTATGTGCTTTTTAGATCTTCAAATTTCTGGCCACCATTCACTTGCTTTATATGAATTTACAAAGCTGAGATATTTTTCTAAAAATCTTAATTTGTGCTCTGCAGAAGACAGAAATTCATACAAATCTGGAATGGCTTGAGGGTGAATCCATGTCTATAAGTAAATTTCTGAAGATTTAGAAAATTTTATCCAGAAATCAGCAATTGAAAGCATGGAAACAGGCTCAATCAGATGTGCAGCTCTTATAAAAAAAATTAACCAAGGTATCATCACAGACAATATTTCCAATGTGTGTTAGTGCCTGAGATGACTTGGGATGGTCCTTCTGACCAGTGTCAGAAATGATCTTTTCCATTAAGGAGCAATATTTGCCCCCTGGATTTGATTTTCAGGGGCATCTTTTTACCTTTATGATGGCATATGTTTTCTAATAATATAAACATATATATGTGAAATACTTCAATGTAATCAATTTACTAACATAAATTCTCTATCTGAATAATAATCTTATTTTTATGCAACAATATCACATTAGACGTATACCAAGGCCTAAAACAGAAGAATTAATTATAGGGAATTTTTTTTCATATTTAATTTCTGGGGCATTTTGTCACCTTTGGTGGAATTTGTGCCCAGAGACCCTGTTAATTTCTGTACCTGTTCTGACTCTGCAATGTTTCAGTTCTGTGAAACATTGAAAATGAATTCAGTACAAGGTGTTTAAACTGGTCTATAAGGAGGATAATGAGATCAAATTTAATATCTGCGTATTCACGGTAAGTTAATTAAAAACGAAGGTTTCGGATGCAGCCACTTTGCTAAATGGTACAATATTATAGAAGTTTTCTGGATCCCAATTGTGATGCAGTGAAAGGGACAGTTCACCCAGAATATAAAAATGCTCTTATCATTTACATACCCTCATGCCATCCCAGATGTGTATGACTTTTAGAAGAATATTTCAGCTCTGTTGGTCCAAACAATGTAAGTAAGTTGTGGCCAGAACTTTTAAACCCGACAAAGCACATAAAGGCAGCATAAAAGTAATCCACAAGACTCCAGTGGTTAATCAATGTCTTCAGAAACAATCTAATAGGTGTAGGTGAGAAACAGATCAATATTTAAGTAATTTTTAACGTTAAATCTACACTTTCATATTCACTTCCACATTCATTTGTTATTTGGTGATTTACATTCTTCGTGCATTTCACCACCTACTGGTCGGGGCTGGAAAAAAGTAGAGCTTTAAACTAAAAAAGACTTAAATATTTATGTGTTTCTCACCAAACCTATCATATCACTTCTGAAGACATGGATTTAATCACTGGTGTCACATGGATTACTTTTTTGCTGCATTTATGGGCTTTATGGATCTTCAAAATGATGGCCACCATTCATTTGCATTTTATGGACCAACAGAGCTGAAGATATTCTTCTAAAAATCTTCATTTGTGTTCTGCAAAATAAAGAAAGTAATACACATCTGAGATGGCATGAGGGTGAGTAAATACTCCTTGAACACTGAAGAGTACTTCATTCCTTGCTATACTTAATGGATTTCCATAAACATTAAACAGTTCTTACACTATACAAGTCAATACGTAAGGTTAAAAAAATCGGAACTTCTGAAATTATTGATAAGTGTGTCTTCATATCATGTTCAAGAACAGACATAACTTTGACTTATCTAGAATTTATGACAAGATACAGGTGCATATTTTTAAGAAGACAAATAAAAGTGCATAGAGCAGAACTACTTTGCTTGTCTGCATTTGGCTTTAGACAACTCTTATCTTATTGTATAATATGTCCCAAGCTCTCTAAACTGTTGCAAACTGTGATACAATCAATGGATATTATTAATTGAAATCCTAACATGTTCTGTTCGATACCCAAGCAAAAACAACTATTATAGTATTTCTGAAAAACGTCAACCAAAGCATGACCTTTTAAGCGCTCTTGACCTATCAGAAGGGAACCCGCCTGTAATAAATGGGGTTAAATCAGTTCACGACGCGCTCTGTATTTAAAAAACGACACTAAAACAGACGAGACTGTCTCTCACATTTCAGCAAAACATTTTCGTGTAGGTTGTCTTAGGTGGATTGATAAGAACAACGGTCTACACTGCCCTTCTTCTGTCTTCTGCTTTATTGCGTCTTGTTGTGATGCTGTTCAGCTCGCTTGTTGAGTTGAACGCACGAGGTTGCAGACCAGACATGTGATAAAAAGTCTGCGGGAAGATAAATGATTATTAAGATTAATAACTGTCTATTTAAATTTATGAAAATTAGCGCATCATGTTGTTCAATGCACACATGCATATAGACCAGTTTAATAGTACATAAATGCAGATATTTCCGTCAGTATGAGCAGTATCGCGACAGTTCAACGCGATTTATCAACTTCACTCTTGTGTTTTTTCAAGCGTCCCGAGGCTCTTTCAAAGTGGAGTTGAAAAAATAGGGGTGTCCTGAAAATGACTCAGTTCAACACTTCGTCACATTAACCCACAAAGTACGGAAGGAGTGTATCATTTCACATCATGTTCATTGATATGTATATATATAGATATAGATATAGATATATATTATCCTCCTGTCTCTGTAAGGGAGGTTTTAATCAGTATATCACGCAGACTGTTAAAGTACCTCCCCCCTCTCCCGCGTGGTGTGGTCCGCGGGGTGGCGGAAGTCTCGCTCTGCCATGTTGAGCGCTTTGTTTCTGTAAGTGAGACGCGATGATGGAACAGAGCTGGAGCTCTTTCTTATTCCAGGTGAGAAACTCTATTTTTCATACCCACACTCTCTCATTTACACACTCCGCACGCCACTCAACTCATGTTGCCGGTCTGACAGCTTCAGCCTGGTTTATAAACTGAGATATTTGAAACGGAGCAGTTGGAGCAAAACAATAGTAGTTGAGTCCCGGGCGCCCAACTGCGCTCCCTCGGTAGACGTATTAACACTCTATTTTAGTGTTTACCTCCATATCTGTCTTTATATTTCCCTTTTAATATCTTAACCAATGTCCCCTATTTATCGTTATAACCGTGTCTCCTTTTGTAGTTTTAACTCTATATCCCTCTGTTTACATCTATCTATTGTCCCTGTTTTTATTTTTCTATCCCTTTCTATCTATAGCTACCCTTACATCTTTCCATCATATACATTTCTTTCTATATTTCTCTTTGGGACATAATGAGTGAGACAGATTAATGAGTTCTAGTGATTCAGATCCTGAGTTTTAGTTTCCATGTAAACTCCCTTTATAAGATAAGTGGGGCTGTTTACATAAATCACTTATATCATCCTGCTATTCTAAAAGGCTTCAGGTTTTTCTTTTATTAAGTGAGTTTGCTTTTTCATGTCCCACTATTTGCACCTGATCTGATTCTCTTTAGTTTGTATTTTAATACACATGGAAGACGTATTATTCCTTATGACCTCAGAGGTTTTTGTATCAGAGTTTGTACTGAATGTACCTACTGTAGTTACTCTCAGGCAACATTAGGGGCGGTAATCACAAGGTAACTGGCGGTACAAAATAATATAGATATTTAAGTCACAATATGATATTATTGCGATTTTCTTTATTTTTGGTGTATTCCGATTCAAAACTACAATATATTGTGATATTTCACTCAATGTTTCTCATTTGTCTTCATCAGACTTAAGATTTAATGTTTCCAAATCACCAAATGCATAGTTAAATTAATATAAGTGTGCAAGTTTACAAAACAAGGCTTGTTTATTTCCTAATATCTATGGACAATTGAAAGCCATAAGCATTTCAGGCCATAATGCTTAATATTTCTGTGGTTAGGTCAATTTAGCTAGACTTTATAAAAATAAACATACAATAATAGCATAAACAATTTTACATTATTTATTACAACAGTTTCAATACATACAAGTATAATACATTTCACCTTAAAGGTTGCCTATTTTATGTGATACTAACATTTTTGTCAAAATACCTCAGTTAATGTAAAATTGCGATCAATTTTAGTAAGGGACCGTGATTGTGTAAAGCAAAGATAACTGCACCTTCTAAGGGACTTTTGTTGAATTCCTAGATCGATTTGGCATAAAAAAAAATCCTAACACTACAATATTAATTTGGAAAAATGTAAATAATAATATTGATATTTGCTGTGCAAATATCATGATGTGGACTGTGAAGCCTAACTTTTCTGAATAGTTTACTTAACTGCTCTCAACTTAGAATGTCTTCTTTCTTTTAAATTAGATAGAAATTATGTAAACAACATACTTAAAATCTAAATCGATCAATTTCATTATTTATTTTTTTTTGCATGTAAATGCCTTTATCTATCAAACCTGATCTTGATTTGAAACTTCTCAGGTTTCCAGAAGATACAAAGGATGTTTGTTGTGTTATTTTACCCTGGACTAGCTTCTCAACTGAGTCATTTAACAATTAGTCCTCAGGAAGTGAGATTAGACAAGTTTATCCTTCTAATGTGACATATAAAGCCACACAGTTTTGAAAAGTGTGTGTGTGTGTGTGTGTGTGTGTTTCTTTCTCTTCTGTGAGGCTGCAGCAGAGGCAGGCAGAGCGGCACAGTTCAGTGGTCATGTCTAGATGATAGCCTTCATTCTGCTAAGTCTTGCTAGATTTACATACAACATTTACAGTATACTTGTTTGTTTAAAGTCCCATTCCCTAACCCCACCTTCATAAACTTCATAGCAGCAAAATTTGAATCTCGTGAGTATAGGTAGACCGATATATCGGTTTTAACAATGAATCAATGCCCATAGTTGAAGATAGTTGTTTTTTTTTTATTTGTGGGTAACAATCACATGGGGATTTCCTGTATCTAACTCTTTCACTATTGACAATATTCAACTTACCTTTATCCTCTTTTCGATGCATATTTTGTTATTTTGATAAGATAATCAAGAAATTTGAAGCAAGGGCATGCAAAGAAAAATATTACTGTATGGAAACGTGCCCTGTCAGCACATTTATTACATCTCTAACTTCTTGAGTAATAATAAGCCTTATTCCTCTTTAAAATCTCATCTGGTGAAATATCTATATGAATCTCTTCAATCTGGTTAATATATATATATATATATATATATATATATATATATATATACTATAAATGGCTTTAGTTGTTTAGTTCTTAAATATAGAGCTATGTAACAGAGCCAAGTCTCTGTTATTTCAGACTTTGGACTTGTTTACAGATAAAGTTTCCACGTTTTGCATCAAATCGTTTTTTTCTGCATATTATTGGGATTTTGGTTGAACAATAAACTACCTCTGGGATTCTATTCATTTTAGAATCATGTAGCATCCATGTTTGTGCCCATTATAGTAAGAAAAGACTCAAGATTTTTTTAATGTTCTGTTAATTGATTTTAAAATCTATCAGCCAGTTATTCGGTTATCTGCCTTTTCCACGACCTTCGGTATCAGCAAAATCCACTATTGGTCGACCTCTACTTGTGAGAGTTTTATAGGAGTTGTGCAGAACAGCAAAGCAGACCGTTAGAGGAATGGAGAGATGTGAAGGTCCTTTGCTGGTGGGGTTTGTGCAGACCAGTGGAAGTGTAAGTTCCTGTAATCCTTTCATCACCAAGCTGTGGTGGGTTTGTGTCTTATGAGTCACTCACTCAAAATAAAACATCCCTCATTTGTGGATAAGATACTGCATAGATGAGACACCTGTCTGAACTGTTCCATCATCTCTGAGGGCCCATTTACATAGACCTCTGTTTTCCACAGAACAACTTTGGACTTTCATTCTTACAATGAACTTTTTATAATGAAAGTGGTGATGTCATCAGAGTGTGGATTCATCAGAGTGGAAATGTATGCTGGGAGACACTCAAAATGCCATGATGTGTTTAATGCAAAGTCACAGTGGTACGCAAACTTCATGCGCCTGTGAAAACATGTGAACTGCAGGGAGATTATGTGTTGGGTTTTGTCCTTTAGGGTCTGATGGTTGTGAACGGCTGGGGTTTATAATATTATGAGCTGTTCGCCTTGCTGCAAGCACCCTGTTTCTTTTGTAGTGTTTTTGCCCATTTAATCACCCTTTCTTCTTTGCTGTTTCTTTTCAAATTCAAATGAAAGAAAGCTTTACTCGAAAATGAATTACCATGTGTTTCAGCATCCAGCTCTGGCCTGTTGCAAGATCTCTATTGTGTGACTACTGGCTTTTCAAAACTCCTTATTCTCTTGCTGAACTCGTTTTCTCTGTTATTTACGTTACACTGACCTCAGCCTTCAGAGCCGATTTGTATCAAAATTGTCAGTGTGGCGTGAAGACACAGCAGGGCTACAGTTATTCTGCGTCACACGCTAGCAGTGTTAAACTCAATAACACACACACACATACTGGTCCAGTCTAGACTCCCCAAACATACATTGAAAAACTATGACTTGGGTGTAGGAATGGGTCACAATGGTCTACTAATTGAGTAATGTTCTAACGACAGACTTGATTTGGGTTGATTACTTTACCTACTGTAGATTACTTATAGATAGGCTATTAAGTAGCGGTGTCTTAATTAGTGTACTTGTTAGTTTGCTTGGCAAAACTCTATCAGAAATGTTGCATCATTAAAATCGTACCCGCAGCTACAGCCATACAGATGTCTTGGGATTTTGTGTTGGTTCTCATTATGTTTTTTAGGGTGCCACCTAGTGCAAAAAAATAGTTTATATTTTAAAAACATGTCTTGAGATCCATTCCACTGCAACGACGTTGAGCTGTATCTGAATGCAAAAACACATCTTATATAAACTCCCTCTAAAGCCACTGTCATTTTTACCTATTCACGGCAAAATTCCGCAGGCAAAGAGTGTGTGGGTGGACGATAAATGTATGTGAAAATGACCAAAAAAAAACACAATTGCCCAGCAACCTCTTTTTTTTAATGCTGCACTTTATACTCTGTGAGAGTGAAGTTGAAAATAAATTTACCACTAAACTGTTATCCTTGTCCATTGTAAAAGTTCAGTGCAGCAGTTTATGAAGCACCATCCAGAGAGAGGTCACTACCAAACCAAGTGTTTTCCTATAGATCGAAGTGCCAAATTAACCTGTCAAAGTTCACCAAACTTGAACTCCAGGCAAAATCCGCAGGGGAAATTCTTTGCCACAGGAAGCCCACCATGCGATTCCCATTAAGATGACTGTATTTCGCTGTGTTAAGGTAAATGTGACCATGCCTTAAGAAACGCATCTGATCAGTTTATAAGTGCTTCTATATTAGTAATTATTTGACTAGTCATTCAGGCAACCCACCAACTAGTTGAAATATTTAGGCTAGTTTTGCACATCCGTACTAGGATGTTTGTAGAAAGTGTAAATGTGTGTGTAGGGATATGCAGTGCTCCTCATGAATAGCAGAACCAAATCAGAGAAGACTCAAGCACAAAGACCCCCTGCAGATCCACAAGGGCATCCCTGCTCCGATTTGTGTCCATCACAATAGAGCGGATAAAATGAGAAGCAAAAAGAAGCGTTCATTTTTCTTGTCTTGCGTCTGCCTGCATGGCAGTCAGCGCCACGAGATGGATGGATGACGCTGAATGCAAGAGGTCAGGAATTTAACCCTGCACTCTCTGTGATTGCAGCAGAGAGCGTGCATCTTAATTGCGTTGTCCTCTTTTTCCCTGCGTCTGCAGAGATCAACAGCATCTCTCCTTATGCCTTCAGGCTGTTTTGTGTGTGTTTCCTTTGCCTCATAGAAATGATAGGTCTTGTCATTTTATCAAGGCGGTGAAGACATGCCCTCAGGGGTCAAGCCCTAATAACTGACTTTGACCTTTTGTTGACTTTGTTCAGGTTTGAAATCTGCATACGAGTTTTCCTCATTAGTTGTGTGTTATGGGTGAGGGTGTTTCACCAAGCTGGTTAGGGGTAGTTTCTCGGTTTGTGGGGGGCTGTGCATATTTTGGATGCTCCATTGAACATCAATACTGGGTGAGCAGGATGTTTGCTGCACTTTAATGGGCTCAGAGATGCACCAGACGAATGTCTCTGGCACCATTGAAAAGTCTGATTCGTTAAGCAAATTGGTTCATTAGAACAGTTTGTCTGAGTCATCACTCATAAGCCTTCACAGGAGTTTCAGCATGGCAATTTATATGTTCTTTTGCTGGGAAATATTTAGGACAGGACCTGAAATTTGGTGCGGTATTGTGGGTTTTGTGCAAAAAAAATTCCACATTCATAATGTGGGAAATTCCCTACCTTTATCCGCTTTACAGTTAGTTATTCATTTGGCAGATGCTTTTATCCAAAGCGACTTACAAAAGAGGAAAACATAAGCGAATCATCTTAAGGAGACAGTGGTACGAAAAGTGCCATACTACAAAGTTTCACTATCATCAGATGTGTTTTTAGCCGTTTTTTGAAGATAGAGAGTGATTCAGCTTCACGGATTGAGTTGGGAAGGTCATTCCACCAACGTGGTATGATGAAACTGAAAGTCCGGGAAAGTGTTTTGGTGCCTCTTTGTTTTGGTACGACAAGGTGACGTTCCTTAGCCGACCGCAGGCTTCTGGTGGGAACGTAGCTCTGCATAAATGTTTTTAGGTATGCTCGAGCAGACCCAGTGACTGTTTTGTATGCCAGCATCAGGGCCTTGAATTTAGTACGTGCATGAACCGGCAGCCAGTGGAGAGAGAGACAAAGAGTGGTGTAACATGTGCTCTCTTTGGTTCATTAAAGACCAGATTTACAGTGTGGCTGTGAATTAGTAAACCAATAGATACAGATGAATTACTTCAATCAATAAACTTGCAAGGATATGACATTGAAGCAAACTAAAATCGGATCCGAAAATGCCGCATGTGGAGATGGTCAGAACCCCACAAGAGCCCCTGTGTGAAACTATTGAAATTCAGTGACTTCCAGTCCATCATCTGTCATTTGTCGGATGCAGTGAAAAGGCTGCTTCACAGAAGCCTGGGTAAACAAACATCCACCACTATTTCCAGGCTTGTGAGGAAGGGCTGTGTCGATGCAATCAAATCGATATATTGCGATTAGGGCTGCAACTAACGACTATTTTAATAGTCGACTAGTCACCGACTATTGAAATGATTAGTCGACTAATCGAAAAATTATTAAATTTTTTACAAATTTAGCATGAGATTGCTTTAATTCTGTGGAAAATGATAGTAAACACAAGAAAGAAGGGGGTACTTCAATGAAAAATGCATATTTTATTGAACTTTGCTGCTGATAGGCCGATTCATACTAAAAGTAAATAAAAATGCCCTGTCTAAAACCAATTAGGCACAGTGCTAGGTCAGTATAGACATAAATAATACATAAATAAAGAAACTCTATCATTTTTATAAAGGACAGGCACATTTGTTTTATAAGAAAAAATAAATTAAAATCAAGTAAACATTTTCTTCCTGTAAACCAGGGGCAGGCACATTGGCAGCAATAAAACAGTAAACAAAAATATTAAGTGCATTTTGTGAGATACATTCAGTGGTCAATCTGTTGCAAAAGAACTTTACAACTCGTCTCAACATTATGAAATCTAACGGTTTTAAAATAAGCTTTCAGAGTCGTCTGAATTTAAGTTGTAAACATGGACTGTGTGATACTACCTGGACACAAACCTGTCATGGTGGACAGACCGAGTTTAAAATCAACATGAGGCTCAGGCTATGTCGTTCAGTTTATTCATATTAAGGAAAGTCAGCATATCCACATGGTCTCGTGTGAGACTTGCTCTCTTCTGGGAGCAGATATTTCCTGCTGCTGAGAAGATTCGCTATGCAGGGGTGGATGTTGCAGGAATGCACAGAAGAGATCTTACTAGGTTTGACAGTGTGGGAAAACGCCCCTTATTTTCACTCCACCAGCTGAGAGGGTCTTCTTTTTTGGCTATTGGTGGCTGTGTGAAGAACTTCTGAACTTCCCTCCTCACCATTTGGATTTTTTTGTCCTCCTGGGTTTCCTCCTCTTCCTCACTCAGACTGTCAGTGTCAGACTGAAGCAGGTTATCCAGCGCTGACTTTCCCCCTGGGATATGACCCCTCTTCTTCTGCTGTAGCTCCTCAGGGTCATCATGTAGCCCAGTCTTGGCCTTTGCTTCTTTGATAGCAGGAACTTCAACTGTACTTTGCACCCTTGTGCCATTTTCAAGTGAGATAAACTTCAGCTTTCTGAATCTTGGGTCGATGGCAGCTGCAAGAACAAGTGGGTTGTCTCTCTCTGCAGACACAGTGTTAAGATTCTCCCATCTCTCACTTATTCCTTTTCCTGCAATGGTTTGAAAGGCTTTTCCTGAGCTTGTCTCAAACTGGGTTTGCTGTATGGACCGTTGCAGCCCTTTGACCAGCTGTGGAAGACATGAAGCAGTAGCATACTCCTGCCCACTGAGGAAAACGGTAGCACATTCAAAAGGCCCTAACCCTTGCACCAGCTCTTCAAGTAGTACCCACTGCTCTGGTTTCAGGTCAGAGTAGTGCTTGCCTCTTGGTGTTACCTCAGGGTCTGAGAGAGTTGCAGTGACTGGCCAGCGCTGCTCCAGGAGTCTTGATACCATGTAATAGGTACTATTCCATCGCATACTGACGTCCTGGATCAGCTTGTGCTCTGTGGTGTTCATTTGCTGCTGCTGCTTCTTCAGTTTTGAATTTGCCAGCTCACTTCTCCTAAAGTGCTCAACTAGGTTTCTTGCAGCACCAGTAGCTTTGTTGATGCTGGGCTCTTTGAGGGCACTGTTGATGATAAGTTGGAGGGTGTGGCCAGCACAGCGGACTGAAGACCAACCGTGTTTTTCTTCCTGGAGTCGAGCTGCCGCCACCATGTTAGACCCGTTATCATGTACTATTGCTTTAATTTTGCTAGGCAAGATGTCAAATTTCTCTATCACCTCTTCCATCCATATCATGATGTTCGCAGCAGTATGCCTCTCCTCCAGGGGTAGAGTGGCAAGGTTCAATGTCTTCATTTGCCAGTCTTTGGTGATGAAATGACACGAAACTCCAAGATATGCCTCTGTGGCTGGCTGGTCCAAACATCACTTGTCAGTGTGATGGAGCTGTTTACCTCTTTTAGGATCTGCTTTACCTTTAAACACAAAATTTGATTTTTGAAAATATTTAACATGCAAAAACCTACATGTCAACAGAAACTATTCAACATACAAGTTTTACATTTTTAATAATTGCAGCTACTATGATTTTACCAAAACAAAGTTATGTATTTCAGCTATTTTAATATATATATAAAATTGCTTTTAAATTAAATTTGTGATTTTTTTTTATTTTTTATTTTATGAAATATGTCTGACTGTGTGTGCATTCTAAACAATTACCTTCAGAAACGTTGTACTGTATTTCTGCTCCATCAAGTGGGTGAAATGGGTTCTGGATGGCAGGATGTAGTCTGGATTGAACTGGGCTATCATTTGTTGAAACCCAGCACCATCGACCATGGAGAGCGGCCTCATATCATAGATCAGCATCTGCAATACTGACTCAGTGAGGGCATTCGCCTGTTGTGGGGTGCACGTCTGATTCTTTTGCAGAAAGGGGTCCATGGTGGCTCTCTTCTTCAGACTGCATGCATTTAATTTAAAATACTTTTGTCAGGCACAGTCGGGCATAACGTTAAATCCTTTTTTTACCGAAAATACGCTTATAAAATGTACAATGTATATCCAAAACAAAACGTATTATCTTCCATGTTATTTAAATCTTACCGAGGCGAGTCAAACTCCGTTTCATTCAACTGTTTGACGTGCTTTCTCTTTAAATGTTCGTGCATCACCGAGGTGCTGCCATGATACGCAAGGACTGCTTTGCAAACCATGCAGGTAATCTTTTTTTCGCCGTATCCAGGCTAAAATGCTCCCAAACTTTACATGTTTTGGTACGCGCAGCTGCTGCGTTGGACCCCGCTATTTCTGTATGTTATCACTCAGCAGAGAAGCTAATGCGCATGTGCGACTCTCGGCAGAGATTGTAATGAAGAGAGGTGTCTCGGTTGGAAAAAAACACGTCTGGCGACAACTTCGACAATGATATTCATTGTCGACTATTTCTATTATCGATTTTTGTCGACAACGTCGACGAATCGTTGCAGCCCTAATTGCGATATTGTATCGATACTTTAGATCCCTATATTCAATATTTATATTCAGCTATTTTTGTATTCATAGCATTTAAACACACAACAAAGTTGGCACACTGTTCAGTTTTTTTGCAAGTCCTGACATTTAATCATTGAAAACATTCCCTGTCTTGGGTCAGTTAGGATCAATACTTTATGTTAAGAATTTGAAATGTCAGAAAAATTTTAGAGAGAATGATTTATTTCAGCTTTTATTTCTTTCATCACATTTTCAGTGAGTCAGAAGTTTACATACACATTGTTAGTATTTGGTAGCATTCCCTTTAAATTGTTTAACTTTGGTAAAATGTTTTGGGTAGCTTTCCAAAAGCTCCTCACAATACGTTTCTGTAATTTTGGCCCATTCCTCCAGACGGAACTGGTGTAACTGAGTCAGGTTTGTAAGCCTACTTGCTGGCACATGTTTTTTTAGTTTTGCCCACAAATGTTCTATCTGATTGAGGTCACTTCTTTGTGATGGTCACTCCAATACCTTGACTTTGTTGTCCTTAAGCCATTTTGCCACAACTTTGGAGGTATGCCAGTGGTCATTGTCCATTTGGAAGACCCATTTGCGACTGAGCTTTAACTTCCTGGCTGATGTCTTGAGATGTTGCATCAATATTTCCACATAATTTCATGATGCCATCTATTTTGTGAAGTGCACCAGTCCCTCCTGCCACAAAGCATCCTAGCAACATGAGCCCTTGATGTCAAGTAAAGAGACACTGAGTTTGAAGGTAGCCTATCAGAAGCTAATTGCCTAAAGGCTTGACATCATTTTCTGGAATTTTCCAAGCTGCTTAAAGGCACAGATAACTTGGTGTATATGTAAAATTCTGACCCACTGGAATTCAATTAAAAGTGAAAAAATCTGTATGTAAACAATTGTTGGAAAAATTGCTTGTGTCATGCACAAAGTAGATGTCCTAAACGACTTGCAAAAACTATAGTTTGTTAATATGAAATCTGTGGAGTGGTTAAACATTTTTTTAATGACTTCAACCTAAGTGTATGTAAACTTCTGACTTCAACTGTAACTGAAATATACCCAAATTAATTGAAACTGAAAGCTTTTGAATCGTTATCAAATCATGTAATTGTGATGTACTGCAATATATCGAACCGTGACGCATATTGCAATACATATCATATGGTGAGGTGCCTGGCGATACCCAGCCCTTCTGTAAGGTGGGTTTCCCTTGTGTTGCTGCATCCCAGTTCACATACCTTTTATTATGCACTAAAAGTAGTAACTTTTTTTTTACTCTTATTGTGTTGACAGTACATACTTTGGACAATGTAGACATAACACTAGTATAAGAACATTTCCATTTTGAAACTACAGTCCCCCTTGTTGCATATGGTTTAAATGCCTTTGAATATGTTTTTATTTAATATTACACAACTTCTAGGTTCGTAAGTTTAAAAACTGCTTTGGCAAAGTCCTCTTCTTTAGCGCAAGGGATTGTAGGTAGTATTAGCCAAAAATTTATGCATCGACACATACTTAAAAAAATTCACCAGAAATGGTGAACCATCTGTGCACTTTTTGCACTTGACATGCTAGATGTCCTACAGTGCTGCAAATTTATTGATTTAGATGGTGTGGTGCATCACAAGTAGTAAAACCACAAAGCTTTGAAAAAGCAATGCTCCATGCAAAAGTTGAGAATTTTAACTTCCTGCAACACACTTTGATGTAGCCACCCACCACGGACGAGTGAGAATTTCAGACATGTTGGTTCAGTTGTGTTTTCGAAAATGGTCTGCACTTATATAGCACCTTTTTAACCTTAACTGTATTCAAAGCGCTTTACACTGACACATTCACCCATTCACACACACATTCATACACCAATGGCGGCAGAGCTGCTATGTAAGGTGCTAGCCTGCCATTGGGAGCTTGGGGTTCAGTGTTGGTTCAGTGTCTTGCCCAAGGACACTTCGGCATGTGGAGTCGTGTGGGCCGGGATTCGAACCACCAACCCTGCGATTAGTGGCTGACCCGCTCTACCAACTGAGCCACAGCCGCCCACAATGTAATACACCATATTCTTGCGTGATTCAAAACCAAAATTACAAAAGTTATTCGGTGACCACGTTGGAACACCTTCACTTGGCCTGCCCTGCGGTGTGCTATTTTCTGTGGAAACGAGTATAGCTACTGTCTATTTGAATGGGGGAAGACCAAACTCTCAAACAGTTGGTCAAGATTGCAAGCAAAGAACATACTTATAATTTTTAATAAAATCAGACAACTGTCACATCATAAATTATGCTTTTTTTTTTTTATTTAATTTTTTAGCTAAATCACACTGTAAAAACATGCATGTGGCCCTAGGTTTCATACTGATCTGACTCTTTCCACACCATCAAAACATTTCTTGCACTCAGTTGCTCTCTCTCGTTTTCTTTGTGGAAGAAAGTTGTTTCCTTTCAGTCTCATTCATAGTTTTAGCTGAGTTTGTTGCTGTCCCGCTGAATCATCTCTTGTGCTTCAGTTAGTTTCACAGTCATATGAGGAACTGGCCGCATGTCGGCAGATCGGTTTACGCCGGACAGATTTAGATTCTTCAGCGGTCTGCCGTTGTTTTGGAGTTTTGCTAATCAGAGCGAACAGTCTGTGCCCTATTCCCTGCGTTCATGCCAGCATGGGCTCTATCACGACTGCAGTAATCGCTAGATCTGTGTCATTAGTTTAGGACACAAATGACTCTCAGATAAATTAAAATTCTGAAACTAATCTTTAGCTCAGCATGAAGTTTTGTGTTTGAAGAGGAGAAACTTGACTCATTTGATTTAACGAGATGGAGGTTTTTTCTTCTGATTTTGAAAGGAATGTCTCTTTCTTTTTGCCAGCTGCTCAGTGTTTGTGTGTGTGTTTGCATATATGTGATGTGTGTGTGTGTGTGTGTGTGTGTGTGTGTGTTCATTCCTAAACTCCTTCTCGGCGTTAGTCATCCCACAGTCTGGCGGAAGTGCTAATCAGTACACACACTTACTGTAACTCAGATGGCCTGTAGAGCATTAGTGCTGTATCACTCAGATCAGATTTTTTGTATTTCATCTTGTTCAAACACACAAGAGGCCCAGACATCCGTTAAACTGGTCTGTAATGCCCTAATCTGAATACATCAGAACAGATCTGCCAAACTGTCCCTTAAAATTACATAAAAATCTAGTCCCTCCATAGATATAGCTCTGGTCCCTCCTTCAATGTAAGGATTTCTTTAAACGTGATGCTTGCCTTTGTCAAAATGTTTGTATCCATGCATCTCTTGTTTTAACATCTCCATCTGTTTCTGTTGTCTTCTTCCAGCAGGCTAATGAAGCCCTTCACCACCAGCATCAGGTGGCTCATAACAGCTTGCTGCCTCTACTAAATTCTGAGCCGCAGGACCAGAAGCCTGTGATGCCCATTCCACTGGACCATAAACCTCCTGTCAGCGCCGCTGAGCTCCTCAAAGACAACGTAGCCAGTGGGACAGGTGGAGGAGGGGGTGGGAACGGTGGTGGGGGCTGTCCAATGCCTGTCATCAAGAAAGAGCACAAGAGCAAAACGCCGTTCATCTGTGGCTACTGTAACAAGGCATTCCGTGACAGCTACCACCTCCGCCGCCACGAGTCCTGCCACACTGGCATCAAAATGGTGTCCAGACCCAAAAAGACGGCACAAGCCGCGCCCACCATGGTCCCGCTCATCCCCACCATGTCCCGTGAGAACACAGGTGACCCCTCTTACATCTCTACCATCGCTGGCATCTTCTCCACAGCAACTACTTCCACGTCCTCTTCTTCCACAATCATGTCCCCGACGTCCATGACCAACATGACCCTGCACAGTGCCCCCAAAAAGCCCCCTAAGCCTGTAAAGAAGAACCACGGCTGTGAAATGTGTGGGAAAGCGTTCCGAGACGTTTACCATCTTAATCGTCACAAGTTGTCGCACTCGGACGAAAAGCCGTTTGAGTGTCACATATGCCAGCAGCGGTTCAAGAGGAAAGATCGCATGACCTACCACGTGCGCTCGCATGACGGAGGCGTACACAAACCTTACGTCTGTTCCGTGTGTGGAAAGGGTTTCTCAAGGTATCTAAAACTTTCCACAATCGTGAATGAGCTTCCATTTGAATCACTATGTTTGATTAAGCTTAGAAATAAAGCTAAAGGGATAGTTCACCCAAAAATGGAAAGTCTCTCATAATTTACTCACCCTCATGCCATCCCAGATGTGTATGACTTTTTTCTTTCTTTCTTCAAAACACAAACCGGAGATTTTTAAAAGACTAATTCAGCTCTGTTGTTCCTCACAATGAAAGTTAATGGTGAATTTCCATTTTTGGGTGAACTACCCCTTAAGGTTATTATCATCAAATAACTATGGTTGGGAATCACAAGGAATGTAATGATTATTCTAATTTCAATGAAAAAATTATGGCTCTTGAATGATTTGTTTTGCTGTTCTAAGTAAGTCATTGCGATTCAGTGAACAAGTCAAGTATCTGTACAGCTCTGACCGAATCAAACCAAGATTAATGAGTTTTGATTCATCAAGAAGAACAGGCTCTTTAATAGTCATTGTTTTGTTTATAAGACTACACTGGTTGTGGTGTATGTTTCTTGTTGCTTGCAAACAAGGAGGATAGTTAAATAGAAGAATATGTTATCTATTGGTTGTAGGGATGTCCCGATACCACTTTTTCCACTTCCGATTCCGATAACGGAAATCTCAGTATTGGCCGATACCGATCCCGATCCGATACCAGTGTTGTTTTATTGCATAATCAGTTTATAATATCTTTACATTATTGTGTGGAAATAATTGGGTGTACTCTTTAATATGTAAAGAAACACAAACCTTTAACTACACATTATTTCAATATAAATGTATAGCTTATTAAGAAACACTTTATTATTAACTAGCATACTGGATACTGGCACTCCCTGAGTTCTGATTACACGCACCTGCATATCATTAGTGGCTAATCAATGACTGCATAAATACCCCGCTTTCTCACCCGCGCGCGCACACACGCTCTCTCTCTCACTTTCACTTTCACACTCTGTGCCTGTTCTCATCGATAGTAGAAAGTTCTGGAGTCTCAGAAATACTATGTCAAACATGTGTCTTCATTATTGCCTGCAAGTATCATAAAATTGTTGTAAGTTATCTCTTTCATCGTGTCTATACACTGTCTGGATATTACTTACCTGCTGTTTGCCACTCTGCTTAACTGGATTTACTCACAATGTTTACATCACTGTTTCAATCCTCTGCTCAATAAACCCTGCAGAGTTCATATCTCTGCTGTGAGTCTCTCCATGACAGCTTTAACTTTTAAACCCTCACCCTTTTTATTCACAGTTTAATTCGCTTCTTATTTATATTCTGGTTAAATGCACCTCCAGTGCCGTTCTAAGTCCATATTATAAGTGAACCATATTATAGCCGCGTGCGCGCGCTTTGAATAAAATGCACGAGTCATATGAACCGCTTTAATGGTGTTTTAACAGTTCTTTTATGTCATTTTTTAAGCTTGACAGTAACGAACATGACTAACACAGAGTATCGGATTTGGGTCGGGCTCGTCAGACCGATACCCGATCCGTCTAAAAACGTCAATATCAAAGCCGATACCGATCTAGGTATCGGATCGGGACATCCCTAATTGGTTGTCTTTTTATTATTTCGCAGCACTAAGCATTTTCCTCTCATAACTTTGTATTAAACTACAAGGACTCAACTCAGCTAAAAATCTATTTCTCTGTGCAGGAAACGCATAATGGAATGTTCCGGGTTCAATATATGACATATTGTTGATTACCACAAAAAAATGTCAACTCATTCCTCGTTTATTTCTAAAAAATAAAGAATGCAAAAATTGCAGTTACAGTCTGAACCCAGCTTAGCTGGGATATGTGAAAACAAATACATTTTACTGTATATATGCAAAAATGTATGTATAATGTGTGACCAAAATAAAGGCTTCTATTCTATAATGCTTAAAATTCTGTCAATTGAGCTTAACTTGTATTGAACCCAGAACATTTCTTAATTTCAGTATACTGTGTTTCATCTGCATAGGCTGAAAAATGCAGTTGCTCAAGAAACAATGTATAAAAAACTATTTAAATGGTTCTCAATTCCCAGCCCTTCAGTTAACAATGTACAATGCATCCAGAAAGTATTCACAGCACTTCACTCTTTCCACATTTTGTTATGTTACAGCCTTATTCCAAAATAGATTAAATTCATTATTTTCCTCAAAATTCTACAAATAATACCCCATAATGACATGAAAGAAGTTTAGTTGAAATCTTTGCAAATTTATTAAAAATAAAAAATGAAAAAAATCACATGTACATAAGTATTCACAGCCTTTGCCATGACACTCAAAATTGAGCTCAGGTGCATCCTGTTTCCACGGATCATCCTTGAGATGTTTCTACAACTTGATAGTTTTACCTGTGGTAAATTCAGTTGATTAGACATGATTTGGAAAGGCACACACCTGTCTATATAAGGTCCCACAGTTAACAGTGCTGAACAAACCAAGCCATGAAGTCCAAGGAATTGTTTGTAGACCTCGGAGACAGGATTGTAATGAGGCACAGATCTGGGGAAGAGTAAATAAATATTTCTGCAGCATTGACGGTCCCAATGAGCACAGTGGCCTCCATCATCCATAAATGGAAGAAGTTTGGAACCACCAGGACTCTTCCTAGAGCTGGCCGCCTGGCCAAACTGAGTGATCAGGGGAGAAGGTCCTTAGACAGGGAGGTGACCAAGAACCCGATGGTCACTCTGACAGAGCTCTAGCATTTCTCTGTGGAGAGAGGAGAGCCTTCCAGAAGAACAACCATCTCTGCAGCACTCCACCAATCAGGCCTGTATGGTAGAGTGGCCAGACAGAAGCCACTCCTCAGTAAAAGGCACATGACAGCCCGCCTGGAGTTTGCCAAAAGGCACCTGAAGGACTCTCAGACCATGAGAAACAAAGCACCCTAAGCACACAGCCAAGATGACAAAGGAGTGGTTACGGGACAATTCTGTGAATGTCCTTTAGAGGCCAGCCAGAGCCCAGACTTGAACCTGATTGAACATCTCTGGAGAGATCTGAAAATGGCTGTTCACCGACGCTCTCCATCTAGCCTGATGGAACTTGAGAGGTCCTGCAAAGAAGAATGGGAGAAACTGTCCAAAAATAGGTGTGCCAAGCTTTTAGCATCATACTCAAAAAGACTTGAGGCTGTAATTGGTGCCAAAGGTGCTTCAAAGTATTGAGCAAAGGCTGTGAATACTTATGTACATGTGATTTTTATTTATTTTCTTTTTATTTATTTATTTTTAAATAAATTTGCAAAGATTTCAAACGAACTTGTTTCGCGTTGCATTATGGGGTATTGTTTGTAGAATTTTGAGGAAAATAATGAATTTAATCAGTTTTGGAATAAGGCTGTAACATAACAAAATGTGGAAAGAGTGAAGCTCTGTGAATACTTTCCGGATGCACTGTATGCATTTATAAGAAATGGTAAATGTGTTTGTGGCTAATTTCCTGCATAAAAATGGGGTTGTTTGTAGATTGTGATGATGTCATTGTGTTTGATACTGTCTGCTGAAATATGTGTTCAAAGCTCGAGCTGAATCCACCATCTGTTGTTCTGATAATGTTAATATCGTCTTGTTCCTATTGGCTGCCGCTGGCTGATTTATAGTTGTTGTGAATGGATATGACTGGCTGCCTTTGTAGAGCCCAGCATGCCGAGGGTCTGCTTGAATAGGAGGAGGGGGTGCTCTTATTTCTCTGATATTCCCTCCTTCCCTCCTGTTTGTCTTGGAGGATCAGCACTGGGGTTTCATTTTGAGTCACTCAGGGGCCACAGACACACGGCTGCTTTGGGAGTCAGTAAGCTTGTTTAAAACCTCGTTCTGAAGTTAAACAGCAGAGCTGTAAGAGCATCAGATTGGCATCTGCATCCTGTTTGCACTTATGTTGCCATCCCTGAAATTAATCCTCTGATTATTAGTCATACATTGACACAAGTCTAAGCACAGAGAATCAGAGCTGTTTTTCAAGCTCTGACTGTTACAGAGAATGCCACCTGAAAACAAAATGTACTGACCTCCTCTTGCAGAGTCTTTTGAGACACTCGTGTTGATTTCAAACTTGGTACATTTTTGTTAAATCTAAATTTGATTACAACAGCAGGGACAGGGCATCCTTTCTAGCTCAGAGCAGCTATGAGGTTAGTCTGCTAAACTGATATCTGGTTGATTATTTCAGAAGATCATGCATAAGTTTATCAAACAAAACAAATTCAGAAGGTCTCATTAGTGTTTCCTACAGAATTCAGCTATTGAAGCAGGTAGAAATGCTCCACCAACCCAGATACCTTGAGCGAATACTTGTAACAGGTAGTTTATAGGGCAGTTCAACCAAAAATGAAATTTCTGTCATTATTCAACCAAGTCTGGATGAATTTGCCTCTTTCGTAGAACACAAAAGGAGACGTTATGCAGTATGACTCAGTCACCATTCACTGTATCTGCATCTTACTTTCCATACAATAAAAGTGAATGGTGACTGAAACTAATATTCTCCCTAACATCTCCTTTTAAATTCCATGGAAGAAAGAAATTAATACAGGTTTGCAACAATACAAATGTGAGTAAGTGATTACAGAAATTTCATTTTTGAGTGAACTATCACTTTAAGAGTACAAGTCAGTACTCAACAGTTACATTTAAAAATTTACATTTTAACAAATGAAATCCTGAGAGAACCTTGCTTATATATTAAAGATAGATTGATAATAATATTTTCATTTGATGCATCATTAATGTTGTGTTAATATTACTATCATTATTGTTTATTTATATTACATATTTATTAAAACTGCTCTAGGGAGATAAGATGTTGCCTAATAGCTGTTTAAGTGTTTCTTTTCACCCTGCAGCAGTTCTGGTTTCACACAAGGCATTTTTAATTTTTTTATTTATTGTTATTCCTGCCTTTCTTGGTGGTGTAGTTTTATGATGGAGCACCATGGTATGAAAGGCGGTAAAATTAGATCACTCCAACGTTGTGTACTTCCAATGTTGACAGCTTTGTTGATTATAAACGAGCAAAAGTTTTAATGCATTGCTCGCTTATAGAGATGCAGTATAATGCCATTCGCATGTCGAATTAACAGGTTTATATATCTGTAACATTTTAGTTCAGTAAATATGCGCATCCTCACTGCGCACGCTCGCACTGAACTTAACATGCTTTTAATGAGCAGCTGAAAGCTATACAAGGGACAGAGATGTGGAATTACAGTTTGATAGACAAGAGTATTTATTTGATTTGTTCATCTGTATGTACTGGTTTACCAGTTCTCAAGTATATGTTAAAATGAATAAAATAATGCGGAAATTCTCCGCATTATGAACGTGGATCATGCAGGAATTATTACATTTGTCGTAATACCCACATCCACAACAAATTTCATGCCCTGATGATGATGATGATAATAATAGTTAATATTACTATATTAAGAAAATTATATTAGACCTACAATTGTATTATAATAACTAAATTAATTGTATTACTATTATAATACTATAATATTAATTAAGTAATATTTATCTAAGAATTTAATAAATTGTACGTGACATTGCTGTGGGATCTGGTTAAACCTTGGATATGATGTCACCTCCTCTTCTGTCCACAACATTTTTTATTTTATTTAGATGGGTCGTTCAGCCCTGCACAATGCAATAGTGTGTTTCTTCTTTTGCTGTGGCGCTGGAGATTCAGACACTGCTGAATAGCAGTGCAGGAAACACTGGGTCTCATGTTTTCTTAATAAAATTTCATGTTAACATTTACATGGTTTGAAAGTGGAAAATAAAAATTACTTGCATATAGGGCTGGGCGATATGGCAAAAAAAAATATTTTTCATATCATTCCATACCAATATTTATCACGATATTCAATCACATTTGCATATTGCAAATTTTTTTAATTCCTAAAAAAGAAGAGAAAGCTAAATCCTAAAAAGTCTAAATAGTCTTTACAAAACTGCATTGGGGGCCCAGACACAGCCAATGCAGTGGTGTCTGAGGTATCTTCTATGAAAATATTACAATATTGTGGTATTTATCAATTGAGTGGTAAATGGTCTGCACTTATATAGTGCCTTTTTAACCTTAACGGTATTCAAAGCGCTTTACACTGTGACACATTCACCCATTCATACACACATTCATACACCAATGGTGGCAGAGCAGCAATGCAAGGTGCTAGCCTGCCATTTTGAGCAAATTGGGGTTCAGTGTCTTGCCCAATGACACTTCGGCATGTGGAGTCATGTGGGCCGGGATTCGAACCACCAATCCTGCGATTAGTGGCTGACCCGCTCTACCAACTGGAGCCACAGCCGCGAGTGGATATAAAATAATGCGTTAAAAAAATTAATGCAATTAATCGCACCATAATAAGGAAGATTACTGAGAAATGCAAGCTTGTAGTACCACCTATTTACTCCAGAGGGCAGTAAGTGAAATTTTAGCTGTTTGAGCAATGCACAGTTCATACAGTGAAGAAAACACTTCAGTAGGCAGAACAACGCAAACTTGTGTTACATTCTTGCGTTCAAAACACTTGAAGGAGTGCAAATGCGAACTTAGGGATCTCAAGATGTGTTTATAGATTGAGTATTAAACTATATTTAACTTGAAACAGTGAACTAAACATTTTATGTTTATGATGCAACGCACCCGAGACACTACACATGTCTGACGCAGGTGTAGATTGACGGGTCCTTAAACAAGCCCTCATAATAAATCTCCAACTGATTGACAAATTCACTTGTGAAATGGATTGCTGTGAACTGTATTCCAATGATTGACTTATGATCAATAATATGGTAGTAAACAATACATTGTATTCAAAAGCCACTTTTTGTATTGTCTTATTAATGATTAACTCTTCTGCTACAGGAATGTAAAGCATTTTAATTATCTGAATATTTATATATATATATATATATATATATATATATATATATATAATTTTAAAAATATTTAAAGATAACTATGTATAATTATATATTGATATAAATATGTATAATCTTTATATATTGAATTGTTATTGAGGGGCTTTCTCAGCAAATATTTGTATATGCGATTAATTGCGATTAATTAATCGGGACACCGTGTAATTAATTCAATTAAAACATTTAATCGATTGACAGCCCTAATAAATAAATATATATATATTTTGTTTTTACATTAGAATTATTTTCATATTTCTTTAAATACAGATATCCAAGTATGGGGGCATAGAAGCCCTTGTGACTGAGGAATGATACTGTATGGGGGTTCAGGGGTATCTCCAGAGAGAAACTTTCGAAAATGTAAAAGTCTGAATGGGCCATTTTTCTATTTTCATTAAAGTGAGAAAGACTAGGCTACAAACTAGTAATTGTTTTGTCTTTTATTCTCGTCAGAGATTATTAAATCTGAATAATTTCACAAAATTAGAACTGAAATATATTTGTTTATTAAAGGCTTGGAACATGCTGATTAATAAAACTACATTTAGAAAGCAAAAACTTAATGGTCTAAAGGCGCTCTGGAAACACGCACCTCATGTTTACTCACATGTGGGGAAAAGAGGATGCGGCCCAGGACAGGTGTGTTTCAGTGCTAGAGGAAAAATATTCAAAAATACAGCGCAGACAGTTATGATGTAACCGCCGCTGTTGTTTTGTCGCGCTGCTTACTAGAGACGATGAGAGGGTGTAACCGATGATGTCTTGCAGTCAAGATGGAATCAATCTGGGGTCCGAATCCGGAACGCGGTGACCTGCGTAACGGAGGCAATAGCAACTTCATACAGTCTGAGGCTGCGTTTCCACTGACGCAGAAGAAATCCGCACAAAGCCACTCCCAACGCTAGGGAACCGCTTGCCCTGCGCTGCTGTCAATCTTACAATCGACCTTGCGAGCTTGACGCTCGGTTTCCATAGGAAGGAATTGAAAGCGCTCGCCCACTACGTGCCAGTGGAAACATCCAACAAGAAAGCCATACTGCTAGCGTTTTTAGCAACATGCATGTCTAAATGTAGAACACAGGCTAAATATCGAAAATTACTCATGCTTATCGTCGATACCATGGACTTTTTTTTTATCGCAATAAATATTGATATCGTTTTATTGCCCAGCCCTACATACATACAACACAAAACAGTAAAAAGTGTTTTATTCTAAAAGCACAATTCTGCATAAACCCATTGCGACTTCCAACTCAGCATGATAGTATGCGTCATATTTAAACGACCCAGTAAATTCATTAAACATCTTAACATTTGGCATTTAAGACAACTGGTGAGGTTATCCTAACTTTAAGAAAAAAATGGGTAGTTAAGAAGTTTCGTGAATCCAGCCCCAGTTCTTCAACTTCTGGCACTCTTATGTCTCAGGGGTTAATTTCATTTAATTATTATATTTAAATGATCAGATTTCAACTTTTTTATTTTTATTAAATTAAGGTCTTAATTCAATTGAAGAATAAACTTCTTAGCAGCCCCTCATCATTTATTTTTGATTGATTTGACTGATTTTGCCTTGTCTCAGACCCAGAGTTTCAGTATTAAACAATGAAAACCCATTATATAAATACAGATTTCTGTTTTAAAACTATGATAATAAAGTCAAAAAGTGAAATAAATGAACCATTTCAGTATTCTTTGTGAGAAAATGAACATTATTGATAATTGTTTATTATTATTACATCTTTCCCACATTTGTAGTGTCATTTCAACCACACCAAACCATATTGGCCAAATAATCTTTTTATTTATTTATTTATTTTTTTTAACAGTGTATTTGTTAACCAAGTCGGCAAAAGTGTCAGTAAAGAGCATGCTTGAGATTAAATGATAATCTCAAGTGATATTTAAAGAAAATTCAAGGTAGATATCACTTGTGAGTTTTTATTCTGCGTCATTTTCAGTCAAGCTGTAATTTTTTCAAATTATGCGGAAAGTGTAAATATATTATTTAATTGTGTATTTAGGATGTAAATGCTATGAAATTGACCATAGCAAGACAAAGAAGTCTTATTTCAATGAAATAAAAAATGTCATTTCCATCACAGCAGTTTAAAACCACAGAAATAGAATGCAGAATTTGAGATGGAAATAACACCAGACACGCTCTTGTGGTACATGTTTTAACAAAACTTTTGTGCTAAAATGTCCGAAGTGGATGAGACTACTCCATTATGTTCTCCAATCATTTTCTCTCTTTTCAGGCCTGACCATCTCAGCTGCCATGTGAAGCATGTTCATTCCTCAGAGAGACCTTTCAAATGCCAAGTAACGGTAAGCAGAATCAGAGCCCCAATTAAACATCTTTGCTGGTAACCGAAAGGTGGTAAGTTCATACCGCAGAAAGAGTAATTCATGAGCTACCAGCAATGAGTAAAGATCTTAGGTAAAAACGTAAGTAAACAATTTTTAAGGAAAATAAATTAAAAGTGCTTAAATGGTGGTATAAGTCACTTTAGACAAAGTATCTTCTAAGTGCAGAGCAATGTTATAAAATATAGTCAAACTGGGTGGTTCGTGATAAAGTTTTGAATGTCCACTGCAGGCCTGTACATCAGCCTTTGCCACCAAAGATCGCCTCCGTTCACACATGATTCGGCACGAAGGGAAAGTCACCTGCAATGTGTGCGGAAAGATGCTGAGTGCCGCCTACATCACCAGCCACTTAAAAACACACAGCCAGACCAACTTAAACAACACTTGTAACAAAGGTAAGTGCAACGTGATTGATTGCTTCAACATCCAATCAGCCTCTAGTCCAGTCAACAACTCTCCCCACCTCTCTGGGTGACTCATGTAGCTCTAGTACAGACATCCTTCTACTAATACTCTGTTCATCCTGTCCTTTCCGAGTCTCTGAGATCTTTTCTGTCTTGTCAGCTTCTAGATTCTCTGGAGTTGACTTCGTCCTCGGGCTGTTCCATTTACTGTGGTGTTAAAGAGCACCAGAACAGACTTTTCAAAATCCTCCTTTAGTACTACAAATTAGTTTCACAGGGCTTGTTAAAGCAGAATCATTCTCTCAGCTCAGGTTCTTATCCTGTGTGTGTTTTTTTTGAAGCGTTACAGACTATTATTTATATTAACATTTTATTGATTCAAAAACAGGATTAAAGAAACAGAACATACAAAGAATCGAATAATATGTCACTTCCCTTGATCTGTCCTCATTCGGCCATGATTTCTCGACACACGGACAGTCCTCGTCTGTGTTTGTCGGCGTGTTCGCTTGCTGTTGACTGTACTAAAAGAGTATCACAGAGCAGTCGTAGTGCGCATGCATTAAATGCATTCATATTCACTTGCGGTCAAAACAGTTTACTTTGAAAGGCAACGTGGTCGACAGAGCGCGATCCAGAACGCAGAAAAACAAATTATACTTGAGCCTTTTCCTGAACAAGCCACACAATTTGAAGCATTGTTCATTAGAGGTCGACTGATGTTGGATTTTGCAGATACTGGTTACTGTTGGAAAAAGCTGATAACCAATTATTCGTCGTATAGTTTTTAAAAATCAATTTTATTGAATGTGTTTTTTTCTTTGTAGTTACTGTGACAGGTACCAAATTAGAGGAAACATGAGACTAAATGGAATTAAATCCTAGATGCAGTTTATTGTGCGACCAAAATCCCAATAATAACCAGAAAAAACATATGATTTGGTGCTTAACACAGGACTTTTAACAATAAACGAGCCTGAAATCCATCGGGGACTCTTATTTCATTCATTCAAAATCAATTAATCGAGTCCAAAAAATTTGTTTGCCCAGCTTATATCATTCCTTGCACAAATGGTGAGGGATGACCTATACAGTCCTAAAGTTGAATAATTTTGGTTATGGAATTTGATTTTGCTTGCCTTGGCAAACACCATAAATTAATAGGTTTGATACTGTAGTTGTCTTTATAATTTGGACTTACCCCTAAGTTTGTCTCAGAACGGTGATATTTTTTTCATGCATTTAACACTCCATGCATCATAAAGTTCTCCTCTAAAATACATCCGTCTTTCATGTAGTTTAGTTTTCTCACATGTCTGTCTGCTTATCAGTGATTAGCTCAATCTAATTTTTTTATTATATGAGTAATTCTATTCTGGTAGACTTATTGAATATTTAAAAAGCAAATTATTCTAAATGTATCTGACTTGAATTGGCTGAAGAGAATTTAATCTGTTTATAATAGGAAGTAAATCTGTCATGTAGTGATAGTCATGTGTGAATTCACGCTGAGTCCTACAGCCCTGCGTTGATATGCGCCCCGTAATGCATCACTGCAGGCAGCTGCCTGCCCTTCATAACACTCTGTCTGTTTCTGAATAGGAGACTGGCAGTGGAACTACTCAGTGCCACGAAAAGGTAAAAATTAAACAAAACAAACCCAGGTGGAAAAGTAGATTTACACACACAATACCAGTTTGCTCACCTCTCTTTCTTCTGCTGTCAAATTGTACTGTCGAGGTACAAAACAAACTACGCTTCTGTTGTGTGCACATGCTATAGTTACAGTACATCATTTAGGTGATCTTATGAACAGAAAAATGTGATTGTCAGCCCCAAAAGCCAATCGGCTGATGGTAGAACATGATGGTGGAAAAAAAAAGCTGTTTATTTCAAACAAAAATGACACCCAGAGAGTTCGGGAGAAGAGTACACAATCTTTTACAAACACCTTAACTCTCTTCTCTCGTCCTGTACAGACAACACTGACATCTGCAACTCTGCCTCTACCACAACGGTCACAGCCTCCACCGCCATTACCACAGCAATGAACCGCGGCAACACCAGCAACCCTGTTACTATAGCAGCCCAGATGAACATCTCCACCAACACGGTCAACATCACATCTCCTGTCAGCCTTCAGCATCCAGTCACAATCACTGGCCCCGTGAACATCGCCTCCGTCAACATCCCAGCAACGATGCCCATGAATATCGCCCACCCTGTGGCCATCACCACGCCCATGTCCATGAACATCGGCACCCCTCTCAACATCGCCATGAGACCCATGGACAGCATGAGCTTCCTGTCCCAAGTCCTTCCATCGTCTTCTCACTGGTAGAGACCAGAAATGGGTTGTAAACGGACTCACCTGAACAGCCTTCTGCCCTCACATTCATCTGATTTCCACCCTGACCCCCAACACCTGTGTGGCATTAAAGGATTAGTTCACCCAAAAAAGGAAATTTCTGTCATCATTTACTCCAACCTTTATGTTGTTCCAAACCTGTATGACTTTCTTTCCTTCATGGAACACAAAATGAGATATTAGGCAGAATGTTAGCCTTTCCAGAGTGCATGATGACAGAATAACATTTTTGTGTGTGAACTCTCTTTAACCAACCCAACACATGGCTGCATCCCAACACTAGTGGAAGTTTTGCTAAGGCTGATTTACCTCTCTGTTGGATTTCTGACCATGGTTTTACTTTTGTGTGCATGGTGAACAGCTGTGTAGCGGGGCGTTCGTAAGCTCATCTGAGCACTTTGACCCTAACAACAGATTTTTCTAAAGGACAAATGCAATAATTGATGTGCATTTTGAACACTTTTTATAAGTGTCGGTGGGTTTTTCAATGTTATGGAGGTATAACCTGCGAGTCAGTATTTAAGGAAATTAGTTCAAAAGGAACAACTGCTTCCATTGGGAGGGAGGATTTTTTTAAATATTTTTTTGTAAACTGACGTATTATTTGGAATTTTTCATAGGAGTGTGAGTGTATTTTTGAAGAGGTACAGTTGTGTATGCTGGCTTTTTTTAAGACCATCAGTTGTGTACTGTTTGTTGCTATCTTTATAAGAGGGTAAATCTCACGAAAACATGTTTGCATTATATTTCACCCCCAAAGCAGAAGAGTAAGTAATAATATTCTGCATAAACAAAATGAAGCCTATATTAGGACCATTAAGACTTTTTTGCATCAAGACGCAAATTCTCATGAGCGTAATTTAGTAATAAACTGTATAAACAATTTTTTTATTTATGTCAGCATAATAATATTATGCATAATAATTTGAAGGTTGAACAACACATGCTTCCATTATTAATAAATTAGTTACAATTTAAAAACAAAATATATATATTTATATATATTTTTTTTTTTTGGAGGGGGGCTGAAATGCGCTTCATTTTCTTTTAAGCAATGTATAACTTATTTATTTATGTCTTTTGATTTTGGAGTGGCCCGGACATCTTTCTTCACAAGTTTCGTGAGATTCATCCTTGTATTGTTTAGCAGGACACTTTACAACAATTATTGTTTTCTTGCTGTGAATGGAGGGCAGCTTTGTTCTCTTATTGTTTACGTGGCCATTGTTAGGGGTTGTAAGTGTATTTTTTCATACAGAATGGAGAGGAAAAGGTCTTGCACTGAATGCATATCCCTAGTCTAAAGAGGCAGTATTATCTCATTAACAAATATGATGGTATGGCTCTGACGCAGCTGGCACACTTTATGTGGACTTGTGGTCTTGTCTCCATCATTTGCGCATGGGGTGTCCCATTTTTCATTTTATGATTCAGAATATTTAAATACTGGTGAGGACTTCACATTGAACTTCTACCCTTCGTGCTCAATGCAGCATTACTTCACTTTGACATAAGTAACGAGCTCATTTAGAACAGCACAGTTTAGTGTTTGGAGTCCTGCATTAATGCCCTTGCAAGTTTTCATGTGGATGTTTGTTGCCTAAGTTTCTAGTTTCCAGTATTTTATAAAGATTATTTTTCTTCTTTATGTTCTGTTCAAGAGATGTGCCGAGAATAGTCCAGTAAACTGTTATTCATTTCCTTAATTTTCTTTCTATTGGCTTTAATGTAACTCGACATGGCCCTAAAGTTATTCAAGTAAATATATTTCTTTTCTTTTTTTTTTGAGTGAAAGCAGAAAGACATCTCTCAGTTGCCAGTTTTTTTACCAACATCAGCATCGGTTCTTTTTGTAGTGGTACCACCCTGCGCATTTAAATTGGTTCAAGTATTTCATATTGTGCCTGCTCAAATGTTGATGATTCTGGAGGTATTGTTCTCTAGCTAAAGCCCAGGCCTTGCCTGCATAAAAGCATGTCCTCAGTTTAAAATAATTTATATGGGACAATTCTTGGAAAGTTCTATGCTATGTTGAGTGGTCACAAGCTGGTCTGTTTGAACTCAAGAGTGAACATACTTGACAGTATAAGTATGAAGAGTGTACTGTCACTCACTACAGTGGTCTGGAGCCAGGGACTGTAGGTACTTTTTGGCATCCACTTCTAATATATGCTTCCTGCAGTTGGAGCAACTGCCAGAGTGAAGAGAATGCTGTAGTGAAAACACTAATAATTTGACTCAGTAGTATGCAATCCTGGTGGGTAGTATTCCTGCCAATCTGTGATGTGAGATGCAATCCGTGTTGTCTGAATGGATGCCGTCCACACCAGCACTGAGACTCAGGAAGGTGCATTTCCTGATCAGACTATTTGAACCCATGATCTGCGTGTGAGTGAGTGAGTGAAGCATTTGATTCTCCCATTACACTAGAACATACTAAAGCATGTTGCCATAGTTTAGTTTGTGGGAGATTAAGAATGCGTGTTCATGCATTTCTTTGGTAGATGCATTATGATTGCCTCTTTCATTTGCCAAATTCAAACCAATAATGAAATACAATTAAGTGATTTTGTTTTTATTTTTATTGATTCTAATGTTGTTTTAATTCAGTTGATGAACTGGATGATTTTGGAGCCCCTGTGAAAGCCGTTGAATGTATATGTTTGTACAGAACTGTTTAGCCTTGAGGATCTTAGAGTACAGATAGACAAGTGAGCGAAGAAAAGCTAAGTAACCTTTTACAAAACTTTTGTATTAGTACATTAACGATGGTAATTTTGTATATAAGACTAGGCTTTCCGAGTAGCAGAAAGGAAAAACATTCCTACATTTTTTTTAAATGTAAATTTGTCAGAAATAATTATGTAAACATGCGCAATGTTTTATGTGCCTTTTATTTGGGTTGTCTAAATAAAAGAAAACTGTAAAACACGATGACTGTGCAAATGTGTAAGATCCATATTTATATTACATTATCAAAATGTGTTTTTTTTTTTTTTTTTTTTGAAGCAAGATAAAGCTGATACCTCTGATACCTGGAAACTTTCCTTATTTCGGACATATTTTGAAAAAGACAACTTTCAGGGCCTCTGTTAACACCGATATCCCTTATTTGACATGGTTTCCAATCTCAGAAAAACCTTGGGGGTTTTAAAAATTGGATTTCAAGGCCTGGAAATGTCATGGCATATTTTTATAGTGAATATAAATATGTCTAGATATAGTCAGCCCTAAATGATTTACCGGCTATACATTTTCTCTTTGTAAAAATGCAATATGTATAATCTTGTAATTAGGAACAATTGAATAATTGCAGGGATCAATATGTGTGGGAAATTATAATCTCTCCATTACACAAAAATGTATAACAAATTTCCATCAAATTGAATTATTCAAAATAAATAACTTAAATAGTTTCATTAGTTTTTGTTTAAAACAAAATTACAGTTCAGATTGATTGGATTTTGGTGTGCAATTTAAATGTGTAAATCTTAAAAATAGGCTACAATATTTTGAGTGTAGGAGGCAAACTTCTGGCTCTATATCTGAATCAATTTGGTAAGGTGCTTTGATGAAAGTGTGTCCATACAGTTATTCTGGGAACAGGATCCAGCAAATGGAAATGAAGAATGCAAGCCAGCTCAATCCAGCTATGGCTACTGTTCAACACAACCGCATCACATCCGCATAGCATCAAACATTGCACGTCACACACAAGTTAAGAGTTTCTCTATGTGCATGATCCTGCTTTCATCTCTTTTTCATGGTTCTCCATCTGGCCCTGGTGAAATCTTCCCCTCCCCCCTACACTAGCTCCTTAAACCAACATGCAGCCCTTTTTTCCCCCGAGAAATCTCATTTTGGTCGTTAAGACTAATTTCCATATGCATTGGCTCCATTGGTGCGCGTTCACGTACTCACGCTTGCCGCATCATTTGATCAGGCGTGACGCGCCCCCGGGATCCCCAATACAATCATCCCGGGGTTTAATCTCGTGTCCATGAGCAGGTGCTCCGAGTTCAAGGTCTTTTGTTTCACCCCTCACTGTCGCCTCACAACGGGAATAAAAGACAATGAGCCCCATTGAAAGAACAATTGCGCTTTTTTTCAGGGCGCCGCTGTTCACCATCTGCCCATGTCTGTAAGTACAGGCAGCTGTATTAGTATTTCAAGAGCATTTATTTTCATTGATATTCATGAAAACATTTAATTTGGATTTTTGATCAACATCGAGCACTTTACAAATAATAAATAAAATAATAATTAGTCAATTATATTTAGCATTAATATAAAAAATAGGGACTGTGGCCCACATAAAAATCCAAGGTGCGTTTCTATTAATAAAATATATATATATAATTGGCGAGTGCGGCCAATAAAAAAAGTATTTATAAATTTGTTATACAACAAACAGTTTTGACCCAAAATTTTGATTGGATGAAATGCATTCGATACAGTCGTCTACATTGGGGGCGTGGTTTGTCGTGGGGATAGTCTGTTAATTGAGTTATACATTCCTATGAGGAAAATGTATAAATGTCCAATAGATTTTGCAAACAAAAACATTTTATTTTTTTTTTTAATAACCGTGCGTTAATTTCTATAGCCTGCCAAATGATAAATATCCACAGTTTACCTGAGCAACCACTGGGCGGCGCCATGATGATTCTAATTGACCGTTTTCTGTTTCTGATCTCAAGACACAATGTAAAAACTACCGATATGAGCGATCCAGAAGGAGAACAACCAGGGGCGTAGCACCAAATTTTGGGCCCTGGGTACAAACCATCTTGCTGGGCCCCCGTACCAAATGTGTATGTATAGAAAACTGACTTCTAAGGGGCCCCCCCTGCCTCGGGCCCTGGGTACTCGGTACCCTTTACCCCCCCAGTCCGACGCCCCTGAGAACAACGACCATTTTAATTTTAGGCTCAATACAGTTGTTGGCTGTTATAGCAACTCAAAGTAGTTTACGATATTAACGTAACTAACCTTGGACCGTCGCTTCTTGTCATCTACACACTCAGCTGAGACTCTGTAAATCAAAAACGGTAATCTCGACAATTGTTACAACAACATTAACCACTAAGAATATTCACAGATGAAAGCAGTCGAATCTTGGAACACTTCCACAATAAGGAGTGTATAATAACTATGGTAACAGGGCTTCTTTCCCCCAGTGGGTGGAGCCTCCTTAATTGAATTCTATGCACAGTTTTCCTGACTAACAATTGGGTGTCTCACAATGATTGGTATTGCCTAATTTGGATTGTTTTCTGGTTCAGGTCTCCACAAGAAGCATCACAGTTGGCCTTCATAACAAATGAAAAACAAACGGACATCCTGATCTCTAAAGTATTGGCACTATGGAGATCCAGGTTTTTTTTTTTTTTTTTTTTTTTATTTAACATGCAACTTTTTAATAAACATTGGTGTCTTTTATCATTATACTAATGCTGCCATTATTAAAAGCAAAAAAGCCACTCGAGTCTATGTGATACAGTTAATTATTGCTTTGATATAAGATGTAATTATATTGTGATAATATTAAAAAATAGTTATCATATTAAATTAGATT
Source organism: Xyrauchen texanus (assembly GCF_025860055.1). NCBI lineage: Eukaryota > Metazoa > Chordata > Actinopteri > Cypriniformes > Catostomidae > Xyrauchen > Xyrauchen texanus. The sequence continues at coordinate 25,456,810 of NC_068318.1, forward strand.
TTTTTTTTCCTCAAAGGACATCTTCCGCAATAGCCTATATAAATGATATAATGTGATAAAAATATAACAATACTAGATACTAATTTTAAAATACAAATAAAATATTTTATTACATATTTTAATGTTTCTCATGCGCAAAATACAATACACTCGTAAAATATTTTAGCTTATTTATAAGATTTACACATTTCAATTTTATTCCAAAAAAATACTGAATTGTGTTTAATGTTTAACTAAATTAAATTGATAAAACTTAAAATATTATGGTTTTGTATTTTATTTTATTAAAGATTAGGCTTCTCAATTCAATTAGATACAATTTTGTTATGAAATAAAATTGCAGAAATCCTTTTTTCTTTGTTTTGTTTTTGTATATAAATATATTTATATATTTATTCGGTCTCATTGCACCTATCAGCATAGCCGATAACTACATTATTTCAAATATTGTCCAAAATCGTGGGGACATAGAGGGACTCACACACTAACTAAATTAGCAATTTCATCATATTCTGGTGTGTTATGTTTGAAATATGATCCTCAGAACACAGCCACACACGGGTACAGTTTATGCTGCATAACCCATTGTGGCGGAGGGGGAGTGGTCATGCGTCAGTCCGGAGAGAAAGTGGTAAGGGTGCACACACCTGAGCGCTATAATGTCCAACACCTGTTTCTGATTGCATTAAGCATTGGGGAGAGTGATAAAAAGGGACCATGCCAGAGACAAGGGGGAGAGCTACCCATATGAAAGAGACGGTTGAGTTTAAGCTAAAGAGTGTCATGCTGAAAAGCCCCTTTGAGTTTGTTTATTAATGTTATACTTTTGAGTTGAAGCCCAAGTTTCTTGTGTCCTTCTTTCCTTCCCTTCTTTGAACGTTTACAGTGGTGCCGAAACCCGGGAGAATTGGAGGAAATACGCAGTTGGTGGAAGTTATCAAGTCCCTCGCCAGTATCCACCATGCACAACATCAGGCCCAGCTACGCCAGGACCAGGATTGCCGATTCCAGGAGGTGCTCCAAGCTCAAGCGATCCGGAGCCTACTATACAGGAGAAAGCTCTGGCCGCGACCCCGGACCCAGCAGCCCCATGCCCCCGGTTGCCCTCATGAAGATGGGGGCAGAAGATGGCCTTCCTGGATCTGTTCAAGAGGATGGCCGAGATCTGGGGTTGGCCGCATACTCAGTGGTTGGCCAGACTCATCCCACTGTTGTCCGGGGAAGCTCAACTCGTGGCACAACAACTACCGGCGGCAAGTCTCCTGGTGTATGATGATCTGAAGAAGATCATCCTGCAGCGTGTTGGTTGCAGCCCTGAGCAATAACGACAACTCTTCCGGTCGATGAAGATGAATGGGCACGGCCAATTGGTTGCTTAAGAAGCCTGACTGGAGTCACTCAACACACCCTGAATTCGAACTTGTGACTCCAGGTGTCATTTTTTCATTTAAAATGTTGTCCTTTCAGATGGAAAACATTTATACATACAAATGATCCAAAGTGCATTTGAACAGTGGTGAAACACTTTCTTATGATGTGTTACATTCATACGAGCAGACAGAGAAGTAAGTTTGAAGTAAATTTGGAACACAAGAAATAGAAATAAACCTTGTGTAAATTGTCAGCTTTATGCTAAGCTAAAATGCTATTTCTAGCCATTGTACATGCACATGTTACCAGGCACGATCATTTGGCAAGAAAATTTACGTTGGATCATAATTATATATTTTTTTCCTAGTAAGATATTTGATATTAGTATTCTTGATGATCATTTTTGTATTGTTTTCCTTTAAAAATGTCTAAAAAACAACACTGCAAAAGATATTTCGTTTTTTCAGAGAATGATTTTTAACATGTGTATTTTGTCTTACTGTACTGGCAGAGTTTTTATAGGCAAAACAAGTGAAAAAATCTACCAGTGCTGAAGAAGTAATCCAAAGTATTTAGAATACATTACTGACCTTGAGTAATCTAATGGAATACATTTGACAGCATGTGTTCTGTAATCTGTAATAGGATACATGTCAAAAGTAACCCTCCCAACCCTGACTACATTTATGTCACGAACACTACGCGAACTGTACAAATTATTTGGTATTAAATCGATTTGCACCAGTGTTTACCATCCACAAATAGACGGGTTGGTGGAACGATTTAATAAAACCCTGAAAAATATGATTCGTAAGTTCGTGCAATGGCTCGAACCCCTGTTATTTGCAGTGCAAGAGGTCTCGCCAGCCTCCACAGGGTTTTCCCTGTTTGAACTGCTATATGGGCGGTGGCCACATGGCGTGCTCGAAACTTGGGAGGAGGGACCTTCAAACAGTAAAAATATGACAGAACAGAACAATATGTTCTTGATCTTAGAGGAAAACTCCACACTTTTGGTCAACTAGCAAAGGAGAATTTGCTCCTTATTAAAGTTATACCTTTGAGTTGAAGCCCAAGTATCCTGTGTCCTCCTTTCCCTTCCTTCCTTGAACGTTTACACCTATACCTAAATTATTTCAAATATTTTCCTAAATCTGAGATTGTATTAGCATAGAGGTACTCATACACGAAATTAGCAATTTCATCATATTCTGAAGTGTTATTTTTGAAATATGATCCTCAGAACACTGTCACCACAGGTAGTTGGATATCTTATGATAAAAGAATACCTACAATGTAAGTTTGACATACAGGCGCTGTAGACATATACTGCACCATTATGTCTATGATGTTTCCATGGCATATGCTGTGGGGCTGATGGTTCATCTGGAAGTGAGAAGACAGCGTCTCGGTTACGTACGTAACCTCGGTTCCCTTAGACGAAGGGAACGAGACATTGCGTTCAGTGTTGCCAACTAGTTTCAATGGAAAGTAACTAAAGAAAGTAACTAATTTTCTTCAATGGAAAATTAAATGGAGGAGGGAAGAAGGCCTGAAGGTGAACCTCTGAAGAGTGTGGTTAGGACCTTAGGTACATAGCCTTTTCTGGGTTTGACAGTGGCTTTTGAAAAACCAGGGCCAAACACCAGACATGAATTGTCAATTGATAGTGCATGCAGGTTACTGACACGTTTTACTGAGGCCAGAGCCGGCAGTAGGGCGGTCTTAACTGAGTGCATGTGCAAATCAACAGAGTCGAAAGGCTCAAAGGGGGGCCCTGCGAGAGCATTTAGGACTAAAGTTGAGTCCAAAGTCAGGCTGGACTTTAAAAATGTATTGTAATAAGTTTCATATTCATTTCTAATTTTGTAATGCATTTTAATGTGAGCAATGTTTTTGTAAGGCATCGGGAGGTTATGAACAATTGCACCGCGAAATAAATGCAGGATAGTATATCATAATCATCATCATCATAAACCAGTCTTGCTTTTGTGGTTAAATTTAAAGAGGCCTTTTCTGCTCTCCTCACTTTATCTGCCCCTTTTAACTCAGCTGAACCAGGTCAAAAACAAGGACATTGTCAAAGGCCCTGGTCCCTGCTTCAGTGGATATTTTGTAAAAGAAATCATGCAAATAATTTCCATATGAACAGCAATAGATTAATTTTGTGTTTTGTTCTTATGCTGTTGACTGAACATAAAATCATTTAAAAAGATTCAACCAGAAATGAAAATTCTGTCATCATTTACTCACTGTCATGTCATCCTAAACCCATGTGACTTGCTTTCTTACATGAAACACAAATGGAGACTGACAGCCTTAGTAGCCATTCACTCGCATTATAAAAAAAGATGCAATGCAAGTGAATGGTGACTAAGGCTAACATTATGCATCATTATATATCTCTTTTTATGTTTCACGAAGAAAAAAAAAGCCATATGTGGTTTGAACAACATGAGAGTTTCATGTCAGAATTTTTATTTTTGAATGAGCTATGCCTTTAAAAAATTGCAACCACATGGTTTGTTTGGTTTCCTGCCTCAAGATGCCCAAGAAGAATTGCTCATTTTCATCTCAGCATTGTTGGAATGAGTTTCTATGTGATTTTACTCTAGTTGTTTTGGGCCATGTTATTTCCCCCTTTAGATCTAATTATATAGCATAGAGAGGTGCCAGTGAATGTGCTTCTACTTTTATACAGGGCAGCAGACGTGTGTTCTGCACTAAAGCACTAAACCACAGATGACTCCTGTGGTGTAACAGTTCTCCTTGTCAGAAACCACAATCTGCTCGCTTGGATTTCACTCTCCTCTTGGCTGCAGAATCAGCCAGAAAAGCATTGGAATTTGGCAAGTATTGCAGAAAAGAAATGTCTGATTATTTGGCAGCGAAATCATTCAAATTCATTCAAGAAACAAAGGTTATAGCGCCATGGGGGGCTGTTGTTGGTCGTCGGAGGGGAAAGTGTGAAAACTAATAGCCGATTTGAATTTAGCTGAGGATGAACACTGAGGGACGCAACAGTGCTCAGCTGTCGTCCACTCACAACGCTGAAATTGAAACGTCTTTTTCATTTCGTTCACTAATTTTTATAATCTATTTAAACAAGTGTTAGGCCTAACTATTAAAAAAAATAAAAAAGATTGATATCGCCTTACTGGCTATTTACACTGTCTATCAGAAAATGGAATATGCCGCTACAGCAAGTGACGATTCACCGGAAGTTTTTGAGCTGGCTTATATTATTCCGGAATTTGTAATTAACGTTCCATGCATATAGCCCAGGGGCGTAGAATTTGGTAGGGACGCTAGGGACGTGTCCCTACCAATATCCAATGACCACTGATTTGCCCCAGCAATAATTTCGATAAAAAAAATTAAATATATTTATATATAAAATCAATTTTATATAAAAATTAAATATATTTATATATAAAACCAATTTTATATAAAAAAATAAATTATATGTATATATAAAACCACTTGAGCGTTCTGTGAAAAAGGCGCAATTTCTGGTACACGTGGTTCTCTATTATAAGTCCCGCCTCGCGAACCGACATCGCTAATCCGATTGGCTTTCCTTTTTCTTTCTAACTTGTGAAAGGCTGTAGCTTAATTTGGTTGTGAGAAGCGCCAAAGATCCTCCGAAACCTAGAAGCGGTAAGTGGGAGAAATCAACAGCTCTGTGAACAAAAATACGGGACAAATCGCGTCACATATTGATTATGGGACAGTGCAGTTTTTTTCAATGTATGACAATTACGGGATAAATAGCAAACCTAAACTGTGTGTGTGTGCGTGCGTGTGTGATGAGCACTTACAATGAAAGATCATGACAACAGGCTATTTTATATGTGCTTGCTGTTTAAAAAGGTGTATAAATCTGACAAATCATGTTTCTATTTAAGTCCAGTGTTTTGCACAAGTTTCTGTAAGGGTTGTGTTTTGGGGTGGGGCTTGGTCTAGGTCGTTTAGAATATGAATCATTAACTTGATAAAAAAAAAAAAGTGGAAGTCTTTAATGTCCTGAGCTTAAAAATACAGTGAAACAAACATGTGTTTGTCAATTAGGCTAATTTTTTGATGTGCTGAGTCAGGATGGCTGCTAAAAAAAGAAAAGTAGACATTAGGAGCTACTTTAAAACAAACACAAGTAAGTCATTTAAAATATTTTCTCAATTGCTAAAGTGTAGAGTCATCAACAATTGTAAAAATAATAATTAGCCATAAATGTTTTCCCTCACTGTTAATTCCCTCAATGTGTTATTTTGCCAGCTGAGGTGACCGAAACAGTCCTGCTAGGTAGTAGCTCAGGAAGAGAGGCAGGGTCACAGGTGAGGTCAAGCTATGACATGATGTTGACATGTTAGTAGTGAGATTCATTATTGTGACAATTGTTAGGCAGATGATCTGCTATAGTTCTTCAATGTGTGTTTGAAATGAGAGCTTTGATTAGGCACAAGTTGTTGTCTCATTTTTCATATGCATACATTGTTTCATTTTATCAGGTGACCGAAACAGTCCTGCTAGGTAGTAGCTCAGGAAGAGAGGCAGGGTCACAGGTGAGGCCTAGGCTGGTAACAATGTAATCATAAGAGTAAATGTAGATATTTGTTTTGTATTACATTGAGGTTGCACTGGTATATTAAGAGGTTTATTAATCACTCATCATACATGGTTTTAATAATATGGGCATAAAGTGGTTACTAGCTGTATCAGTGTGTAGATGTATTTTTCAAATGTGGTAGTTGATACAGAGTGGTTAATTGTGTACTGTGGTGTATTTTTAAGGATGCTGGTCCATCTGTAGACAGCAATAAACAGAGTAGCTGTGAAAGTGATGACATCAGAGAACAGAGAGACAACAATGAAGAACAGTGTAGAACTGGAGATATTCTGGACTTTGACATCAAGCCAAACCAACCTCACCCCAAGAACATTGCAGTTCAAAAGCTGTCAAATAGGGTCCTCCATTTTCAGGAAAATTGGTACAAGCCGTATCCATGGCTTCACTATAGCCCCACTGTGAAGGGAATTGTCTGTTTTTACTGTGTGAAAACATACACAATAAATAAAAAGACAACTAGGTCTCTGTCAAACTGCCTCCTTGTCATTATTTGTTGCCTGTAACATTACAGAATTCATTATTGCATTACACTATGAGCGGATTTTTTTGTTTTTGTTTTTTGTTGTAAGTTTATTTCGAATTTATGTAAAAAAGAACATCCGAAAAGAAAATGAAAATCAAAAAGACAAATCAAAGTGATAAGAATAACACAACAAATTAATTAACAATAGTTACAGCCATAGACTTTTTAACTCCTGTCATTGTCCTTTACATATTTGAAAAGGAGTGGGAAGAAGAAAAAAAACATAAAAAAATTTAAAGTTTAAAGTTAATAAGTCTGTTAAACTGCCTCCTTGTCATTATTTGTTAAACCTGTAACATTGCAGAATTCATTAATTAACACATTAAGGTCAATGTAAAATAATAACCTTAATACATTGTCCCTTTCATTTCCTGAATCGAATCCTCCGGGGATGTCCCCACCAATCTCAAAATCAAACCTACGCCTCTGATATAGCCCATTCAGTGCACATGCTGTTTAAAATATATATATTTTTGCCTTTGTGAACTTGTTTCACCTTAATTTTTTGTACTGTCCCGTACTTTTTTCACACGTTTGCACGTGCACTTTATATAGGTATGTTATTTGGTCTGTATAGTCTCATGTGGTTCTGTGTTTGTCCTATGTTGTTTTATGTAGCACCATGGTCCTGGAGGAACGTTGTCTCGTTTCACTGTGTACTGTACTAACTGTATATGGTTGAATGACAATAAATACCACTTGACCTGAGTTGACTTGACAGTGCATTCATTTTCTAAATTTTATCAGATTGTGTGTTCCCTGGCAATCAAATCCATGATCTTGGCATTGCTGGCACCATGCTCTACCAGTTCATCTTCTGGAACCTAAGACACCTACCTAAATTATAACACATCCAGTTTGATGGCACAGGCTTTTAATAGTAACTATATCGACCCCTGGATTAATTAGGTTTGCTACCACAACAGAAACGAAAAGATGCATGTTAAGCCTGAGATGCATTGGCAATGCGTTGGCCAGGCGCTCAGATCTGCATTTAAATCTTTTATCATTGAGGACATATATATGGCAAAAAAAGTTGACAAAATTAACTTTAAGCAGATATAGGCTTTCTTTTCCAGGAAAACAGACTTGTTGTTGGGATACATCTTGAGGGTGAGCTTGACCTTTAACCTCAACATCTTGGTAAAAAGCCTCCCTAAAAGTGGATGCTGGCCTTGACCACAAACTCGCATTCAGGTCTTGCTCTAACTTGATATGGAATGCCCACTTGTTACAAGCCAATCAATTTCCAATGAATAAATCAAGTCCGCACAAAATTTGTTCTTGTTTATATTCAATTTGACTATAAATACATCTTGAATTGAGAAATACATCACAATATGAAAGTAAAATTAGTTGCGAATGCCATTTCATGGATTTTGACATTGATTTTAAACTGTTCTAGGTTCCAAGCCACTAGATTGCAATTTTTTCTCAGTAAAATGTATGTTTTAAGACAACATTTCAGAGATATGTTAAATGTGTTTATCCTTATTTTCTAATAATCCAGAAAGTTAAAACATAAGAGATGTAAAAATGTATATCTGTTTCATTGTTATCCATGGATCATGCATTGATGATTAACATTTTGCTGTTGTGATGTAGGCAGAGGCGGATTAAGATGGTCAGGGGCCCCTAGGCTGCTCTTTGTGTGAGGCCCCCCTTAATCATTATGCTTTACTGGAAAAATTATTTAGTGCCATACATGGTCCACACACAAATGGTAAGGTGAACTGGCATACACACACACACACACATTGAGACAGCCAATACAACATGTTTCCTCTACATTCCTTAAAGTGGTGGACCACCACAGTAATGTGGCAATGCGTTGGCCAGGCGCTCAGATCTGCATTTCAATCTTTTATCATTGAGGACATCTATATAGCAAAAAAAGTTGACAAAATTAACTTTAAGCAGATATATGCATTTCAAATGACAGGCTTTCTTTTCCAGGAAAACAGACCAAAAATATTGATGACTCATCTTGCACATGCAGGCATATACAAAGTTTTTGTCCAATCAAACGCTCTATAGAATAATAATGTTCCTCCTCCAATACCACCTCTCGCCAATAGTAAGTAACAAATCATGGTTCATGGCTGTGATATAAACTAAAGCCTAATGGCTGTTCTTTTAAAAAGCAACAAGCCCTTTGATATGTTCCAGACCATGGTACTGTTTCAATAGGAAATATATTAAGACAGGAGAAAAACACAAACTACGGTCAGTCTGATGTAATCGGGTCAGTTTATTTATTATTGTGAGGCACACTTTTTGTAACTCCGATGGATGGTTGAATGTTGCATGCTAAGATTCCTTTCAGTTTTGGACTCCGTTATTCTTTGACCTCTGCTGCAGATCCTGTAGAGAATGCTAGAGCCGGACACTCAGATGAGGAGCCTCCACACATTTACGCCCCACCCTCCTATGGCATGCACATCCATGACAGAAAGCATCCCTCAGATGTTCCATCCACCCCACCACCCAGGCAAGAAAAACATCTTTCACCTTTGAAGAAATTACTATGAAAGAGGCTGTTTAGTCTTTTCCCTGATAGATGTTGTAAAACGTTCACTCTGTTTAAATGTGTGTTTGATTTTAGTCTCAGTCTAGTTGTGTAAACAATTTAACAGTTATTTATTTAGTTAGTTTTGGTCAGTGTGCAAACTGCTTTCATGTATGCCTGATAATCTTGAAGACCAGATTGTATAATTATTCAGGGTGTTTAAAGCCTTGCTGTTATTTATTAAATTATGCCTTTTATCCCAAATAATATACAAACAGAATCAATACTTAACCCCCTCTATTACCTCCCCCCTCCCAATCCCCAACCCCACCTATAAGAACACTCCAGTGGTCCCACATGATTATAGACATGATTATATATAAACAAATATATATATATATATATATATATATATATATATATATATATATATATATATACTTTGTCATTTTTGGACCTTCTGAGTTCTGGTCATCACCAGTCAATTGCAATATATGGATGTACAGAGCTGAGATATTCTTCTAAAAATCTTAATTTGTGTTCTGCAGAATAAAGAAAGTCATACACATCTGGGATGGCATAAGTGTGAGTAAATGATGAGAGAACTTTCATTTGTGGGTGAACTATCCCTTTAAGGCATTTCAGAGTTGCCCCATTCGTCTCAAAGATGGCTTTTTATGTCATATCAGGAACAAATATCCTTTGTGATTTCTGTCCCCCCACAGTGAAGTTACAGCAGTCTGTATCTGCCATCCTTCTCTTCCTCCCTGTCATCTCTGGTGCAGCTCTCGTCCAGCAGTAGTGCTCTGTCTGGTGGTGTTTGGTCCAGTTGAAGCAGTATTTGGAAGATGAGTGAATCACTCTTTTCCTGCATTATCAGGAGTTCATGAAAGAACTCAAGCATAACAGAGACTTCCTCATTGCTCTGGAGATAGATACACACACACACACACACACACACACACACATAGATGTTTGCTTACCTGAATACGTATCCTGTTGCCTTTTATTGATAGTATTACGATTGCACTTTATTTTACAGTTTGTGTACTTTCAGTATAAGTACTGAGTATTTTTAGGTAACTACATGTACAGTACCTAATATAGGTTAAGATTATGGTTGGGGTTAGGTTTAGTAATTACTGTAGTTGTGTTTATATAGCATGTACATTTAGAACAGTACTGTAAAATAAAAGCTACTGTTATCATTACTATCATTAAGTTATTGGTAATTATTAGACAAACGCTACTGCTAAAACAGGCTTTTTTTTTTGTTTGTTTTTTTGTTTTTTGGCTTCGAATAAAGAGATTGAGTTTTTATTTGAGTTGAAGTTTTTTCTTTTTTGTTTTGAGGACATCCAAAAGTTCTTTGTTCAGATTTAGCTAACTTCTGGGAACATTTTTCAGCCATTATATCCCCATAAACAGTAGCTAGGAGAGAAATACTTACACAGACTCATGCTTACACCCACTCTCGCCTTTTCATGCATATTGAATATTAAATCCATGTTAAGATGAAATACAAAATTTGTACCATCGCTCCACTCATTGTGCTCAAATGCATTTTCAAATGTACATATAGTGTGTGTGTGTGTGTGTGTGTGTGTGTGTGTGTGTGTGTGTGTGTGTGTGTGAGAGAAAAGCTTTAATTCCTAAAACACTGTGTGCAGTGCTGTCTTTATACTCCACTGTCACTGCTCGCTCCGTAGTGGCTTAACATCAACCCTCAGTGACCCTGTTACCTGCTGTGTTTTATATCGTCAGAGGTGCGAGAAAACACAGTGCAGTCATTCATCTGCTTGCACAGAGAGCTCCACTGAAGGTAGATCCCCTTCATCTTCATCCATCAGGTAAATGTCACATGCAGAACACAGAAAGACTACACTCTGCTCTGCTCTGCCATGAAGCTTAATCAAATCCTGTTTGCACCACCACGTAGAACATAACACACATCTCACTGTGTTACTGTCTGTGTAACTCTTTATTTAGGTGAGAACTGTGGCTCTGGTTCTGAGGTAGCCGGTTCATCCATCTCTGATGATGCCTTATTCTTGGAGAAACTCAAGCACACGCACACTCACACACACACTCACACACCCACTCTTCCCTAGCAACCATAAATCTCTCCCTCACTCCCCGTCCACTCTCTACTCCTTTAATAAGTGTTATTGTGAAAAGTGTGTAACAAAGTAATAACTCCACCATAAGTAAACTTATAAGAGTAAACAAAAATTACATCTTACAAACCATTGCATATGAGACACTTATGGTAATTACATCCCTTGCAACAGTTTTTTTATTTTAGAGATGGCCCTTGTCCATGCAACAATGGTCTTTTGGGTGGCTCCATGTATTCTTGCCACAGACAGTTCCATGTGCAGAATGTCTGAGAATAAGTACATCCAATAAGGTATGCGCAATGAATGTGGAGGTTGCCAGCGTAGGGCAAGCATTTTCTTGGCTGCTGTAAGTCCAGGGAATAACATTTTCATTTGTATCAGAGAAAAACTGAAGGATGAATCATCATTTAAACGCAGTAGTTTAGGGCAGCATGGTATATCAGTTCCAAGAATCTTTTTAGAGCTCTGGATACCTGTCTCCAAAAATTGTAGCCCTCAGGACAGTCCCAGAACATGTGAGTGTAGGTGCCCATGCATCCACCGGAACATAAGGGATGCATTAAGTCTTTGTCAGGCTTTGGGAGTAATAATGGCCATGTTGGCACTTTTTTTAAAGGAGCCCGCTTGAATAGAAAGATGAATCATATTTAGTAATGGTTGCCCCAGTTCATCCCAAAAGACGAAGTATAATTCAGGAGGAATACCATACCATCCTGGTGATTTCCCCTTCTTCATGATTCTATGAGCCTCCTTAAGCTCTTCAAATGAGATTGGGGTATTCAACAATGCTGCCTCTTCCTCTGAGAGATACGGTAGAGATAGATCCTGAAGAAAGTAAGCACAAGTGGTATCATTAAAGACCACATCTGACTGGTATAACGACTGATAAAAAAAAGTTCAAATTCTCCATTAATACCCTTGGTTCACTAATCAGGCAATCAGCGGTTTGAATTGCCATGATATTAGAGTACTTTTCATTGCTCTTCAGCCTAAGAGCCAGAAGGTGGCTTGGTTTAGCCCCATTAAAATAATAGGTTCTCCTGGTTTTGTTTATCAGAAACTCAGCTCTTCACCGCAGCAAAGAGTCAAGCTCTGTGCGTTATAGTTATTTCTTGTTGGATTCTGTCAGAATATGAATTCTGTTGAAGGCCCTCAAGCCTGCTCTGTTCTGTCTCCAGAGTGCCTATCAATTTTAATCTAGTTTTTTTAAGTGTGCTGCAAATGAAATACCGTATGCACGGTGGTGGTTAACTGTGTGTGCACTGTAATCCGCAGTGAATCTGATGTCCCTCCCGTTAACATTGAGTGGACATTTCCTGGCCGCCCTGAGATTCTGATCGTAGTCGGTGAAATGCAGCATCTTCATGATGACTGTTCGGGGCCTATACAGTGCACTCTCATTATCTCTGGTTAACTTTGTCTCAGTTAACGTGGGGACCATGTTGGAAGAGACGCTGCAAAGTAAGCTATGAGGCTCTCAGCTTCCACTCCTTCAGGTAAATTCATTTTGCGAACATTATCCTGTTTCTCTGTGGTGAGAGGAGAACCTTCCAGAAGATCAACCATCTCTGCAGCACTCCACCAATCAGGCCTGTATGGTAGAGTGGCCAGACGGAAGACACTCCTCAGTCAAACGCACATGACAGCCCGCCTGGAGTTTGCCAAAAGGCACCTGAAGGACTCTCAGACCATGAGAAACAAAGATTGAACTCTTTGGCCTGAATGGCAAGCGTCATGTCTGGAGGAAACCAGGCACCGCTCAATACAGTGAAGCATGGTATTGGCAGCATCATGCTGTGTGGATGTTTTTCAGCAGCAGGAACTAGGAGACTAGTCAGAATCGAGGGAAAGATGAATGCAGCAATGTACAGACATCCTTTTTATGTTTAATAAATTTGCAAAGATTTCACGTTGTCATTATGGGGTATTGTTTGTAGAACTTTGAGGAAAATAATGAATTTAATCCATTTTGGGATAAGGCTGTAGCATAACAAAATGTGGAAAAAGTGAAGCGCTGTGAATACTTTCTGGATGCACTGTGTGTGTATATATATATATATATATATTGTTGAGGGGTGTGGCAACGTTGAAAATAACAATAAACATAAAATGTCCAAAAAGGGGGAATAAATGGTGTCCAGGGGGAATTGTGATCAAAATAAAGGGATATCTGGCATCCTTGTGGTGAAACGGGGCTAGGTGAAGACTGAGGAAGTGTCCATGTTATGGCCCAGGCGTGAGTGGATCTGACAGCCGCACGCACTCCCCTCCTTGGTCTGAGTCACGTGGGGCGACGACATCCTTGGCGCCCTGTCCTCCCAGGTACACGGCAGGTGAGGGGGAAGGTGGCACGGCCTCTACCCTCTCGGCTGCAACGCATGCTGTCTTGCCCAGTGTCGCATCTAATTCACGCCGATGCATCTAACTCAGTCTATCCCTCCCCACTCTGGTCCTGGGCCTGCAAGGATACCAGTGTGTGCTCACATGGAGAATAGAAGCCGGCTCCCCGAGAAGAGGCACGCTCTGTGTTTATTTGGCAGCGTTGATAAGGTTAAACACAAATCAGATGTGCCTCATTCCCCTTCTGCCCAAACGTGGCTAATTAATTATGCGCCTCTTCTCCTGCCCAACTCCCGTCGCGAGCCTGGCTAAAGTACAGCTCTCAGAGGCGAGGCAACAATGACGGGAGGGGTGGGTCGTTCCTCCACAATATATACTGTGTATGCATGTGTATATATATATATATATATATATATGAATATGGTAAGTTCATATGTGCTGAGGGGGCACATTTCCATGCAGTTGCATTTTTCTTCTCATACCCTCAAACATGGAGGAATAATAATAATAAAAAAAAAACTATCGGGAACTATCGGCAAAGATTTTTTGCAAACGGATTGTTCCAAAAATGCAACTATCGGCACTGATTTATCTGTAAAAACTGACATGGTCTACCTTTATAATGTGGTACGAACCATATTCAAATACCATGGTTTTAACATGCTACTCCAAGCTGTTTAAAACAATACAATAGTATTGATTAAAAAATTAAATTAAAAAACTGGCATTACTTTGGTACATTTTCTAAAAACATGGTAATACCATCGTACTTTTAAAAATGTAATGAGAGCTTTTAACTTGACTGGTTCTATTGGCTTATAGATTTACACTGATGTCAAAGCACAGATACCGCTGCCCTTAAAAATACGTTATATAAAAAATTGCGGGTTGTCAAATATATCTGATTAGTTCAGTTAAATTATGAATGTGAACAACCTGATACATGGATTGGGCCTTGAATTTCTCTCAGTTTGGGCTCTGCCATCTCCACTGTCAATCTACTGGATAATAGTAAATATTCCATTTATTTTTCTCTTTGTGAAATGTACTAGTGCCAGTTCATGTAAATTGTATGTATATGTGTTTGTAAGCTGAGGAGGTCAACAGACTCTCAGGAATAGAGGAAGGGGAGGAGTCAAATAAGTGAGGTGATGTCATGGCAAGGACACAAATACATGTTTAGAATAATAGACCTTTTTCACACTCAGGGTTTGGAATGCTGATGTAAATGTTTGCAGGGTAAATTTCTACAGCGGTGAATGGGAGATCACAGCAGCTATTATTTTTACTTGCAATTGCTCCCAGACCAAAAGAAAAAATCCACTGTTATGTTTGAATGACTTTCCAGAAGAGGAAAGAAAAGAGCAGTGGATTAAGCAAGTCAGATGGGAGAAGATGTCAAATTTACTTTCACTCTCTGCTGCTGTAATCTAAACCCCTCGCAGCTGTGGTAATTAATTTTTAAAACTAATTCCAGGGTAATACAAGAATAAGCATAATGTTATAAATTTACACTCAATATTTAAAAAAGGGATCATAAAAGAGATTTTCGCTGCTAAATAATGTGGAAACACGTCATCAAAGTCTGTGAAAAAGGTCTATAACATACATTCTAGCCTTCTATTTTTGCAGTATTACCTACTGCAAAACAGTACTGTGTGCTTTATGTGGAATTTCAGTATGCATTGAATACCCATATGACCTAGATATACACAGTATAAATATATTATTGTTTATTATTATTATTAAAAATATATATTTTATTTTCCATTTCTTCCTGTTTGTTTACTGACAGATGTACGGTACCTGGTCGGACCAGGATCATTTCTGAAAATGAATAAAACATCATCAAGATTTTATTCATAATCATCCTGCAATCCTTAAGTTACATCTCAATCATGAAATCATCATAGTTCAACTATTGTTTGTACTTCACAGTCTCTGCTTTAGTGTCTGACTGCCATGGAGTGTCGCAGGTCAGGTGGTGTGCTCAGATGACTGCCGTGCTGGGTTAGTGTTCATGCTGTGTTGCAACTCAGAACATCCACAAGCACAAAACCTCATTGCTCAGCCTGAGAAGAAGATCTGTGTTTATCTCAGGAGAATTCAAATGGCCAGAAGGCCTCTATATCATGTACAGTTTCTCTCATATTTACAGATAATTGATCTTCTCTTTATTAAATATATTTTAAATCACAAAAATCTAATTGTAATATTACTTTTATTGATTAATATTGATTGATAAAACATATGTATCAAATATGTTGTTCTCACAGTTTGAATCAGCAAGATTGATTTTCAGGGGTATCATTTTGTTTCTTAATAAATTATGTTTTTATATCAAGACTTACTCGTTTCTCTTTTCACTGTTAAACAGATTCCAGTTTACACCTAATATACTGAAAAAGCTTTACAAATTGACTTTGATGATAAAAGAACAGCATGTTCATTTATGTTTGTTATTCTGCTATTTTGATTCTAAATTCTGGTTGTGTTTGCACATAATTAATCAGAAGTCAGGTTTCTGGGGTAAACAGCAGGTTCCAAATTCGGTTATAGCAGTATATAAATCACCCTTTTGTTCCAACTATTGTTCTGCTCCAGAACTGTATTTCCTATAAGAACCAGAAGAGGTTGCAAGATCCTGGCCATCAGGCTAGTTCACCCAAAAATGAAAAAATAATTTACTAGTAGGGTTCAACAGGGCTAAAGACACCCCTTAAGGAACATGTGCTTTTTCCTGGTTGTGTATTAAATTGTATTGAATTTTTATGGAGCAACATGATTTGAATGAAGTTGAGTGAGGTTGTTCTGATTCAAATCCATCAAAAAAAAGGTGGTAGCGTAAAAGGCCCCTAGGGTGGGGTGGGGTTATAGGGATATTGTGTAGATATAGGGTAAATAGGTTTTTAATAAGTTAATCGTCAACTAATGCAAACAATTTTGAGATAGTGAGAACAAGTTATGATGATGCTTGCTACTTCAGAAAAGGGTGCACCATTTCCTGTATATTTCCAACACATTTGGAATTTCATTACGTCTCAAGTATTTTATAAACAAATGAATCTCCATTGTGATTAAATCAGTCAATTTGAGCCCACTCTGAACGTTTTCAAATTTCACTTATAGGACAGATGTGTTTGATTTAAGGTCCTTAAAACTGCAAATTATAAATACGTATTTTGTCTCAAAATAAATGTGTTAATTTCAGGGATTTTCATTAGCTACATACATTTTCAACATAAAACAAAAATCAAACTTTGTACACCACACGCAAACAATCTCATGGATCAGAAAAATATTGCATTTTTGCATTATACATTTTTTGTGCAATTAAAATATTAAACATTATATAGCAAGAAATGTAGAACTTGCATCAAAAGACAAACAAGAAATTGACTCAGTAATTGCTTCAACTATCCAGTAGATGGCGAAATATACCAGCGCTCCATAATCTGTTCCATGTTTATTCATCGAAAACACAATCCGGGTTCTCTCTTTGTAAATAATCTGTCATTACTGTGATACATGACAATCATTTGCTTGCAGTCGCTGCCAGAGAGAGAGAGAGAGAGAGAGTGTGTGTGTGTGTGTGTGTGTGTGTGTGTGTGTGTGTGTGTGTGTGTGTGTGTGTGTGTGTGTGTATGTGTGAGCGTGTATTTATCACTTTGTGGGGACCAAATGTCCCCATAAGGATAGTAAAACCCGAAATTTTTGACCTTGTGGGGACATTTTGTCGGTCCCCATGAGGAAAACAGCTTATAAATCATACTAAATTATGTTTTTTGAAAATGTAAAAATGCAGAAAGTTTTCTGTGAGGGTTAGGTTTAGGGGTAGGGTTAGGTTTAGGGGATAGAATATAAAGTTTGTACAGTATAAAAACCATTATGTCTATGGAAAGTCCCCATAAAACATGGAAACACAACATGTGTGTGTGTGTGTGTGTGCGTGTGTGTGTGCGTGTGTGTGTTCTGGCTTTGAGTGCTCAACTGTCCAAATGCCTCATCCTGCTCATTGTCTGGTGTCTACAGATTTTGGGGGTTTATTTATAGCCCTGCCTGTCTACCTCTATACTATGATGCACCTCTTCCAGATCCTGAGTCTGGTGGCCTTTTTACCTGGGTCCCAAAAATAATAAAAAATATGATCTCACAAAAATATAAATAGAACAGAGGCACAAACTGTATCACCTGGACCCTCAGAGACAAACTGTCTGATATCTGACCAAAACTACATGTCAGTCGGGGACTTACCCAAAGTCACACAGATGATCTCTGCCATCAGATTTCCCTAAATCCAATTTAATCTGCTGTATCCTGGGAAGGGATTCCTCGGGCCAACCAATAGCGTTTCAGTATGTGACGATAAAGCAGTAGCCAGTTGGGAGGTGTACTTTGTGGCTGTAGTACTTTGTAGGCTTTGTTTCGGCTTTGAGCTCTGAAATGTTGTCACAGAACTCACCTGGATTAAAAAGTGCTGTAGTTTATCAGCTAGGTTTCTAGTTTTGGGGGATTTGAGAGTCCTGTGTCATTCTGATAATAATACTAGATCAAACCCAGTAAATCTGCTTCATCAATGTTTGGGATCATAATATGCTAATTCTTCTGTCTGCATGGCAAGGTCTAGTTTCTTCAAGAAGTTCCAGTCATCAGGATGAAGCAGATGTGCATCTGACACCCTAACAGGTGAGAGTGGTAGTGTATCAAAAAAAAAACACCAAAAAGGAAATACTAGGAGTTAATTATGATGTCACACTTTTTACAGTGTAGTTTCACACTGTAAAAAGTTTGTTGCCAGCAACTTACTGTAGCTAGAGTTTATGTACTGTATTTCATACCACAGTAAAATTACAGTGCAAATGACTGTCATTAACAGTATACAGTATAATGACTTATAGTACATTTGGACTGTACTGTTAAATTAATTACGGTAAGTGTTTGTATGTGGGCTCACACTGAATCTAGTGCAGTAAACAAATGTTTAATCATAAAATGTTATTGTTGGTGAGCTTCTCTGTTCAAATTTAGTCAGTCAATATTCCTGCATTTACTTTAACAGTAAATTGGTGATTACTGTCTTTTCCTGCTATAAATGATTTCAAGGAATTTAACACAAATCGACAGCAATATACTGTAAATGGTTTCTACAGTAAGACACCTTTGAAAAATACAGCAAATATCATTTGCAGTGCTGATTTAAAGTTGCTGTAACGATTTTTCATGGACATGCAACAAAATGTTCCTACTCCCTTCCTTAAGATATTAATGAAATAAGAGATATCTCACCAGTCTCTGTGACAGCTGTAGACTTTGTAAACAGCAAACAAAAATGTGTGCAATGGACATTGATGCTTTTCACCTGTCAATAATTTTGCTCGTTCTTATAGTGTTGTATTTTAAGCGGATCATTAAGGCTATTATTCATAATGTTTGTCAGTTGAGGGTGCTATTGTGCCACTGTTGAGTTTGACAGCCACAAGCAATGCTGCTCTTTTACTCCGTTTTGGTCTCAAAATTATCTTTGGAGGGTGGAGTTTTGGGATGAGGGGCGTGGGGCATGGCTAATTCAATGGCTCAGTCACGTGAAAGCTTCAGAATGCTAAAATCGCTTACAGCACCTTTAAATGAGCTTATTAATTAAGTCAACATTCTATAACCATTTAATAAAAAGAATAAATTTTCTCTGCTGCTCTGGACTTACATTTTTCCTCTACTTTGTACAATTCTAGTTGGTCGGTGAGGATGTAGTGTTATACAGCACACAGATGGAGTGAGAGAGTTGGAGGAGAGATGAAAGGAGGTGAGATTTGGAGAGTGACTCAGCAGACAAATTAAGTGTTTGTTGTGAAGGAACATCACACCCTGATTGAGATGAGAAATCCTTCTAGATTTCCAGAAGACCCCAGCAAACTCACATGTATCTCAGAGATCTTACAGGGATAATTCACCCCCCAGATGTCCCTTTCTTTCTTCTGCAGAACACAAATGGAGATTTTTAAAAGAAAATCTCAGCTCTGTAGGTCCATATGTCAATGTAAGTGAATGGTGACCAGAAATTTGAATCTGCAAAAATCACATGAAGTCAGTGTAAAAGTAGTCCATAAGACTCTAGTGGTTAAATCCATGTCTTCTAAAGTGATATGATAGGTGTGGGTGAGAAATAGATCAATATTTAAGTCACTTTCACTTCCTCATTCCTCTTCTTTTGTTTTTTTTGTCCATTCCCGTTCTTCATGCATATCACTACCTACTGGTCGGGATTGGTCAGGTTGAGGTGGAGATTCATGGTAAATAAAGAAAAGACTAAAATATTGATCTGTTTCTCACCCACACTTTTTCATATAATTTCTAAATCATGGATTAACCCACTGGAGTCGTAATAATTATTTTATGATGACTTTATGCGATTTTTGGAGATATAAAGTTCTGGTCACCATTCACTTGCATTGTATAGGCCTACAGAGCTGAGATATTCTTTTAAAAGGTTTATTTTTTGTTCAGCAGAAGAAATTCGTACACATCTGGGTTGGAATGAGTGTGAGAAAATGATGAGATTTTTGGGTGAATTATCCCTTTATACATCATCAATCATGTCAAAGATTTGTGAATCAAAAACTTTTCTTATCAAATTCTTCCAAGACCAAATTATCCCAAAGTTCCGCACCAATTGTATAACTCTATTTGGTTTTAAGCTTTTTACACTAACCCTCCTAAACTTGCAGCCAACTAAAGTTGCAGAAGACTCTCTCACTCATTTTCTAAATTATTTTAATGACTATAGATGTTTAAAAACTTTAGAAAGAGCTTTTGACCATTTGCCAGATAATATGTCATGTGACGGTGTTTAATTCATGCTGTATTCATTAATTTCATAAAAAGATTTTTATCTATATAATGGTATAGAGTATCTATATGGAGATACAGCATAATGTGAGTAATGGTCACAAATGTTGCCGCATCCATCCATCCATGCCTCCATCCATCTCTCCATCCATCCATCCATCCATCCATCCATCCATCCATCCATCCATCCATCTATCTATCTATCTATCTATCTATCTATCTATCTATCTATCTATCTATCTATCTATCTATCTATCTATCTATCTATCTATCTATCTATCTATCTATCTATCTGACGTGCTTATGGACTTCATTTCCCAGCGCGCATTGCGTGGATGTTTCCCCACAGCTGACAGACAGTGAGCAGCAGAGACGCACAGCAGAACGCGCAGCTCGCACGACCCGATCATCCGCGCTGCCTGCACAGCACACTTAGATTTGGAATTACCTTAAACAAGATCTCTCTTTTTTTTACTTATCCTGGATCCCAATACTGACTTTAGCTATTGTGCATTTGGCATTCAGTGCAGTCTAATGGCATGGAACTGTATCAGTGCATGTGGATTCTATTATTATTTGTAGCTGCTATCATCTCTCCATCCACGCCGAGCCCGATGCAGTGGGATGGATGGTGTTAGAGTGGGGGTGATGATGGTGGAGGAGAGGGATGAACAGAGGGACAGCGGCAACAGTGCCGCAGCGATGGCCGCGCTACAGCAGTGTGAACTGATCCAAAACATGATCGACATCTCCATCTCCAGTTTACAAGGGCTCCGGACCAAATGCGCGGCGTCCAACGATCTCACACAGCAAGAGATCCGCACTTTAGAGGTAACAGCAGGGCTGGGAGTCGATTCCATAAAGAATCGATTCTTCGATTCCAATGCGTTGGGAATCGAACGTCGCTCCGTCTAAGGGAATCGATTCCGCTCAGGAGCGTGACATGATCTTTTGTCATTCATACTATAAATTAAGTATGCTTTTAATTACTGCAAGATTTCACTTTGTCTACCGTTTTTCCCTTTTATTCTAAAGAATCGAGACAATTAGTCTGTATTCGACTCTTGGAATCGTGTCCGAGGAGTCAATTCCAAAATTTCTGGAATCGAACGGCCCAAGGTAAATGTGGCCGAAGTGCACCGTCATTAAAGATCCGAGCTCTCTCTCTCTCTCTCTCTCTCTCTCTCTCTCTCTCTCTCTCTCTCTCTCTCTCTCTCTCTCTCTCTTTTGCACTGCAGCTGTTTGTTGCGGTGCATTATAGGAGCGCGCGGAGTTGGGAATAAAACTCCTCTTGCAAAAATGTACAATGGTATCAGCACATTCCAGGTGCTATCGTTACTGTAAATGAATGACACATTAATATGGGAACTGCTTTTACTTTGATATTACCATATTTCTCTCTCTGTAATACAAACAGCAGCATGTACTTTGGACTATTGGATTATTTTAATACCATGCTATCTATATATGATATATACAGCGGCATATCATTCAGTAGACCTACTATATAGGTGATATGAAATATATAGGCTATATGTGAAAGTAACATGGTATTACTGTATTATACCATTACTGCACCTTTCTGTAAGGACCTTCAAGAATAAGCATGGAGCATGGACGTACATACTTCATACTTCATGGATACATGAAATTTTCAGCACACCAACCCAGCGAGGGTCTTTATTTGACCTGGTTCTGTGGGTTATCAGGTATCATAGCCTCAATTGGACTATCGGTCATTGTGATGTTTTGCCGATAGTGTCTCACCCTCAACTTGCAGAACACTGGCGTTTAAGTGTCAGTATTGATGTGCGCTGCACCTGCAAAGTGCCCCAATGCTCCACCTGCAGGGGTAGTTAATGAGCAATCAATAGTGTCATGGTATGGACGGCCTGTGCAAACGGCCCCTGGAGGCATGTAGTTTGAGCGTTAGGCGCTAGGTAATGTTGGGAACACATGGCCTAGAATAACAGTGGGATAAAGATGTTTTTTTAAATTTTAGATGTTTCTTCTGTGGATTTTGAGGTTTTCAACACAACTAAGAGTTACGATTCTGTGGTTATACATGGTGTTGTTGGTGGTTGCCATGGGGTTGCTTTGAGGTTGCTATTGTCTTAGGAGTGGTTGCTAGGTGGTTACTTACTGTCTCAAAAATACCTCAAGTATCTATTATCTTCTTGTCTCAAGATAAAGCTCAGGTTCCTCCCTCAATGTGAGTTGATGGTATTTTTTTTCACCTGTTTTTTTTTTTTTTTCACAAGTAGTTTTAAGTACATTTGTTGTAGGACATATTAGGATCCAAAATCGAATTTTTTAATAAAATCTAATCCCAAAATAAAACCAAAAGTGTTTTAGTATAATGATGCAAACTGGCTCCTTCAATTGTACTTCTTGTTCTAGCAGGAAGTCAACTTTTCTACCGTTGTCAGATCAGACACCACTGGGCCCTTCGCTCTTACGTCTACAGGAAATGGTGCAGTCACTTCTGGGGAGGGATCGGTCAAGCTTACTTCCTCTATACTGCAACTCTACGGGTTATGACTCCTTCACAGCCTGTAGATGGTTGGTTATCTTTGCATTTTCAAGTTTTTGATTAGTTGTAATGCATACTAGGTGGTGAATGACAAACACACCTCATGTGCGATTTTAATTTGGCTTGCTTCTCCATCTAGCTAATTCTGTATTTCTGAGAAGATGCTTGCTCACCTGGGAACTAACTGACTAAACAGGTCCATGCATTGAGAACATACTCTAATAATCTCATACTCTTCATTCAGATGGACAGATGCATAACAGGCCCTGTATGCATGTTAATGCTTGTGCAGAACAACAGATATGAAGTGGTGAGATTCAAACCCTCACCACTTCCCCTACACTTAGCTCAATCAAGAGAGACTTGAACTCACATTAGATTATCACTGAAAGCTCTTTATAACATCACTTCACATCTTTTTTAAAGCTTGCAACTCTGGCCAGGAGAAAATGATTCCTCTCTTTGGAATAATTCATCATTCCTCTCTCTGGCTGAATGATTGCATGGTGAAGTTTAATCTGTTCTGCCATTCTGCCGTTCGCCACTTGTTTTCGGGACCCCATCCAATCGCTCTGTTTTTGCAGTTCTGTTTTTACTAACATGGCAGTCTTTGTTTGCCTAACAAGGTCCTATACATGTTGGACATTCTTGTTGTTTCTGAAACAACAGTATTCAAAAAATATATATTTTACGAAATGGAGGGACAAGTTGAAACCAATTTATTTTGTTTAACATTATGCTAAAAATGGTGTCGATTGAGCTTAACTTGTATTGAACTTTTAAGGCTGAGGTCAAGAGCTTCAACAATATTCTTATCAACCTATCATTTCTCTCTGATTGAGAGTAAGTTATGGTATGACTCCGGCCAGGTCTCCTATGCAATCAAATTCGCCCAGTAGCTAGGGAGCATAGCGTCACATGGGGTAACCTCCTCGTGGTCACATTTAGTGGTTCTTGTTCTTAATGGGGTGCGTGGTAAATTGATCGTGGATCGTGGAGAGTAGAATGAGCCTCCACATGCAGGGAGTTTCCGCGGTGTCGTGCACAACGAACCATGTGTAAAGATGCATGAATTGACTCTCTCAGAAGCCGAGGCAACTGAGACTTGTCCTCCGCCACCCAGATTGAGGTGAGTAACCGCACCAACAGAACCTACTAAGTAGTGGAAATTGGGCATTCCAAATTGGGAGGAAAAGGGGATAAAAAAAAGAAAAAAGTTATGGTTAAGAGAAGGAAGAGAGTTATGGCAATAAGTGGGTGAGAGCAATGTTTTTCCATGACCAAAATCATCAGCACTATTTCGTTATAGATCAGAGACACACAGACAGCATGTCCCCAGCATGTCTTTTTTCAGGACTTGGGAATGTTAGTCTTGCACCAGAGCTGTTTCCCCAGCTGGTCTGAAGTGCATGTGTCCACTTGAGTGAGATTTATATGTCTAATCATATATTTTCTTTGTGAAGATTTTGATGGACTGTGATGTTCTGTTCTGACAGCATGATCTGACTCTGAGATGCTGTCTCAGGAACAGCGTGACCTACTTATATGTGGAGATCTTCCATGTTTCTCTGGGTAAAGGAGTTTGTTGATAATAACAAAGAGACTTGGATTGTCTGCAAGCTTTGCTCCAGAGGGTGCACATGCTGGGAGACTGGTCAGCTGTTGAAGGCCTCATCCGTCTGGGCCCCACCCCCCCGCAGTGATGTTTGAGCTTTGCTGCGCATTTGTGTCGTGTGCTGTCGTGGCTGTGGCTATATTTAGATGTCTTCCTCCCTACGCATTTTCAGGGTTGGTTGTTAAATAAGAAAATAATGACGTGAAGAGCATGTGCAGGGGGGAGAGGGGAAGCGAGAGGATGACTGCCAGCCAATCGGCTTGCATCCGTTTGAGGGCTCCCAATAGACTGGGGATAGGGAGGGGGTGACAGATTCAGCCAAGCAGAGGAGGTAAGAGTTGTTCCATCATTACACGTTGGCTGTCTCTGTGCGGAGCTCTTTCCTAGAGGTTCAGCAACACATCAGAGCTACGTCACAGCAGCCTGATGATGAACCGTCATCAATCAAAAAATATTCTGTGTAGATGATCAGATAAGGTTAATTTTATGTTTAGTCTAAATAGTGTCCTTGATGGCCACATTTTCAGTTCTTCATACTTTTAATTATCGCATATACTTACTAAGGAACTTTTTGCAATGTAGCCAACACAGGGAACAAAGAATAACAACACCCTCGTTTCATCCCGGTTTGGAGGGGTTAGATTTGCAGGTGAAATTGGCCAGAGACATGCTAATCAATGTGGATCATGGCTTTAAAGTATAGCTTTCATCTGTATTGTTGGGTTGAATTGGGGTCTTGTTGTATGATTTTATACCAATATATCTGTTGTCTCTGAGTAGCTGGGTGTATTCCAGCCATTTGGCTTTCAATCACACCTGCTGACCTCACTGAGCCGTTGTCATAACAGCCTGGTTCCCATGTTTACCCTCATCTGCAGTTGAGCAGGTGTGACACGCACCCAAAATACCACCAGTGTTGCCATATCAATGAAATCATTATAGAAAGATGTTTTGGTTGACTTGTGAAATGGCTGCTCACTGTTTCTATACTCGTATTTATTGACTTTGAGGTGATTTTCTCTTGAGGGAGATTCATTTGTCTGCATTTTGTTGTGTCACAGTGTGGAAACAGGTTGCCCCAGATATTTCTCAATAAGTTTCTTCTTACTAAAACTTATTGAAAATCTGATGTTGTGTGGATTACATCTACAGACTGCATGCCAGTATGCCATGTAAAGATGCCTAGTTTTCACCATGTTTTTCTGTCTGTGGGAAAATCCCACACTGAAAACCAAAATTAAACAAAAAAAAAAACAAAAAAACGTTGCTGACGACCCAGGAGTGTAGTTGCTAGGAAACCTGACGTCACACATTCACCAGTGTATTGTTATTTATGATGCGCGTGCATCTGTGTGTGTGCGTGCGTGCGTGTGTGTGTGTGTGTGTGTTCACTGTCTGCATGCAGCAACAGCAGGATCTGGACAAGTCAGCAACAGAACAGAACCTTCCTAAAACGTTTAAACCTGGATGTGTGCATTATGAGGATGAGAAATGAGAGCACTTAGGTTGATGTATATGTATCTGCTTATGCCAGCAAGAGAAGGAGTGAAATACAGAGATATTTTGTGATTTTAAATAAAATAACTTTATAAGGTCAGGGTCAATGGTAAAATTGCTTATTGTGAGTGCTTTCTCTGTAAAAATGATTTTAAATTAATTGTATCCATTAATTACTGGAAAGTTCATTGAAAAGTCATGGAAGTTCATTGGTCAAAAGTAATGTGTACATACATTTTACTGTGCACAATAAAAGAGGATATTTTGCAGAAAAGCCTACATGTTCTCTGTTTTTGTTTGTTTGTCCTGTGTTTATTAATATTTTTCCAGATACGAGCTGCTGAATATTCAGCAGCACATGCCAGACAATCTTTTACCGGTTTTTGATTACTCGGACATTCTGTTGGACACTTTAGTCTGAGGAGGTGCGGTGCTGTACAAACGGTATTAGACGCAAATGTGGGAAGCGAGCTGGTGCGCTGGTCAAGCTTTCGAACTGTGCTGCCAAGCATCCATCTAGCAAATCTCTGCTGTGTTCCTAACAAAATGGACAAATTACTTCTCACCTGCAAAAATAAGGACTTTGCATATTCTGCTGCATTGTGCTTTAAGAAACCTAGTTAAGTGAATCCATTCCGGACAGCACATTACATCTGCCGGGCTTCCAGCTGTTCAGAGCATGTCGAACTGTGGAGTTAACGGGTAAAACGAGATGCTGCGGAACGTGTTTTTACGTCAACGAATGATGGTGCACAGATGTAACAATGCTGAAGAAGATGTGCTGTCCTAATTTAGAGGTTCTCTTCATAAACTGAATGCCTTTCTACTTGCAGTGGGACTTTTCCTCGTATATTCTTATAAGCCTATTAGTCTATATTCCTCCACATGCTTGTGTGAAAACAGCGCTGCAACAGCTGGCTGAACACATCACAGATACGAAGCAACAACACCCATACTCACTTATTATTATTCTTGGGGATAACAAGGCAAATCTCACACGTGAACTGCTCAAATACAGACAGCACATAAAATGCCCCACCAGATACAGAAATACACTGAATCATTGCTATACAACAATAAAGGAAGCATATCGCTCAGTCCCACATGCAGCTTTAGGACTCTGATCACTGTCTGGTTCATCTACTTCTGACCTACAGGCAGAAACATCTAGGTTACTGTTGTAACCTCAGTTCCCTGATGGAGGGAATGAGACGTTGTGTTGAATGAAGTGACACTAGGGGACTATTTTGAAGGCCTAGGTTACCTCTGAACTTGAGAAATGGTCAATGAGAAATTGGCAGAAAGAATTTGCATGTCCCTCCCCTGGACATATGGGTATAAAAGGAAGGAATCCGTTCATTCAGGTATTGCACTGAAGTGCCGAGAATAAGGTTCGGCTATTACAGTGCCTTGGTTCAGCGCCGTGGCTAGGGGTACACAACGTCTCCTTCCCTCCATCAGGGAACGGAGGTTACAACAGTAACCTAGACATTCCCCGTCTGTCACTCACTCGACGTTGTTTCGAATGGAGTGACACTAGGGGGGTCCCTATTCAATAACACCATGTGCTGAACTGTGTTCGTGAGCTGCTGACGCAGGTGCGGGCAGGCAGTTGTGTGCCAAAGTAACAGGCTACATCATAAGTGTCTTGCTCAAGGTGGTGGCTGTGGGGATCGAACCAGCGACCTTCTGATTAACAGTTATGTGCTATAGCCCACTACGCCACCACCACTCCGATTTCAACTCTTCTCCCTCTACACAAATTACTGCACCGCCAAGGATCCCTCTTTCAAGCTCCTGAAGTTCACAGACGACACTAGTCATTGGCCTACTACAAGATGACGATGAGTCTACATACAGAAGGGAGGCTGAACAGCTGGCTTTCTGGTGCAGTCAAAACAACATGGAGCTGTATCACACTTAAAACAGTGGAGATGATTTTAGACTTTAGGAGGAACACCCCAACTTTTACCCCGCCCACCATTCTGAACAGCACTGTGGCAGCAGTGGAGACATTCAGGATCCTGGGCACTACCATCTCACAGGACCTGAAGTGGGAGACCCACATATACTCAATATTGAAAAAGGCCTAGCAGTTGTTGTACTTCCTTCGACAGTTGAAGAAGTTCAACCTGCCGCAGGCGCTGCTGATACAGTTCTATTAGCAGTAATTGAGACTGTCCTCTGCACTTCTATAACTGTCTAGTTTGGTTAAGCTACCAAGTCAGACATCAGAAGATTTCAAAGGATAGTTCGGACTGCTGAACGGATTATTGGTTCTCACCTTCCCACCCTCCAAGAATTTACACATCCAAAGTGATGAAAAGGGCTGGCAAAACCACTCTTGACCCCATTCAGACAGCACACTTCATCTTCGAACTGTTGCCCTCTGGCGATACAGAGCACTGAGCATTAGAGCAGCCAGGCACAGGAACAGTTTTTCCCTCAGGCCATCCACCTCATGACCAGTTAAAGTGGCACCCAAATACTTTCCTTTGGTCAATACATCCTTGTGCAATATTCAATCCATCCATTCCTACTTATATCCATATTTAATTTATTTTTTAACATATCCTACCTCTTCTTCAATACATTACCTCACCTGCACTGTATATCTGTATATAAAATATTCTAACAACTTTATTGCGCTATTGCATATTTCTCTCTTTTTTATTTGTTATATCGTATTTTTCATTAATTTATATGTCACTATATGTATATATGTTTAAATGTAAATGTAAATGTTTGTATATATATATACGTTGCATTCTCTTGCACTGGAAGCTTCTGTCACCATGACAATTTATTTGTGTGTATAAGCATACATGGCAATAAAGCTCATTCTGATAATAATGAGGAGTCAGCCATGATTTTTTCCTGATCCAGCTAGAATCTATCTTAAAACAGCTGACATATCTGTTTTATGTATCAGTTTTTCATGATATCTAGCTTGTCCATGTTCATGTAGATGGTTAATCAGCTGATCTCTTAGCTAGTGGACCTAGTTTCGGCTTGGTAAACCATCTTAGTCAAGGAGGATAGAGCTAATTGATCACTTTGGACCAATACCAAAGATACTTTGTTCCACAACCCAGCTTGTGACAAAATGTTTTCAGCTAGGTTTAACTGTATAAACTATAGTTAAACTATATTTTTTATGAAAAATAGAAGCTGAGACAAATTTTAAAACTATAGAACTGCCATGTTTGCAATAAAACGTAAATTTCCTCTCTTAACCATTTACATTATTTAAAATGAACCAGAGCAACCATTTTTGTTTGTGGTTATTTAAAAAAAAAAAAAAAAGCATTGACCACGATCATTAAAGAACATTATGTTTCAATTCTTAGTTGGTTGTCAGACAAAAAAAATCTTCCCAGTAACGTTCTGCAAATATTAGTTTATGGCATTAGTTTTAAAACCAAAAACAAAAATGTGTTCCTTGGATGTTACAATTTGGTTCTCCAAAAAATAACCAGAAAAAAAAAACAGAACAGTGGCTTAGAACTGTTGCAAATACTTGTTGTCCCAATAACATTATGTAGAATCTGTATATAAGCACTTTGATAATGGCTGTAAAATCACTCTTTGGCTTAGTGGTGCGGTTCGGGTGCTTCCAGTGTGAAATGTGCAGTGTGAGAGCAGACCTTGTGCTGTTGAATGCTTGTGTGAAGCTTTTTTTTTATTATGCTGAAATCTGAGCACTGTTTAAAAACCCCCAGACCTCAAGCACTTGCCACAAATTACAATATTGACTGTAATTGATAAAAGCTTTTCAATGGCAGTTGAGCTTTATTGAGTGGAGTACTCAATGTCCTCTGTGTAATTAGCATTTAGCTGTTAGCAACAGAGCTTTAATTGGTTGTTTATCATCTCTGATCTGCTGCAAGGAGCTTTCCATTGCTTGTCCTCCTACACACCGTGACCTCTGACCCTGGCTGGCGTTTGTTGTGCTGTCTGCTATGAGATGCTCGCCTTCAGTGCTCGAGTCTTTTGTTAGCTTCTGCCGTGACAGCATACTCAAGGTCTTTTGCAAAGAGGTCTCAAAAGAGACCGTGTGTGAGTTGATGTCTCTTGAGAGGTATTTGTTGATGCTCTGAGCCACCTGTTCAATATGCATGTGTTCATGTAATGGAGATAAAGACAGATCCTTCAACCACAAATTCCCCAATGTAATGATCAGATTATTACAACAAAGCAAGGAAAATGACTCACTGTGAGGATAGTTTGAGTATATAGGGAACAATTTGAGAATGTAGGGATCATTTTGAAAATGAGGGCATTCATTTGTGTAAAAAAGGATTGGGTTGAGCATGTAGGGATAATTTTAAAGGTGGGGTATGTGATTTGCAAAACGGCCAGCAGATTTTGAAAATACACAACTCTAAGGTCCTACCTTCTCTCCTCCAACGCTGGCCCTGACTCCACCCATTCGAAAAACATGGACGCGCAATCATGCACGAGCGAAAACTCAGATGCGCAGTGTTCTAGCAGTGTTCTAGACTCACTAGTCAAACAATGCATTCACCTGTCAGACAATTTTTCAGAGCAAATTGTTGACACAGCAGGAGGAGGGGGTCGCATACCACTCTTGAAAGGTGTAGAGCTGATTTTCTCATAACTGTAAAAAAAAGAACATCGCCAGCCCTGGCGTCTGTACAGCGGTCTTCTATTCAAAACAGGATTCATAGAAATGTGGAACAACCCCACTAGCACTATAAAAGCTCTATTCTCCATACATAAATACAATCGCTTCCTGTTACTGGGTCACGAGCTTTGAGTATGCGCACGAACGGGACACGCGCGCCAGGGTGGTGGGGGGAGGGGGCCATGGTACGACCGTTTGATTGACACATTTTCTGTCCAATGATTCTAGATGGTCTTGAAAATGATCGGCTGGAGTTTTTCGAGTCCTGCCCATTCCACAGATGATTAAATTGCTTAATTTTCATTTCAGTGCTTCTAATTTACAGCCAGTAAGTGGGTTAGGAATAGGATTTCAAGTTATTTTGAAAAAATGGTCAAAAAAGAAAATCACGTACCCCACCTTTAAATATTTGGGGATCATCTTGTGAATGTAGGGATCTGTCTGAGTATTAGAGATGTGTATCTTCACTGGCTTCACGTTTCGATTCAAAGGGTAATGATTTAATTACAAAAGGATTTTCGATGCATCACAATACATCTTGTCCTCCAAATATTTTTTTAGCAGTTTTACTTAGTTTTAAGTAGTTTAAAATGTTGCTATGTGCATCTGTTTGTGAATGAATTTCTGAATCATAGTTTCAGTTTGGGACGATAGTCATGTGGTTGATACATCCAGTCTGCAATCTGTTCTGTAATGTACACTTGGCTTTAGTATAGGCCTATTTGTTTCTGACCATTTGTTTCTAGCATCTCACTCTGTCTCTGGCACCATTGCGCTGCCGTGGTTTAAACTGAACTCAGAAACTTTCCGAATTTTTTGGAATCGATTCAGAATTGTTGGAGAAAGAAATTTATATGGGGATTCTCCATGCATCAGAGAATACATTTTTTTACCCTTACTGAGTATGCAAGAATATGTTTGAGTATATATGGATCAGTTTAATTATGTAGTTATGTGGGCACTATTTGAGTATTTTGGGTATTTTTTAACCCATATGACTCTACCCTGCTTAGCAACCGGGCCAATTTGGTTGCTTAGGAGACCTGGCTGGAGTCACTCAGCATGCCCTGGATTCGAACTCATGACTCCAGGGGTGGTAGTCAGCATCTTTACTCACTGAGCTACCCAGGTGCTTGACATCATGGGAACCAAAAGTCTCAATTTCCAAATGCCTGAAGGTACCACGCTCATCCGTACAAAGAATAGTATGAAAAACACCATGGGACCACTCAGCCATCATACAGCTCAGGAAGGTGACACATTCTATCTCCTAGAAATGAACGTAGTTTGGTGTAAAAAGTGCATATCAATCCCAAAACAACAACAAAGGACCTTGTGAAGATGCTGGAGGAAACAGGAAGACATGTATCTATATCCACAGTAAAACGAGAGCTATATCGACATAACACGAAATGCTGCTCACCAAGGAAGAAGCCACTGCTCCAAAACTGCCATAAAAAAAGCCAGACTACAGTTTGCAAGTGCACAGGGTGACAAAGTTCTTTGGAGAAATGTCCTCTGGTGTGATAATTTTTTTTTTAACTGTTTGGCCATAATGACCATCGTTATGTTTGGAGGAAAAAGGGTGAGACTTGCAAGCCGAAGAACACCATCCCAACAGTGAAGCATGGGGGTGGAAGCATCTGAGTTTCTAGGGATCAGTCCGAGGATGTGCTACAGTTCCACATTTTGGGTATGTGGGGATCAGTTTGCATTTACAGGGTATGTGGGTATTAGTTTAAGTATTTTGTTATAAATTTGATGATACAGGGATACGTTTTAATATACATAGGTGTGAGGGGATCAGTTTGATCATTTTGGGATCTATATGTATACCGATCAGCTTGAGTGTTTTGGGCATGAGTTTGAGCTTGACTATGTAGGGATCACTTTGAGTATATAGAATCAATTATGCATTCTTATATACTCAGTTCAGTGATTGCAGGTAGCAGCAGTGGCATGGGGGGTGGCAGGGGGAGGTGTGAAAGGATGACTTGTTTTATGGCCGTCGGCCTCATGGTAATGGCCCTCCTCTGTGCGTCAGTGGACCTGAACTGTCACAGCAGGTGAGCCCTCTTCTCACCCTACTCCCTCTTTCTCTATCTCTCTCTAATTCTTCCACCTCTCCTTCCTTCTTTCTGCGTCATAACATCATCAATGCTTCTGTTCTGCTGAGTTGTCTGTGCGTCCTGTCCTTTTTGAAGGGATAGTTTCATCATGACAGAATGACAGCCTCAGTCACTATTTGCTTTCATTGTATGGAAAAAATATACAATGAAAGTGAATGGTGACTGAGGCTAGCATTCTGCTTAACATCCCGTTTTTATTATCCATGGTTGAAATAAAGTCCTTGCTGTCGTCGAGTGCATTGGTGAATTTGAGGCGGGTTATTCATATGCTGCTTTGGTCAGCATTCTGCACCGATCTGTAAAATTCCTCCTATGTTAGCTAGGGCAGTTTGTTTATTAAAGGGTTAGAGCTTTACCTTTAAAGATTTGGGAATGTTTCCCACTATGTTGATTATACAAATCTATACCAGCATTCTGGATTGGGGAAAATCTTGCAGTCCTGGGAGATCTCTGCAATCGTGTTAGAGGTATCTGCCTGACCGAACGCATTTGCTGGCACATGCTGCAGGGAACAGATGGTGATGGCGTTTGACGAGACGGACTGGCGTCTTAGCCTCCATGTGAACTCTGCGTCTCGCGGAGCCGTGATATCAGAATGCTCCCACCGCCAGCACAATGTTCCGATGACACTCGGTTG
Source organism: Xyrauchen texanus (assembly GCF_025860055.1). Classification (NCBI taxonomy): domain Eukaryota; kingdom Metazoa; phylum Chordata; class Actinopteri; order Cypriniformes; family Catostomidae; genus Xyrauchen; species Xyrauchen texanus. The sequence goes on from NC_068318.1 coordinate 25,490,202, forward strand.
CCATGTCAGCAGTGAAGTCGCCCCCACGAGGAGGGCTACAGCTCCCTTCCATATAATAACAGTTATTTATAGCTGACAGCCCTGTTTGCTAAAGGGGAACACAAAAAAGAGAATGGGAGAAAGAGAAAATCCAGTCAGATTTCAAACTGCATGTGCTCAGATGCCATGTTAATTATCAGACTAGCAGGTGCTTCTATTAATCTGTGGTTGAGGCAGAAATCTGTCCATGTTGTGTCCTTTTCTAAATTCTAAGAGATGTTTCCCCTTTAGAATTTTTCACTGCAGTGATGCAAAGCTCTGGATCGGAGCTGATTTCAACATGTTTGTGACTTTGATTTTTTTGTTCCTACTGGAAAAACATGCATACTGCATTTCATCCAGAGAGAACATGCATCCTTGGAGATTTCACACACACCTCATTAAAGGGTGTTTCTCATTTGGCATGCAATTAAACTTAAATTAAATATAGAAAGATGTGATGTGTGATGAGATTTTGTGTCAATATACTAAAGCGCTGTGGAATTATAGCATCAAGTCCAAGTTCATGAGTTCCATTCCCAGGTAATTTACGTAATTATAAAATGTATACCTTAAATCAGTGGTTCTCAACCTTTTTTGAACAAACGCCCCCCTGACCTCTTCATGATCCTCTTAACGCCCCCCAAAAAAAAAAACAAAAAAAAACAAAAACACTTCAGAAATACTATTACAGCCAAACAATTGCAACACTGATACCTGAAGCCTGAGTTTTTGGTAAAAAAAAAAAACTGAAACAGAAGTTTCTTATTGTATTTAAACTACATGTAAAAGCCTCAAGTTGAGTAATATTGTGTTTGGAAAAAAATGCAAAAACACATGGATCGTTTGAAAGGTATTGCAAATGTATTTAGAAATTCAAACAAATTCAGGCTCACACACACATTTTTTTAAGATGAACCAATCACGTGAACAATAACGTAACTAACCTAAATGGCCAATGAAAAAGCAGCGGTCGTTCGCGCACTCAATTAGGAAATATATACTAGGCTTCAAATTTGAATAGCCTACAAATGGTCATTTGATTTCAAATGACGAACAAAGACGACAACAGCTCGGCCACCTGAACTCAACCGAAGAAAAAACGACGTCAAATACAGCCAATTTTTTTTAATAATTACAGTCATTAGTGTGAGCCCTGAGCACTAATTATGCGCCTAATTATGTATTCCGCGTTATGTACAGAAAAAGCCGGTGAAAGCGCACCTCTATTTTGCGCTGAAAATTCTCCGCCTCTTAAAAGCATGTGTAACTTAGGAAGCGGCTCTCCTGGCATATCCTCCTGGTGAAGTGGCAGCAGTAATCCGAGCAAGACGAAGACATAGGCTAAGGAGAAGAGCTGAAAAGATTTTTGCGCAGGCCGCCTGTTGAGTACCTCTGAGTAACGCCCCCCATTTGTGCCTGAGCGCCCCCTCTCTGCTGCCTCGTTCACACCGCCCCCCAACACTGTCCAAACGCCCCCTAGGGGGCGGTACCGCCCACGTTGAGAAACGCTGCCTTAAATGCACTGTGAATCAATTTGGATTGTCTACAGAATTAATTGACAAAATCCATGAATGTAAATGCTCAGAGGTGTCCATCATGCTTATTTAACATTTTTGTGTCTCGCTCCTTATAAATCCTTGTTCATACAGCTCTATGTGAAAATGTCCTGAAACCTGTACAGGCAATAAAGGCCTCTCTTAAGCTCCACCCCCTCTGAAAGCCCCTCCCTCATGTGTTGTGTGCTCTGCTGTCCCCTGCAGGTAAAGCTCATGAAGTACATCTGTAAACAGTTGCAGTGTAAGCAGAAGGTGCCAGACACAGAGCGCCCGGCTGCCTTGTACAGCTACCCAAGGCTGGAGGACTGGTTACGCATTATCAACGTCAGACCTAAGCTCATAGAGGTAATGCATGAGTGTGTGTTTTTGGAAGAGAGAGAATCGTAATGCTGTGTATCTTTTAAGCTGGATTCATTAAAGGTGAAATACATATCCAATTAAATGTAACACGTTGATTTGCTTGTAAATATCCTGGAATTTGATAATCTAATTATCTAGTTAGTATCTAATTTCTGTAAGTACATTTTCTGATAATGTTCCCCCCTTTTCGCCCCATCATTTCCTTTCTCGTCTCTACTGTCTGTATAATAAAAGTGGCTAAAAAAACATTAAAACACAAGGTCAGGTCATAAGTGAAGTCCAAGCATATGTCCAAGCTCAATGTGATTGTGAAGGTGAGATTCAATTCATTTTGTGATCACTTAGAAGAGAGAGAGATAGTGAGAGGGAGAATTCTCAGCTAATATGATACTAATATCACTCCAGCCTCAGGAGCTCCTCTCCTCTGTTAATCAGACCGATTAGTAATTAGGGACTCGGATTAATTAGTATAAAGGGGCACGTGTCTTGGGAATTTGGAGTGGGGTAGTGAAAGAGAGAGGCAGAGTGAGCATTATTTACAGCAGAGATTTGGGGTGAGTGTAGTCTGCCATATGTTGCCGCAACAAAATTCTATAAATCTAAGAAAACCCATGAAAATCTTTGGGGGGGTCCAACATTTTTTACATGGAATGGGTTGCCCCCACAAGGCCCCTGCCATGTTGACAGCACATGACAATCTGTGTTATGCAATTATCTGAGTTACTACCTCGAATAATGAAAATAATAACATGTTTACATTATATAGCGCTTTCAGCCAACGCTCAAACATAAAAGTACATGTGAACAACACAAGCAAACCAAACAATATAACAACAAACACAATATACTTACTACACACAACAATGGAGCACAAGTCAACAGTAGCCTAGTTTCCATCCACTTTTCGCGCTGTTTTGTTATCGACAAAGTGAAAATGCGTAAAATGTTGTTTGCCATATTTGCCGTCTTCTGCCTGTTTTCAAATGGCCTTTTATCTATAAAATTGGTGTGCGTGATGACAGCATGCCTAAAAACCACTTTGTCGCATAAGTTTTGGTTTATCGCAACAGAAATCTGCCCTTAAGCCGTTTCCATACAGAAATATGTGTTTATCGCAAATTCGCCTCCAAGATGTCTCTAATTTTTTTCCTCTGAAGTTTTGGTAAAATGGGGAGATTATTGATACAATTCTTTGAAATTAGCCAGTTTACTGTCATTTTAATGTCACAAATAAAAGCAATCAGAAGAGGAGGAATTGCAATCAAATGGGAACAGTTGCCCTTCTGATAGGACTGTAATATTGGTCCTATATCAGTCTTAGTATAAGGACCATCAATAGATGTGTATATGCTGTGTGCACCGCTATTCAAGAATAATTGATGCGGTGTAATATCAGGGTTTACATATATGATACATTCCTGATATTCAACAGGCCATTTTAAAGAATCATCTAATCTAAAGCATCGCCATCACAACTGCATTATGTCCCGCATATTTGTCCAGCAACTTTTAACAACCAACTGAACTTGATTATCATCTAAAATTTATTTTAGAGTCATTATGGAATTTACATTTTCTGAAGAAGCTCAGCAAATGCGATCTGAGGTAAAGAGGGTTAGATTTAAAATATTTAAATGTTTTCAAATGTTCAAAAGCTCATTTTCTGAAAATGAACTCGGCATTGGAAAAAATAGTTCTGATAGTTTATAGTCTTGAAAAAAGTGTAGAACATTCTGAGAATTTCCATCTACAGAACAGGGTAAGGCTAATTTAAGTTTGTATAAAGAAAAGGTAAATATAGGTCTAAAAAGTTAAGTTAATTTGGAATTTTTTTTTTAATTTAATACTTTTTTAATTTGAATATTTATTTAATTAATTTATATAATTTATAATAATTAAGATAATTTATTTTGAACTAAATACAGGGAATTTTGCTGGCATTTCTTCAAAAGTAAACTAAACAATAATTTAATAGAATTGTGCTATATTTTAGTGTTCAAAAAAGCACACTGAAGCTTTTCTCTTAGTATTGTGTATTTATTTTTAATTTAAAACATCTTTGTGCATAGAAATTATATGTTTTGTGTGCTAATTCCATGACTGCAGTCTATTATTTTGAATGGTGTTGAAAAATCATCTTTAATAAATAAACGGATGGCTACCGCGATAAAATTAATCACAAACAGTGGCCATTCATTTGTTCTCCTTGCAGTTGTTGATCTGAATGATATGAGAGTAGAGATTTTTGAGAGTCTGCATGTAGAGATTTTTGAGAGTATCCTCAGAGTCCAGAGGAACACACAAAACAGTGCATGCAGGGTGGAATTAGGCCAATACCCTCTATTGATTTGCATTGTGAAACGAGCCATGACATTTTGGAAACGTCTAAAAATGTGCAAACCTAACTCTTATCATTTTAAATCCCTTAAAAACCATGAAATGAATACTGAAAAAAAGCCCCTTTGTTCAGATGGTCCTGAGGCTGCAAAAACAGACTAACGTGAATAACAAATTGTGCCTCAGGACACTGACACATTCACCCTAACCAAATTATCAAAGCACAAAAAGAAAATGATCTGACTTATTGGACTGAAACAACACAAAAACAAATGAAACTTGAATGTTATTTGGCCCTAAACAGAGAAGATGCAACAGCAGAATATCTGAGCACAGTGAAACGGTACAGACTAAGCAATCACACTCTGGCTATTAAGCTATATTAGCTATAAAGCTAATGATCAGGACACTCTACAAATGGGCAATTTTCTGCTTTCGACATTTAACAAGACACTACACATGTTTATAACTGAGAGCAAATTATACAAATTTAAAGTCACAGTATTCCTCTGATGGTATCCATTTCTTTAAAAGTTTGCAGCCTTGGAGCAAATCTGTAAGTTTTTGATTCCATGCTCATGAGAGTGTTCTGACTCTGGTCCTGCCCTGATTGTAAAACGAAGCATGACTGGTTGAAGATAGAATGTGATACGATATGCCAGAGTAATGTGGCCGTTATCTGATTGGCTTGAGTAGACGATGGGTGGAGTCCAACTATTTGTGGATTGCCCTCAGCTCTCACGCTAGAAATGTTTCGGAATTCACAAAAGTGAGCTGACGTCCACACATAAATGTGCGCGATTCCCAAATAAATGCTGACATAGTTGTGTTTGTGAGTTAAAAAATATATTTGCAAATCATTTGATGAGTTCCTCATTTTACTTATTTGTTCATTCACTTTATTTTTGTGAAACTCCTTACATGTCTTTGTGGATCTCATTCAATTTATTTATGAACCAACTTTCTATTTGTGAATCTCTTTTCAATTGTCTCTTAACTAGAAACAATTCTAACACCATATATCTTAGATTGGGCTGACCGTCATTTTGTCTCCAGGCAGTTTTGTCATTGGACGCTCTGCTGCAGATGCCCAGCAGTCAGGTGCAGGAAACCATGAGAAGGCTGGGCTCTAGTTCAGACGAGTGTACAAGGCTGTGTGCTGCTCTTAACTGTTTAAAGAGTGCCTCTGAGTCAGGTGAGTAGCCGACAGTTTTTCCTTGACTTGTCCTAAAGCTCCAGCATAACAAAATACATTTTCCCAAACACTCCCTCTGTTGGCTAATATTGCAGTTGGGCCACTAAAACAAACTAATTGCTATTCCATTTTTTGCCACTAGTGCCACAGAATTTAAATACGGCACATTAAACCAGGAATTAAAACCTCGAATTCTGAGAAGATATCTTTATTAAGTTACTTCTCCAGTCAGATTCATTCATTATATTTGATATGTTATAGATTTTTTTTCAGGCTTCCTGTTTTATCTAATCAGAGTGTGTTTATGAACTGTAGGGGAGTTTAAAGAGGACAGCTGTTGTTGGTTCTCTGAGCCTACGAGACGGGACAGTGGCTTAACTCCAGTGGATCAGATTCCGTTACTGGGAGGTTCCCTACGACCACACAGTCCTTCTCCTCTAGCCCGGCTCCTTACCACACCCTCAACACCCCTCACCTCCTGCCCGTACCCCCGCTACATCCTGTCACCCGGAGAGGTTCATATCTCACATGGTTACGCAGAGAGTCTGACCGACCCCAGCCCGTACTACACGTCTCGGCCTGTTCGACTTCACGGACACACCTCGACTCCGCCTATAACTCCGCCCTCAAGGAGGAGACAGCGCCTCAAGCCGCCATGCACCCCTCCTCCCCCCTCCCGCAAAGTTCTACATCTACTCCCCAACATCACACTGACCCGCAGCAAAAGCCACGAGAGTCAGCTCGGCAAACGCATCGAGGACACGCCCACAAACAAGTAGGTCATGACAGGGATCAGCATCACCTTTATGCCTTAAATTGCCATGATACTGTTGAATAATATTGTAGCAAATATTTCTGATTTCTGGTATTCATTCAAGGTAACATTATCTAACATAGAACCATCTTTTTCTGCCAAAGTGTTTATGAATTTATTGCTCTCATGGAGTTAATTTCCAGCTAGTAATGCAAATTAAAAGCTTGAAAGCAAAAAATGCTTTTACAGCACTTAATTATCTTGTTAATGTTAAACTGGTTAATGTTAATATATACTATACTAATAAACATTAAAGTTGTATACATTAACATTAGTTAATGAATGATGAACTTACATGAACTAACAATTAATGTTACATTTCTATAAATTAACATGAACCAAGATGATTAAATGCTTTAAAAATATTACTTCATTGTTAGTTCATGGTACAGAACCTTATTTTAATTAGTGTTACTAATAAAATGTATCTTTTTATGTGGTATAGCCTGTCAAAATGTTGGCAGAGCAAGTACATTTACAAACCTTCTCAACTACTGAACTATTTTAACTATGATTCCTTACTGTTTAGCCCTCTTATGAGAGTATAAACCACAGAATACAATCAGTAACATTTCTGCAAGGCTGTTAAAGTCATGCTCCAATGAGAATAAATTCTCTCTTAAATTGTGTACTGAATCAGGTTGAAATGCTGGTGACTAATAGCAATCTGTGATGATGTCATAACCACTAACGCCAACTCTGTGACCACAGAATTTAAACACACTTCCTGCCCACTGTTTCATGACATTTGTTATTGCTTGAACAATCTGGGTTGTTCAATAGATGATGCTGATATCTAGAGAGCAGGGTGACCATTATTATGTCTTCATACAGTGCTAAGGGTTAGGAGTTGTTATCTCTGTCCTAATTGAATTCAGTTTTATATTTTCAACATAACAATTTGAGTGACAAAGATGAAAGTAAGTGCAGACTTAATTCTGCACTTATGCTTCAGTGGATGCAATCTGACCTTTTGTATGAAGCAGTTAACATGGTCAGTGTAACAAATGTGCTTAATTGATTTATGACAAAAAAAAGTGCAAAATAATAAATATGTTTTACATCATAACGTTTTTATATTTTTTTTCAAAATCTTTAAACTGCCTGTTTATTTCCAGGTTTAAATTAGAATTTAAATCCCAGATTTTCAGTGTAGAATGTTTGAACCCCATTGTGTATATAATATTTATTTATTATATATGATATACAGTATATGTAGATTATGAATATATAGATTATATACTGTAAAAGAGATACAGTATATTTATAGAGCATATTAATAAAAAACTATATATTTGTATGCTATGTATGTACAATTGACAATTAAATGAAAGTTTTACACAATATTTTCTCCAAAATCACTCAAAAATATTTTTTAAATATGTGTGACTTCGATTAATTATCCAAGCATTTATCTTGACAGTTATCTTTATTAATACTTGTAATCCCAAGATTCGAAATATCACCCTAATAAGTTAACCTAGCCTGTCACTAATGATTGTGATCTTAGTTTTATTCTCTCAGATTACACTGACTGTCTTTCATTGTCCTCAGGTGTGTGAAGAAGAACAAGCTGTTGCTGAATGTCCAGATTAATGGAAACGGCTGTGAGGACTCTCTGTCTCGCTCACCCACTCTCTCTGCACGGACCCCTGGGCCTGCACCTGCCACAGCCCCTTACACCCTGCCGGGCACACCTACCCTTCAGGAGGAGCACAGCGGACTGAGGAGTGAGTTCAACAGCAGAATTACACCATTTCATACATACTCACGGTTCTTGACTGTAAAGATTTTAAGCTCAAATAGAACACACTGCAATAAAGTGCCTGCTGAATTCTGTTTAGTCTGGGTCAAAGGTCAAAGTTTAGCCTCTCAGTTTGAAGAGGAAGCTCTCACCTGCACTCTATGCAGTCAAGTACTCCTGTTATGACTGGTGGTTCTGTTTTTATAGGAACAGAGTAAATGATTCACACTTCTGTGTCAATAGAGCTTTGATACAATGATGTGTTTGTGGTTGTGCATATTTGTAAAAGAACTGCTGTTTACTGAGTGGAAACAAGCATTTGTTGTGTTTTTAGAGTTCCAATGTGTCTGGGGGTTTTGCTATGTCTGGGACCAAGTTGTTTAGAATTTCTTCCTTTGAAGAAGATCTAATTGAAACACATGTTTCTGTCTCTGTCTGTCCTGTTTCTCTTTAGATAATGTTACTGTCCACCGCAGTTCTCCTCAGGCTCTGCGGAGAGACATCGGTCTGGCTGTCAATCACAGGTAATCCCGCCTCCTCTCCCTCTTTTACCAATCAAAGACTCTCAAAATGCAACAGGTGCAAATGATTGTATAATCCTTTTTATAGTAGATGTAAATTTGGGTGTGTTTGGGTGTACTTGGCTGTAGTTTGTTGACAAATCTGTCCCTAGAATTTAACTAGATATAACAAAAACTCTCTTTGGGGACAGTTGGGGACAGGGTCAGAAATTAGGGGGGCTCATGGCAAAAATGCCCCTAAAAAATCAAAATGTGGGGGCAAAAAACACCAGTTTCTGTAAAAAAAAAAAAAAAAAAAGTATAACATCTGTTAATAATAGTTCTTAATATTCTATAATAATTAATAATAAGCTTAGTTATTAGTTATTGTTATTATCACATAAAATATTTTGAGTCACTTTACAATAGAATAGGGCAATTTTTGAACATAATTTATTTTTTTTTTTCAAAAGTATATCCAGAAGACAAACAATATGCGTCTAAACATGATTTTAGTGTAATAAAATTGCTTACTATCCTTTTCCGTGTAAAGTTATAGCCAATTTTACAACTTCGTTGCCATGATGATGTAATGTCAACTAACCCTGAAACCCTAAATTGACTGTAAAAATTACAATTAAACCATTTTACACCTCAAATAATGCAATGCAATTTAATTTTAAATTTTTTATCATTTTTATCCCCTTTTCTCCCCAATTTGGAATGCCCAATTCCCACTACTTAGTAGGTCCTCATGGTGGCGCGGTTACTCACCTCAATCCAGAGGACAAGTCTCAGTTGCCTCCACTTCTGAGACAGTCAATCCACGCATCTTATCACGTGGCTCATTGTGCATGACACCGCAGAGACTCACAGCATGTGGAGGCTCGTGCTACTCTCCGCGATCCTTTCACAACTTACCACGTGCCCCATTGAGAGCGAGAACCACTAATCGCGACCACGAGGAGGTTACCCCATGTGACTATACCCTCCCTAGCAGCTGGGCCAATTTGGTTGTTTAGGAGACCTGCCTGGAGTCACTCAGCACACCCTGGATTCTAACTCACGACTCCAGGGGTGGTAGTCAGCGTCAGTGCTCGCTGAGATACCCAGGCCCCCATAATGCATGAGTTTTAACAGAAAGTAATTTAAGTGTTTTTATAAAATTAAAAGCATTTCTGCCTTTACACTCTCCAAACACTGGCCACATACAGTTCCATTGTAAGTGCCTTACTGTAACCTCAATTTTTGCTTTTTTTTTTTAAAGAAATGAGGAATGATACAAAAATTAATTTTGTGGTAATCAACATTATGCCACAAATGCTGTCGACTGAGCTTAACTTGTATTGAACCCATAATATTCATTTAATTAATTAGGTTTAACAATTTATATATAAAGAGACAGTATATTTTGTAACTATTTAGAAAAAAAACTATTTTTTATAAATGTAAAAAAATGGTTGGGGACCTTCTTATTTGGATTAAAAAAATGTTTTCATTGTTTTTCTGATTCTAAAAATGCAAAAAGTTATCATTTAAGGGTTTCAGGCCTGTATCTAAACAAGTATATTAAAACTATATTAAAGGAATGTTCTGGTTTTAATACAAATTAAGCTCAGTCAACAGCATTTGTGGCATAATGTTGATTACAACTAAATATACAGTTATTTCGACTTGTTCCTTGTTTATAAAAAAACAAGAAGCAAAAATATGTGTTATATTGAGGCACTTACAATGGAAGTGAATGGGGCCAGTTCATAACCAGTAAAATACACATTGTTAACCATAAGTATAACCATTAGGCATTAACATTATGTGTGTTTACATTATTTTAGTGTGATAAAATCACTTTCTAACCCTGTCTGTGTAAAGTAATATCCAATATTACGACTTTGTTGCCATGATGGTACACCACTGGCAAACTCTGTGAGCAATATTATAACACAAAAATGTGTATGTTTACATGTATAATGTTTATGTTTTGTGGCTCTACTTTTAAACTTTTGTGTATTTTAATGTTTATAGACCCCATTCACTTCCATTGTATTTACATTACTGTAACCACATTTTTTGCCTTTTTATAAATAAATGAGGGACAAGTCTGAATTATTTTACAGCGTTAATCAACATTATGCCATAAACGCTGTATTGAACCAGGAATATTCCTTTAAAACTTTATTAAAACATACAGTACCATATATATATAGATATATGTGTATGGTATGTCCACACCTAGACAGCTAAGTAACGTGTGTTTGTGTGTGTTTACAGGTTCTCCACAAAGTCATGGCTCTCCCAGACTTGTCAGGTCTGCCAGAAAAACATGATCTTCGGGGTAAAATGTAAACACTGCAGGTGGGTTTCTACAGGCGTTTACGAGACTACAACTACTAACTGCTGCTATATCTCCTCAAAGTCATCCATGTAAATATCAAACACTCGGCGGAGAAACTCACAGCAGAATCTTTTACTACTGTAGGTTAAAGTGTCATAACAAATGCACTAAAGAAGCACCACCCTGCAGAATCTCCTTCCTGCCCAGTAAGTTCATCTTATCTTATGCTCAGAACATAAACGAATATATCAAATTTCTTTGGCAAAAGTTTGAATGTTTTTAATTTGCATTTCAGTCACAAAGATTCGTAGGACTGAGTCTGTACCCTCGGACATCAATAACCCTGTGGACCGTCCACCCGAGGCGCCACAATTTGGGACGCTACCAAAGGCAATAACAAAGAAGGTAATGATATAAGACAAAGGGTATTTTTAGACGGGCAAACAACAATATAACTTGTACTATTTTTGCAGCATGATGTATGTATTTCCTGTGCAACAAATAAATATTGTTTGTGATTTTTAACATCTGTTTATTGACTTATTTAATTGGACTGCAAAGAATTTAGATATTTTTAACAAAACTGGATTGAAAATGCAAAATAAATACTTTTATTTCCAAGATAATTACTTATCTCAGGCATAATGAGGTCATGAGTCAACAATATAACTGCATACCTTTTTACATACTGTTTATGCATGCAGGATACAGTATACTCTAGTATTCCATTCCAATCATAGCAACATTTTTAATCGAATATTCTTGTAATGCTTCCATTGTCTTAACAATCAAGTTCAACGGTTGATCTCATTGGGTCAAATGGACCCGACTCATTAAATCACAGTTCAATACTCACAATTTGCACATTTTCTCCCCAACAACGTAATCATCAATAACTAACTTACAAATGTAAAATGTACTAATTTAATATACATTAAATGCTTCAAATTTACTTTAGAATACATGCATGTACATAATGTGTGTGTGTGTGTGTGTGTGTGTGTGTGTGTGTGTGCCGTGGAAGTGCATATGTGTAGGGGATATGTTTGTTTGTGCATTTTTGGTATACTTAAAAATATAATTTTGTACTGTTCCTTGTAAGTCTTTATATGAACTGGGATTAAACTGACCCAGGGGACCGTCTTAGGTTTTTTTTTTTAAAAACATTACATTACCAGGTTCACCTTTTTGTGGAGGATGTCAAGATGTTTCAAGCTGAAAAGGCTAAAGATAAACTGACGTTAATACGTGTTAACAGTTCAAACTGGTCAAATTGGCCTGTAAGGTCATTCTTAATAGAGCACTAAAATCATCAATCTGATTTTCTTCTGGCAGGATCAGCCGCCTGCACTGAATCAACTGGACTCCAGCAGTAATCCGTCCTCCACTACTTCCTCTACACCTTCTTCTCCTGCCCCCTTCCAGCTGAGTAACCCCCCTAGTGTAACTCCACCCCCAAACCCCTCCCCAAAGGGTCACCGTGAAAACCGTTTCCACTTTCCAGGTAAGCACCTGAACATTAACATTCTGGAACAAACCTAAAAGTGAACAAATACTACACTGATAACACATAAATAATATGAACAATGGCACTCATTCTGGGCAAACTAACACAAATGATCTCTGTTCAAAAACCTAGTGAGACTTTGCTGTATATTACCTATATAGTGAGCTGCTTTCAAAGAAAGATGAGCCCTTCAGCCAAAGAAGGTATCTTAGAAGGTAGCATAATTATGGATCCAACATAATTAGCTGCCTTTCTTTTGGAAAAGCTTTTGCATCAGAAACACATATATGATGCCTTAAAATACCATCTAAGTAGGCAGCTCACTGGGTTTTGGTACAAAGCTATAGACACTTTATTTATCGCTCCATCTGTATGTAACACTCTAACTCAAGATAAACCATGTACATACGCAAAGCGTCATTGAGACCTCACCTCTAATCTCAGTCTGTCTCTCTTTCCCCTTTCTTCCTGTCTTCCTCTTTTCCTGTATTCCTTCACAAAGCTGCCTGTTATTTCCAGCACAGACAACAGTTTATCTTTCCTGGTGAGTTGAACACAAAATACTGAATATTATTTTCGTAAAGTTCTCAGTGATCGGTCCTGACTCAATTTTACAAATCTGAGCATCACAGTTGCTTAAAGTAATCTGTATTGCAAGCTGGCTTGGTTTAGATTTGCTTTAGAGTTGATCTGCCTCCTGCTGGTGATTTGTGACACTGCATATTAGCTTTAATGCTAGAAATTCTGCATCAGTTCATCAGCTAGCAGACAGCAAAGCTATTTCCTGCACACAAAGTGTGAGTACAGACAATACTAAATCATAATTGGAAATGTGATTGTTCCGTATTTTCATCTTTTTCACAGATGTGTGCAGTTCCAGCCTTCTTCATTCTGATGGACTCCCAGATACAGTGTAAGTAACGACTTTTCAGCACTGGAAATGGGTAGTTGACAGGAAGTTGACATGCCTGTGGTGTTTTCATGACCTCATATTAATTGAGAGACTATGTGGAATATTTGTACCTTTAAAAATAAATGTTTCACACTGCAGGGCCATTGAAAATGAATTGCAAATGGTAAAAAACTTAAATTAAATGGTGACCTGCAGTTACAGGAGTAAATATATACATTTTCCCTTATACATGTATACAAATTTTAACCTAAAATGTAATAAAAGTTTATGGACTTGTTACGTGGCAACTACTGAAAATGCTCACTACTTCTGTATTCTGTGGTTTGGTTGAATGGTTCTGTCTTTGTACAGCAATGAGATCGACCCATCTGTGGAGGAGATGCACGCAGAACAAGATGAGGATGAAGAAAGAGAGGTGAGAAGTGGGTGGAATTAAATTGTTGTTTGATAAAATAATAATAATAATCTGTTTTAGCTGTAAAGCTAAAAAACATATTGTTGAATATTCCTACCATCGAAGCAATTCAAGCTTGAAGTACCACCAGGGCTTGACTGGGAAGCGAAATCAGCTCAGGATTTTACATGGCAACTGGCCCAAAACTTGGGGGGAGTGTGAAGGTGATCTGGGCGGGGGTGTTAAAGTGCGTCGGCCCACCGGGAAAATGCCCGGTATGCCAGATTACCAGTCCAGCCCTGAGTACCACCTGTTTTCAACTACGTTTAAGACATGATGCAACCAAACTGACACCTTCCAAAAGCGTCCGTCTGACACATGTGTACATTGGCATGCCCTTAGACAAGACTTTATAATAAATTTATCTCAGACAAATTTCGCATTCAGTTGCAACATGGATTGGTGTGGACTGTAGCCAATGATAGGTTTATGTTTGCCATGAAAATGAATGAATTTTCCACGATGAAATATAAATTAAAAGGACAAATTAATCAAAAGACAAATAATGAGGACTACTGTAAAATAGAAAATAAAAACTGTAAGCTCTTACACTGACTATCTGGTAGGAGCTAGAGGAGGAGGAGGAAGAGGAGGAAATAGAGGCAGAAGAGGAAGAGGACGAAGCAGTGGAGGAGGAAGAAGAAGAGGACGAGCTTGAGGAAGAAGAGGATGAGGATATGGAAGAACTGAATGCCGGCTCAGAGGGAGAGTGTGAAGGAGACGAGTTGGACGATCTGCCCAGCACACGAGGAGGAACCCATTGGAAGGGACCTATCTCCCGTAAGGCCAGTCAGACCAGCGTGTACCTGCAGGAGTGGGACATTCCCTTCGAGCAGCTGGACATGGGTGAGCTCATCGGTAAGGGCCGCTGGGGTCGGGTTCATCGTGGACGCTGGCATGGAGAGGTGGCCATCCGACTCCTGGAGATCGATGGAAACAATCAGGACCATCTGAAGCTCTTTAAGAAGGAGGTGATGAACTACAGACAGACACGTCATGAGAATGTCGTCCTTTTCATGGGAGCATGCATGGCCCCTCCTCATCTCGCTATCATCACCAGGTAACATCTTTTAACGTCGTCCGCTGTGTTTCAAGTAAGATAAACCCATATACATGATATGGGTTTATCAGTCACCAATGCAGATGCAGGTTTGGCCAATTAATTGGCCTAGTCAAGATATCTGTTGACCATTAGCCTTTACTATCCAGTTTCGATGAAGAATGTCCTGCAAATGGTCTTTGAAAAGCACATCTATAATGTATAAAATCGATCTGTTCCCTACAGTTTTTGCAAAGGCCGGACGTTGTACTCTGTTGTCAGGGACACGAAAAACACACTGGACATCAATAAGACACGACAGATCGCACAGGAGATTGTGAAGGTTATGATTGTGTGATTAAAGCTTGGATGTGTTTTATATCTGTACAGTTGCGTAAAACTGAAGCCCTTCTTCTGTTCTCTGGGTTCCTCAGGGTATGGGCTACCTTCATGCTAAGGGCATTGTTCACAAAGACCTAAAATCTAAAAATGTCTTTCATGACACAAACAAAGTAGTCATCACGGATTTTGGCCTGTTTGGGATCTCTGGTGTGGTTCAGGAGGGAAGGTAATTTACTGCACTGGTCTTGGGGTGGTCGCTGTGTATCCATCAGTGAACTGTATGTGTATATCAATCAACTACGTGTCTTTTCAGACGAGAAAATGAACTGAAACTTCCTCATGGGTGGATCTGTTATCTGGCTCCAGAAATCGTACGCAAGATGAGTCCTGGAAACAACGAGGACCGACTTCCGTTTTCTAATGCTGCTGATGTTTATGCCTTTGGGTAAGAAAATAAAACAATTCTGTAATCTCTACTTTAGCTGTAAATAAAATGTCTAAAATCCCCAAACGTATGTATAGAATCAATGCACAGTATGGACACAAATCCCCTCGAACAGAAGCACCTTGATCCACAGTCTTTCGCTCATCTCTTTTAGCACCATCTGGTACGAGCTGCAGGCTCGAGACTGGCCTATTACCAGTCAGCCTGTAGAGGCCACCATCTGGCAAGTGGGCAGTGGAGAGGGCATCAGGAGGGTGCTGGCAGAGATCAACCTGGGTAAAGAGGTCACGGTGAGTGCCACATTTAAATGTATTTAATATTTGTCATCTGCTCAATGGGATGGGAGTGTCCTTTCTAGCAAGAGTAAGCAGGATGCATTAAGGGATCTATCAATCTATATATATCTGTCTATCAGTTGGTAATACTATGGTAATCTGACATACACTCACCTAAAGGATTATTAGGAACACCATACTAATACTGTGTTTGACCCCCTTTCGCCTTCAGAACTGCCTTAATTCTACGTGGCATTGATTCAACAAGGTGCTGAAAGCATTCTTTAGAAATGTTGGCCCATATTGATAGGATAGCATCTTGCAGTTGATGGAGATTGGTGGGATGCACATCCAGGGCACGAAGCTCCCGTTCCACCACATCCCAAAGATGCTCTATTGGGTTGAGATCTGGTGACTGTGGGGGCCATTTTAGTACAGTGAACTCATTGTCATGTTCAAGAACCAATTTGAAATGATTCGAGCTTTGTGACATGGTGCATTATCCTGCTGGAAGTAGCCATCAGAGGATGGGTACATGGTGGCCATAAAGGGATGGACATGGTCAGAAACAATGCTCAGGTAGGCCGTGGCATTTAAACGATGCCCAATTGGCACTAAGGGGCCTAAAGTGTGCCAAGAAAACATCCCCCACACCATTACACCACCACCACCAGCCTGCACAGTGGTAACAAGGCATGATGGATCCATGTTCTCATTCTGTTTACGCCAAATTCTGACTCTACCATCTGAATGTCTCAACAGAAATCGAGACTCATCAGACCAGGCAACATTTTTCCAGTCTTCAACTGTCCAATTTTGGTGAGCTCTTGCAAATTGTAGCCTCTTTTTCCTATTTGTAGTGGAGATGAGTGGTACCCAGTGGGGTCTTCTGCTGTTGTAGCCCATCCGCCTCAAGGTTGTGCGTGTTGTGGCTACACAAATGCTTTGCTGCATACCTCGGTTGTAACAAGTGGTTATTTCAGGCAAAGTTGCTCTTCTATCAGCTTGAATCAGTCGGCCCATTCTCCTCTAGCCTTCTAGTTGACCTCTAGCATCAACAAGGCATTTTCGCCCACAGGACTGCCGCATACTGGATGTTTTTCCCTTTTCACACCATTCTTTGTAAACCCTAGAAATGGTTGTGCGTGAAAATCCCAGTAACTGAGCAGACTGTGAAATACTCAGACCGGCCCGTCTGGCACCAACAACCATCCCACGCTCAGAATTGCTTAAATCACCTTTCTTTCCCATTCTGACATTCAGTTTGGAGTTCAGGAGATTGTCTTGACCAGGACCACACCCCTAAATGCATTGAAGCAACTGCCATGTGATTGGTTGATTAGATAATTGCATTAATGAGAAATTGAAAAGGTGTTCCTAATAATCCTTTAGGTGAGTGTATACTATGGTAATGAATGATAACAATATTTATATACCTTTACCATGGTATTTACATGGAACTTCAAAGAATACCATGGTATTACCATCATTGTGGTGTCCAAACATAGTATTACCTTAGTTTTAAAAATACACCTAAAATATTAAATGATTGTGTAATAAATTGAAGGGAATCAATTTCCGTTTGTGTATAAACTTTGTGTTTATGTTGACTGCTAGTCTTTTGTCTGTGCCACAGGAGATTCTGTCTGCCTCTTGGTCGTATGACGCCCACAATCGGCCCACATTCACCCAGCTGGCTGACATGCTGGAGAAACTGCCCAAACTCAACCGACGACTGTCTCACCCTGGCCACTTCTGGAAGTCTGCAGAGTATGTATCCTAGAACCCCGAAACACTTTACAAAGCTTTACATGCTGGAGAAATGACAGAAGTGATGAGCTCAGAGACACCACAATTTATCTCACACTGTGACGGAATTTCACCATCTTCAGTCATTTAGTTCATGATCTTTGCAAGCAGTACCTGTCTAATATGCACATGAGCACTGTGCTTTCTACAAATGACGAGCTTTTAGGAAAAAATTATTCCAAACTTACTGTATCTATGATGTTTTTGATTGTTTTACTATTATTGTTTTGATAAGTTTCCCTCTGTCTAAAAAGTGCAATAAGCTGACCATCTCATGATCCAATTTTTTTAGTTCTGTTGTTATATTAATAGTCCACCCAAAAAGGAAAATGATGTCATCTTTATTTGCTATCATGTCATTCCAAACCTGAATGACTTTGCTTCTTACATAGAACACAAAAAAGTAGATTGTTGTGGTCTGACAGCCTCAGTCACCATTCAATTTCATTGTATATATATATATATATATATAAAAGATGCAATTAAAAAAATCAATGGTGACTGAGGTTATCATTTTGCCTAACTTCTCGTTTTGTGTTCCAATGAAGAAAGAAAGTCATAGGGGTTTGTATCAACATGACTGTGAGTAAATGATGACAAATGATAGTCCTTTACATTATACAGTAGGAATTTATGAAGAGCTATTTGATGCCATTAAGCTTAGTTTTCTCTAAAAGAAATGTTCTAGGTTCAATATAGTTAGTTAAATTTGTGTAAAAAAATGTTTTACACTAATGCACTTACAATGAAATTCTGTGGGGCAAGCTGTTCAGGATTGTTTAACCCTTATGCTGTGTTCGTTTGTGCTAACACCTTTTGTGTTCCCTGTCAAAAATGACCAGCACTATAGGATTGTTAATAAATCTCTCATATTGCATCTATTACCCAGGATATTGCATTAGATCCTTTTGTCAAATTCTTTTTAATTGTGAACGGTGAAATGTACGTCTTTTTTGGACATATTTACAGTAAAAACATTTTTTTATTGATATTTAAGAATATTGGGGCACTCCCTGCAAAAAACAAATAATAATAATAATAATAATAATAATTGATTAAATTAATAACCACTTGCTTGATCTAAACAAAATACAGTAGGTGTCATTTTAAAGCTGATAAATATAATAAACAGGTACGGCTTTATGTCACATTATTCCTTTTTACTTCCTAAAAGATACATATAACATAGACAATGATATATCATAATTACAGCAGACTGTCCCGATTAAAACGAGCCCAAACATAAAATAATATGAAAGTAGATCTTGAAATACTCCTCAAAGAGTGTACATGGAAAGATGATGCACAAAAGGGCGCTCAACACATGTTGTGTGTGTGTGTGTATGTGCACATGCCTAAGGACTTTGTGTGTTCTAACATATCCACAAGTGCTCATCTAAAGGATTGGGATGCTCCTGAACACTTCATATTTCTGTATTTTATTGTCTAATCAATTCATTTTCAAAGGCTGGTCATTTTTTACCCAAAACTCAACAGGTGTAACAAAGTGAAATTAAAAAGAAAAAAAACTGTGAAAATGGTCCAAAGTTTGTGTGTGTGTGTGTGTGTGTGTGTGTGTGTGTGTGTGTTTACTGATACCATATTTGAACAAAGTCAAGGAATTTTATTCCAATTGGATTGGAAGTAAAAAAAAAAGATTGTGGAAAAAGTAGTCTGAAAATGACTGGAACACAACACAAGGTTTAAAGCACATCTGTACACAATTGTGAGTTATTTGAGTTGTAAATTTGTCCTTCGTGGATATGTGTTACAGACTATATAGCGATTAAAGTTAATGATCTCCTGTGGGTGGAGTTTGCTCCATGTAAACAGTACATTGCTGATATGTCACATCAATGTCTGCATCCTTGTTTGTATCATTTTACAGTGTTTGGTGGCTTTACACTCTAGTATTACAAGTCTTTCTAAACTTTTAAAAAGTGTGTATTTCAGTAATTTTCTTGTGCAGTGGCTCGCCCTATAGACTTCCATTGTAAGTGCGTTACTGAATAAACAATTTTTGTTTGGAGTACAAGTTTACATTATTGTCTGTGGTAATCAACAGCATGCCACGGATGCTGTCCATCTAGCTTAAGGCCAGAAACATACTTCACAAAAGTATGCGTATGCCGATACAAGGGTTTGGCCAAAGCGTTGCCAAAAGCGGTCCAGTTTAATACCTAATGTGTGTTCTTACATAACAAACCTCAGTGCTGAAAAGGGCAATAGAGTTAACTCAAAAGTCTGTGCCATTAAACTGGATGTGTTATTTTCCAGGTAAGTTGCTATAAATATATTGACTAATATTCTCTTCAAACTGTTGCTCCGCCTTGACAGTAGTTGACTTGAAAGAGAAAACTCACCGTAAAAGTGGATAGTTAACACTAATGTCTACTGTAGTGCCCCTTGTGCCAACGTTGAGAATACAACGCCTACTTGCAGTGTACTTGTGCTCTGACACATTTCGGAACGCAACACCGTATAAAATCGAGCTTGCTTTGCGAGAAACTTCTGTGTTCACATACTTGTATAGAGTATGTTTCAGCCTTAACTTTTGAACCCGGATTTCCGAAACATTTCTTTAGACTCTTTTCCAAAGAGATACTGCTAATTGTAACATATTCTCTCTTACTGCTAATTTCCTCTTCTGAAAACTTGATTTCCTTGTTTCAGAACTTAGAACTAAACATTAGCTACCTAATCTCTCCTTTCTCTCTCTCTCTCTCTCTCTCTCTCTCTCTCTTCTATCATCTATTTATTTCTCTTTGTAGGTTGTAGCTGTGTGCCTAAAACATGTGCAATGCAAAACCCACAAACCCTGGCTCTGCCTTGCATGCCCGCTGAAACCCGGCCCTCCTCTGGACTTGCAAACTAACCATCACCTGCATTTCCGCCTCCAACTTTCTATGGTTCTCAGGGTGGTGCTGGTGGTGGTGGTGGTGGGGACGACTTTTGTGGCGATGCGTTAAATAAAATGCTTTGCCTTGTTTATTCTTTATTGATTTCCTTTATTGGAGTGAGCGACTGGTTCTCTCTTCCTCTCATGCTCCAGTTTGTGATGTCACATGATGCAATTCCTGTTGGATTCACCGGATTCAATGACACTAGGTGAAGATGAATGCCAAGCTCCTCTCCTTTTCTTTTTCTCCTTTTCTCTCCCTCTCTCGTGGACTTGGTGCCTCTTAGTCCTGCGTGACATAAGCCGATTATGTCTCTGAATGGACCGTTTGGTTCATGCAAACATACTTTTAGTTGTGACTCTTGCTCCACAGTGTCCATTAGTAGATGTTTTCGTTTCACGAATGATAATGTTCTCAATGGAGAGTTATTTAGACATGAGGGTCCCTTGAATATGGTCAGACCTAAAAACAGAAAGCTTTCGGAATCTTAAAGAGATCGTTTACTCAAAAATGAAAACTGAGTCACTCACCCTTGGAAGAAAGTAATTCAGGTTTGGAATGACATGAGGGTGAGTGAATGATGACAGAATGTAAATTTTTTGGGTGTACCTTTTAATAGGGTTCTTTTAAGGAGAACTTCACCCTTTCAGTGTTATAATATCTGGTACAGATTGCGAATATGAGCCAAAGAGAAGTGTGTGTGTCTTCTCACCCAACTATAGGTCTTTTAATATCAAGGATGTTAAAAGCGGATCCCTTTGTACGAATTATAGAGCATTATATGAACCCAGCAGAACAGTGTTCCATAAAGTTGTGTAAACCTGAACTCTCAAGTGTGTTTTGTAATGTTGTGGACGGGTGTGTGTTTGTTCTGTGAAAGACTGCACTTTGTGGTGTGAAAATATCAATGACATGTAAAATATTTATGTATAAATCTGTTTTATTATTGTACAGTCAATGAACAGAATTCTTTTTATATGGACATTTTATATATATATATATATATATATATATATATATATATATATATATATATATATATATATATATATATATATATATATATACATATATATACAGTATATAATGTACATCATGACATTTTTGAATAGGTACTGCTATCCTATCCCAGATGTAAATATTCTTTATATTTTTTCATGTAAAGAAAAAGAAAACTGTAAACAGAATTTTTTTTTTAGAATGGGTCGATACATGTCCTGTACAGTCATATTTTTGTATTGCATGTGGCTACTGTACACGTTGTCTGTTCTCATCTTTGAAAGACAATAAAACCAAGCTTGTCATGTGACTGTGGTCAGATCCATACTTGTCAGTAACTTTTCACAAGAACACAAATATTGGGATTTGCAGAGACTTGTGACGTGATGTCATAGGTGATCTTTGGATGTTCTTTCTTTCTATCTTTGTTCTTTCTCTTTTTGCTTTTTCGACATCACACATTTACAGAACGTTCAGGGTTCAATCAAGGATGTACCCAAATATTCTAGATTGAGGGACCAAATATAAAAGTTATAGAATGTAGAGCACTAATCTGGAATCATTCTGTTCATTTGGTCTCTCTCAGTGTTTATGACTGAAATGCTGTAGAGGGCAGTGTTGATCGGTTTTACTGCAGGAAGCCTATTGATATTTTATTTTCAAGGGGTAATATGTACCAAAATGTAGGTATAATGACTGTGCACAATTTCATTAGCACAGTGAAATCCATACATTCCTTTTAAAAGTAGTTTAGAGACTTCGTAAGACTAAGCATATACAGCAGTGGCCAAACGTATCGGCAGTGACATCAATTTTGTGTTTTAAAAAAATTACGTATTTTTAGATTATTTTTTCACATGTTTCTATGGTATAGTGGAAAACAATGATAAGCATTTCATGAATTTGAAAGGCTTTTGTTGGCAAAAACGTTCAATATATGCAAAGAGTCAAAATTTACAGTGTTGACCCTTGTTCTTCATAACCTCTGCAATTCACTCTGGAATGCTGGATATCAAATTCTGGGCCAAATCCTGACTGATAGCGATTCATTCTTGCCTTATTAATGCTCTGAGTTGATCACAATTTGTGGGCTTCTGCTTGTCCACTCGCCTTTTGAGGATTGACCACAGGATCTCAGTGGGATTAATATCCAGGGAATTGCCTGGCCACAGATCCAAAATGTTAATGTAATGATCTCCAAGCCACTTCATTATCACTCTTGCCTTGTGGGATGTCCTGAAGCCTTCTTCACTGCAGTTGAACCTCCCTCCTTGAAGTTCTTGATGATCCAGTAAATGGTTCTTTCAGGTGCAATATTCTTTGCAGCAATTTCCTTGCATGTGAGGCCATTTTGATGCAAAGCGATGATGGCTGCACGTCTTTCTTTAGAGGTAACCATTGCGAAGAAGAACAAAATGATTGGAAGCACTTCTTCCCTACTTTTATAGCAGTCAGTCTGCTCTTATAATCCAATCAGAATGATAGAGTGATTTCACCCCACTAGTACTCATTCACACTTTCCCAGGTGCTGCTGATATGATTAGTGAAATGATGTTAGCTGGTCATTTTGTGCCAGGGCCAAAAAACTGTGAAATTTGGGTTTTTGTGGTAAAGTAATTTTTTTGGCCAATGAAGCGTTTTGCAATTATTTAAAATGCATCTGATCAGTCTGCACAATAATCTAGAAAAAATGTGAATCAACACCACAACAACTGAACCAGAAAGCTTTGCGAAAAACTACATTTATGTCACTGCCAATACTTTTGGCCATGGCTGTATTCATAATTAGGATGTACCACATTTAATGGTCTACAAATCAACAAATCAACCATTGAAACCATATTGGTCAACCAGTAATCAAAATATTGGGAGGCTGAATCCCCCATAATGTCTATGTTCGTCACAATAATGTTGTTTTTATTTAATGAACAAAACTCTGTATAAAAATAGTAATTGTAATAGCTTTGTTTAGTTTCATTTCATCTTGTCACTCTCAGTAAATATTCAGAAAAAACCCATCTGTGATTCCAGCAGTTTGAGGACAGCAGGCCATATTCTCATGAGTAACACCAGCAGCTCCTTAGTCTCTTGAGAAAACTGTCCATTCACTATTTCCAAAGCAGAGATTTGAGCTGAAGAGTTGTTCACAAAGGTTTGCTTTGTTTCTCAGAGGCAGCTTCTGAATTTCTCTGTATCTAAGAGCATTCACTGTTCTGCCTCAACCATGCTGTTTCCGGCATCTCTTTGAGTTTTACTCCTACAGCGCTTCACTCTGCCTGCAACAAGCTGTTCTTTCTTTTGCTCACTCTCTCTCTCTCTCTCTCTCTCTCTCTCTCTCCCTCCCGAGATTCATGAATCTGTTTTCCTTACAGCATGTGACTGGAAAATGGCTGAATGGACAAAAGACTTACCAGAAGTGTCTGCATGAACTACTGAACAGATATATACTTTATATCAAAAATATACTTTTTGCCTCCTGTTTAAGTCTAAAAGTTCAGTCCTATGAAATTATTTTGTTTTAGACTGTTTAATTAGTAACATACTGTACATGAAAAATTTATAAATTAGAAAGATTTAAGAGAAAATCATAAATGCATGCAAATTAATGGAAGTTATTTAAAACGTTTTATAAATAATTTCTTCAATGAAGTTTTAAAACTGTAGATCAGTGAATACATGTAGTGTTTGTAAATCAGTTCTTTTGCTCACCATGAGCAATGACGATCTAAAAATCACTGGTTCGGTTGTTTTGAATTTCTTTCAGATTTTTTGTAGGAAAATGAGTGAATGTGTGCTATTCTCATCTGTGTTATTGAGTATTTTAGTCTATTTTATATCAGGCCATATAAAAGGTTTGTTATCTTTTGGGCTAAAAATATCAATATGAAGATATATTTCAATAATAGCCTATTTATTATTTTTTGTAAATATAGCTGCTGATAAGTTATAATAATATAACATAAGAATACAAAAAGATAATATCAAATATCCTTATATATATATATATATATATATATATATATATATATATATATATAACAGAACAAAAATATGCCTCTAACAAGATTCATGAAGCTTTATTGGCATGTTAAAAAGATTTTAACATGGGAAAAGCTGTAATATTTAATAAACACACAATGTGTTTTTATTTATTTCACTTAAGCGAACCTTGCACTACAGTACAGTACAGTATTGTGAAAGCATTGCAGCCTAGTAAATAGGTTGCATACAGAATGTAGTTTAAATTAATAAAATAGTAACAAAATAAATGTGATTAAATTAATTTAACAAATTAATTAAAGAAAAACAAATATATTAATGTGCCGCTTTCATCCTATGGGAAACATATTTCTCCTCTTTGCATCTATGTCTCTTTTTGGAAAGACTTTTTATGCACAATATTGAAAATAATAAAAACCTTGACAGAAAAAGTGTGCTAGTAATGGTAATACATAATAATAATATAGTACAACAATATAGAACAAAATAAAATTTTATAAAATAAATAATAACAATAATAATAATATTAACAATAAATACTAAAATAATAATATAGGACTACATTATAGAATAAAAAATTGAATAAAATATATATGAATTACATTGTTAATAATATTGTTTATTTTATTCAATTTTGTTTGAATGTTTTTGCATTTTATCCTATATTTTAGCCTAAATAATAATAATAAAACTAATAAATAATAACATAGGGCTACATTATAGAGAAAAATACAATGAAATAAATAAACATTAAATCTCTCTCTCTTTCGTACACTCGCTCTCTGTGCGGGCGCATGCGCACTCGTGCTCTCATCTTTCTCATCTGCACCACTGCTGTGCTGCTGCTGCTGTTGCTTTGCTGGATCGGAGGATTCAAACTTCCGGCACTATCATGGCGGCATGCTGCTGCTTCTGACACGGAGCAGTCCGAATACCGAGCCGCCCGTTATTCGGCCCTTAGCGCGGCACGTATCCAGGACCGCAGGGGTTGCAGACGGCGGATAAGACGTCCTCTCATCTCCCGCTTCATCATCATCATCAGCGGCCGCGGAGGAGCAGGCGTGAGCGGTCATGGCGGCGCAGAAACCCGTGGAGTGGGTCCAGGCCGTCATCAGCCGATTCGACGAGCAGGTCAGAGCACATCTAAACATCTCCGCACATCTCTTCTGCACGGATGCGCTCTGACCTGCGCGCAGATCACAGTGCATCCATTCAACAGCTGTGCATCCACTTCTGTTTCTGTCCTATTTATGTCCAAAACAATATTAAATGCACTGGATAGGGGGGTGCAGTCACTACAGCAATGAGAGTTACCCAAGCAGGACATATTTCTGGATCAACGTCCTTTGTAGATCTCGACACAATATTTCATATGCACTCCCCCATAGTGCAATAATGTAAATACATATCTCATGTACATATGTAAATTCACATATTTAATTCAATAACTGCACATACCCCTACCTTGCACATACATTACCACTCGCACACGTACATACGCCACCATTCTGTTATATGTCCTATTATTTGTATGTCTATTTATACTCTTACCTTGTTTTATATTCTGTGTCTCACTGTAATGTTGTGTGTGCACTTGTTTCGCCTATCACCAAAAGAATTCCTTGTGTAGGTGAGAACACTTGGCAATAAAACTCATTCTGATTCTGATATCAATGGCCTTTTGACCTTTGTGGAAAGGTTAGGGTTAGAGCTGGTGGTGTACATTATATGATGCATAGATAGAAGTAGATTAGTATTCATTTTGTCATGCTTAGTATGATTACATGTAGGGTTAAAGGGATTGTTCATCCAAAAATGAAAATTCTGTCATCATGTTGGCCTCAGTCGCCATTCACTTTGCATCACATGGCATGTTTTTTCTTACAAGGAAAGTGAAAGGTGACTGAGACTGAACATTCTAACTAACATTTTTGTGTTCCATGGATGACAGTCATATGGACTTGGAACAACATGAGGGTGAGTAAATTATGACAGAATGTTCATTTATGGGCAAACTATTCCTTTAAAGGAATAGTTCATCCAAAATGAAGTTTCTCTCATAATTTTCTCACCCTCATGCCATCCCAGATGTGTATGACTTTCTTTCTTTTGCAAAACACTAAAGTTTTTAGAAAAATATCTCTGCTCTGTAGGTCCATACAATGCAAGTGAATGGTGACCAAAACTTTGAAGCTCCAAAAAGCACATAAAGGCAGTATAAAAGTAATCTATATGACCTCAATGGTTTAATCCATGTCTTCAGAAGCGATCTGATAGGTGTGGGTGAGAAACAGATCAAAATGTAAGACCTTTTTTTACTATCAGTCTTTCCCTTCCACGTCCTTGTTTTGTTTTTTTGGCAATTCAAATTTTCCATGCGTATTGCTAACCTACTGGCCGGGGCTGATCAAGATGGAGATTTATAGTAAAAAAGTACTTAAATATAGATGTGTTTCTTATCCACGCCTATCATATTGCTTCTAAAGACATGGATTAAACCACTTGAGTTGTATTGATTACTTTTATGCTGCCTTTATGTGCTTTTTGGAGCTTCAAAGTTTTGGTCACCATTCACTTGCATTGTATGGACCTACAGAGCAGAGATATTTTTCTAAAAATCTTAATTTGTGTTCTGAAGAAGAAAGAAGTCACACATCTGGGATGGCATGAGGGTGAGTAAATTATGAAAGAACTTTCATTTTTGGATTAACTATTCTTTTAAAGTCCCTTCAAGGTTTATGCAATGATGACTCTCCCTCTTTAATGTGTATCCTACCGGTTTAACCTGCAAATGTCACAATGAAATTGGTTATAGTTTACAAATTACAACAAGGCAGAATCTGTGCCCTCAGAACTCTACCGAAAGAGAATTGGAAGTCCTGTAATTCACAGTGTTCAACATGTCTCCTGCTCATTGTGTGCACTGTATGTTCATGAAATGTTTTGGCTAATGTGAGAGCATTTTAATCTACCAATAAGAGTGTAGTCCTCTCAGCTTCATTTAACTCATTTAAAGGAATTGTTCACCCAAAAATGTAATTCTCTCTCTTATCATTTACTCACTCTCTTGCCATACCAGATGTGGATGATTTTCTTTGTTCTGCTGAACACAAACAAAGATTTTTAGAAAAATATCTTGACTTTGTAGGTCCATTCAGTGCAAGTGAATGGTTGCCAGAAATTTGAAGCTCAAAAAAGCCCATAAATGCAGCACAAAATTAATCCATATGAAATTTAAGTCCTTAATTACTATGAATGTACACTTTCACTTCCACAGTCTCCTTTTGTTTTTGGTGATTCACATTCTTCGTGCATATTGACATCTACAGGGCAGGGAGAAGAGTTATAGGAAAAAAGACTGATATATTCATCTGTTTCTCAGCCACACCTATTATATAGTTTATGAAGACATGGATTAAAATACTGGAGTCGTATTAATTAATTTTATGCTGCCTTTATGTGTTTTTTTTTTTAGCTTTAAAGCTTTTCACTTTTCACTTGCATTCAGTGGACCTATAGAGCTGAAATATTCTTTTAAAAATCTTTATGTTCAGCAGAAGAAAGAAAGTCATACACATCTGGGATGGCACGTGGGTGAGTAAATAATGAGAGAATTTTCATTTTTTGACCATTTCTTTAACTGAGTTTAAAGAAAATACCACAGAATGTGAATTTTTTTTTTTTATCAAAACCTCAGCAGATTCTGTCTGGCTCTGATTGTAACCCATTGTTTACCACAGCAGAAATCAGTCTTTTCTGAGTTTCACAAACGGGTCACCAGGATCTTCTGTGTCAGGAAAGTGTGTTTCTGTGGTAATGGTCAAACTAGTTAATTCTGTTATTTGTCCTCTTTATACAAAGATTTAACTGCAAAAACGTGTCTGTGAGTTATTGTTTTTTTCAACAACACAGATTCTTGCATTTTCTGGAAGAATTTTAGTCAAACGTTTGGAGGCCTTTAACTAAAGTTTTACCAGGAAACTGAAGAAACATTGACAGAAACAAATTCTAAGACACTGTGGACTGTCGACTGCCTTTAAGAACAAAGGTTTGTGAGCATCAGGAGAAAGATACATGAACAGGTTTAATCTGGTCACATAGGTGGGTTTAAGAAGGACTAGTCTGACTTTTCTTTTTTCTCTCTCTTATCAAGTTACACCTCATTTAAAGGGTCTGTTCAACCATAAATGTAAAATCTGTCATTGACTTCTACTCATGTCTTTCCAGACCGGTATGACTTTTCTTCTTCTGTGGAACACAAAAGGAGATGTTAGGCAGAGTGTTGAGTGCTGACAGCCTCATTCACTCTTATTGCATATTTTGTCCAAACAATGAACGTGAATGGTGACTAAGGCTACCATTCAGCCTAACATCTCCTTATGTGTTCCACAGAACACATGAGGGTGAGTAAATGGTTACAGAATGTTTTTAGATGAACTATCCCTTTAACTATGCTAATTAAAGGCACAAGCTTTCACTCTCCCCCTCAAAGGCTCTGATTGGTACTGCAACAACAAATACTTCTAAAACACAAAACTGGTCCACGCACGTTGAGTCTTCAGCCTCTGGGCTGATTTCCTATACTCATGTAACACCAGACCTTTATCTTTAGTGCTTGTCCTGTGAATGGAAACTGACCAGTTTTAGACCCTCAGTGGCGGTGTGTACAACAGCTTGGGCTGGTGGAGGGGGCCGTTATGCAGGGTCTGGTTGAGGATGGCTTATGGGCCGGGATTATTGCACTTTGATTGAAGTTTAGTAAAGATTATGGTTGTTTTCTGATTGCTAAACCTCGTCTAAACTCAGGATAATCCCAAAATGGGATTTTGTATTGCCAATTGACTTCAGCAATTTTCACACTAGCTTTTTAAAACCAAGTATTTGCTTCCGTTTACCTTTTTGTCAGCATTCACGTAAAGCAACATCCTCCATGTCTTCAGTGTTGTTGCTGGTTTGCGACCCGGCCCTGCCCCCCTCCGCTCCACATTATCTTATTTTAACTTTTAATGTCTATATAAAAAACCTGAGGAGAGTTTTTTTAATTAAATTAAAATGTATTTTTACTGCGATTTCACAATAAATATTGTTCCAAATTTGGCCTTACAAACCCCAGTAAGCAACTCAAAGATGACCGTTATGAGTCACCTTAATATACAGTATATATGAAAGGGATAATGTACAGTCAGCCAATGGTATTCACAAAATAAACTCAGGCCTCGTGTTGCCTGAAGGGGTTTATTTTGCGATAATAACCAGCTGCTTCTATATAATAATGTACGTTACCCGCTTATTACATTGCTACTAAGGAAATAAATATATAAATGGACATAAAATACTGATTTGTGTTGAACAATATGTCTGATATGTCTTAATCCCTGGATGTGCGGTTGTTACTCAGCCATATCAGACAGCTAGATGGCGTCATTGACCAATTAGAATCAAGTATTCCAGAGCACTGTGTAATAATGATATATGTATAATGGATATATAATACAGTTCAATGACTGCAAATAGGATGTATACAAAACTGCTGAAAGAACACTTATTTTACACAATATTTACTCAAAATTCACTTAAAAATACTTTGAAAAACAAAGGGAGTTTAGTGTCCTTTAAGTGTCTTCAAAAGAGCATCTGAACACAAAACTCACCACAGGAGCTTCCACTGGATTCAAATGGATGAAATTTAACTGTGTGTGTTTGTCGTTTTCAGCTTCCTGTGAAAGTTGGCATTCAGAACACTCACACTAAAATCAGCACAGAGCACAATAAGGAATGTCTGATCAACATCTCCAGGTACAAATTCTCTCTGGTCATCAGTGGACTCACCAACATCCTGAAGAATGTCAATAACATGGTGAGTATTTCTTAGATTGTGTGTGAGATTTTCAGATATACTCTAAAGTGATTTAATTCATTAATAGAGGAAACACCTTAGGTTTTTTTGTACTCGCTGAAAGCAAAATACTGTGTAAAGCAACAAAATCACAGCAGAACATATTAGTGTTGTTTAATAGATGCTATATGGCGTCACATTTTGCATCATTGTGTCTCATTTTGCTGTTTCTCTTTCTTACAGAGAATATTTGGAGATTCTGCTGAGAGGAACCTCTACCAGTCCCAGCTGATCATCATGGACACACTGGAGAAGTGCTTGGCAGGGGTGAGTGACAGATGCTGTCCTTTCAGAATGTCTCTCTGCTAAATGTGTACTTACAATAAAAGGCCTTCCCTTCAGAAATGTTGTCTTGCTGAAAAATCATACAAGCGTGTAATCAGTCTTTCTCACTACAGCAACCAAAAGACAGTATGCGTCTGGATGAGACGATGCTTGTGAAGCAGTTACTGCCTGAGATCTGTCATTTCATCCACACGTACCGTGAAGGAAACCAGCATGCAGCCGAGCTTAGGGAATCTGCCTGTGGGGTTCTGTTCTCTCTCAGCTGCAGTAACTTCAACGCCGTCTTCAGCCGCATCTCCACCAGGTACAGACGCTCAACAAAAGAGTGAGAGAGTGATTGGATGAAAAAGTGAATAAGTGATGGTGTGCATTGCTTTGCTGAGAGTGTTCGATTCCACTTATAATTTCAATCAAGGTCTCTGGAATCAAAAATCTGTCAAATTAATTTTCATTACCATTTTTTTTACCTTCCCTCTGATCATTTGAATGAAACAGATTGCTTTTGCTACTGTTTCTTTAGGACCTCTGCAAACCGATGCCTGTCTGTCTCTTTCTCTGCAGGTTGCAGGAGTTGACAGTCTGCTCTGAAGATAATGTAGATGTGCACGACATCGAGCTCATTCAGTACATCAATGTCGACTGTTGTAAACTCAAAGGACTCCTGCAAGGTTCGATAAACTCATACTAAACAAGTCCAGCTCTAATACTATGAGCTTAAAGGGATAGTTTACCCCAAAATTTAAATGTTCTCATTATTTACTCAACCACATGCCATCCCAGATGTGACATTATTTCTTCTGCTGAACACAAATATGTTTAGAAGAATATTTCAGCTCTGTAGGTCCATTCAATGCAAGACAACAGGGGCCAAATCTTTGAAGCTCAAAAAGCACATAAAGGCATAACTCCGACTAGTACCCATATATATATATATATATATCTCCTATATTAATGACCACCCCAACGCCTAAAATATAGAGTCTGGGGCTAAATGAAAATTGAGTGTCCAATACGTCACACATAAATCTCTGAACCCTCAACCAAAATTCTTGGATCTTAACACACCACCAAAAAAACAAGGGTTGTGTTCCCATCTTCTGATTGGCATCACAAGCAGGCGGGTGTGTCTTTCAGACCACGCCTATACAATCTAGAGGGGGTCCAAATTAATAAATGTAAAATCTTAAATTGCATAAGGCACACCCATGCATCTCTAGAGGTAGAATCCTAGCCCACCATAATCTCTTGAGAGAAGTTGAAGCTCTGAATTAGCAGGGAGTAATACACTGATGCCTCATGACCTTTTCCAAAAGCACTTCTCACCACTCCCAGAATATCTGCCGCTTTAGGGGGGTGTATGCTACTCCCAAAAATAGTACAGAGCAGGTGGCACAGCTTTAAATACCTAAAGAAATTAGATCTGGGAATCCCAATTTGTTGAAATTTGTTTCAAAGTATCTCAACACACAATCCACACTGACCAGCAAAAAGAGGATTTGTTAATACATAATTTTGGGTTCAGCCATATGCGCGAGGCAACATTTAAATAAATGTCAAAATTAAACATTCTTATGTCCATACCGAGTTGCAAATGTGAGATATCGGGGTGTAACCTAACTTATTCGGTTAGTTTAATAGAAAGGCTTTGCAATGGCAAAATAGGGGTAAGAACTTCCTGTTCAATACAAAACCAGGGAGGGGCTCTCTTAGGTGGAAGCGATCACTGAGCTAAAGAGCTCGCCATTGGATGCGTCTGATCCTCGCATGGTGTAACGTGACACCCGAAGACATGGATTTAACCACCAGAGACATACTGTATGGATTACTTTTATGCTGCCTTTGTGCTTTTGAAGCTTCAGAAATTTGGTACCCATTCACTTGCATTGTGAGGACCAACAAAGCTGAAATATTCTTCTAAAAATCTTTGTTTGTGTTCAGCAGAAGAAAGAAAGTCATTCATATCTTGGATGGCATGAGGGTGAGTAAATTATGAGACAATTTTCATTTTTGGGTGAACTATTCCTTTAAATCAGTGCATTGTTTTAATTTTGTTGTTAATTAATGTGTTAAGAATCAGTCTTTTCTCCCTGTAGAAACTGTATTTAAATTTAAAACCTTGAAGAAGCCTGCCCAGTTGAGCGTCATCTACAATCTAGAGAAGGTAAGTGTGTTTGTGTGTTGTAGAATGGAAACTAGGAGAAGGGAAAAGCGTGATGCCAAAGAGAGCTCAGCATCTTAACAGTTAGTTTTGATTGGCCAGATGTGATAATAGAAAACTGAAGTTTAAAATCATGTGACAGAGAAAACAAAAGCATTAGTTATCTAAAAACCAAAATGCGCATATTGATTTCTGTATTTGAACCTTTGTCACTAGATACTCATGGCATTTGTCAGTGCCTTAGCATGGCTAAAATGGACCAGTCACACTTGTTTCTGTTAAAAGATAAGATATGTCATATTTTGTCATTTGAATGACATAATCTCAGGGGGCCTGGGTAGCTCAGCAAGTATTGATGCTGAGTTTGAATCCAGGGTGTTTGCCAAATTTGCCTGGTTGCTAGGGAGGGTAGAGTCACATGGGGTAACCTCCTTGTGGTTGCAATTAATGGTTCTCGCTCTCAATGGGGTGCGTGGTAAGTTGTGCATGGATTGCGGAGAGTAGTATGAGCCTCCACATGTGAAGTCTCCGCACAACGAGCCACGTGATAAGTTTGAAGTTTGCGGATTGACTGTCTCAGAAGTGGAGGCAACTGAGACTTGTCCTCTGTCACCCGGATTGAGGTGAGTAACTGTGCCACCACGAGGACCTACTATGTAGTGGGAATTGGGCATTCCAAATTGGGAGAAAAGGGGATAACTCAGGGATCACCTACATGGATTTTCATTTGTATAGAAATTATCATAATTTGTGGTATTTTAATTGAATGCTCTCTACTGCTTCCTACTGTTGGCCTTACTGTTACACATTTTTATATAATGCATTTAATTTGTTTTCAGGCATTCTGGAACTGGGTGGAGAATTATCCTGATGAGTTCACCATGCTGTATAAGAGACCTCAGGCAGACATGGCTGGTGCGTCCTCTAAACAAAAAAAAATGTTTTGGAGAGGATCTTTGTACTTAATCTGTATGTGTGTATGTTTTAGACTGTGCAGAGAAGCTGTTTGATCTTGTGGATAGTTTTGCTGAGAGTACAAAGAGGAAGGCAGCTGTGTGGCCCCTACAGATCATCCTCCTCATCCTCTGTCCTGACATCATGCAAGACATGTCCAAAGACACGCCAGATGACTCCAAAGACAACAAGGCAAGAACACACACACACACACACACACACACCCGATCTATCTGTTTGGACAGCTAAGTCTCACATGCTATTACATGTATTATGCTATTACTGTTTCTTTGTGTAATCCATTTTGTAAAGGGGCCAAATCCTACATTTTTGTTTTGTAGCATTTTATTTTTGTTCCTGAAGTACCCTAGCATTATTCAGTCATGGTTTCTTGCATCAAAAACAGTCACAATTTAGTTGTACTTTCTGCCCTCTTTCTGACTCTTTTGTTCAGAGTATTACAAGGTGAAATTCAGAGAATTGATGGAGTACATTTGAAGGAATTGTTCACCCAAAAATGTACTTTTACTCATTTACTCACCTCATGCCATCCCACATGTGTATGACTTTCTTTCTTCTGCTGAATATTTTTTGAAGAATATTTCTGCTCTGTAAGTGAAGCTCAAAAAGCACATAAAGGCAGCATAAAAATAATCTAGAGTCCAGTGGTTAAATCCATGTTTTCAGAAGTGATAAGATAAGTGTGGGGTGAGAAACAGATCAATATACAATCTTTTTTTTTTTTACTATATATAAAACTTATAGTCTTTCACTCCTAAAATTGTTCTTTTGTTTTTGGCTATTTGCAATCTTTGTTCATATTGCCACCTACTGGGCAGGGAGGAGAATTTCTAGTAAAAAAGGACTTAAATATTGATCGGTTTCTTAACCACATCTATAATATCACTTCTGAAGAAATGGATTAAACCACTGGAGTCGTATGTATTACTTTTATGCTGTCTTTATGCGCTTTTTGTGCTTCAAAGTTTGGCCGCCATTCACTTGCATTGTATGAACCAACATAGCTGAGATATTCTTTTAAAAATCTTGATGTGTGTTCAGCAGAATAAAGTCGTGCACATCTGCGACTGCATGAGGATGAGTAAATGATGAGAGAATTTTCATATTTGGGTAAACTATACCTTTAATGCGTCTATGTGTCAGTGGCCCTGCTAAAGTGCTGAATACTTAATAGGCATCTGAAATGTAAACGCGATAAGTCAAAAATGAATATGCTGAAACTTCTGACACCATAACCAGGAAGTGTTCTTAATTTTGCATATTTCTTTTCATAATTGATTAAATGATACATTACAGCATATTTACATACTGTATTAGCCCACATCAAACTCTTTATTCCAGAAGTTTTACTTGATATCTCCCCTTTAATAATAAAATTATGAGAGAGGAATATTATAAAATAACCAAACTATATAGCCTGTGTGTTAGTGTTTTAAATTGTTTCCTGTCTAATCCTCTAGAAGCTGTTCTTGGAGAATCTGCGGAAAGCTCTGAGCGGTCATGGTGGAAGCAAGCAGCTGACGGAGAGCGCAGCCATCGCCTGTGTTAAACTGTGTAAAGCGTCCACATACATTAACTGGGAGGATCACTCTTTCATCTTTGTCCTGGTGCAGTCCATCGTGGTAGACCTGAAGGTATGGACAGACACTGCTCTTAGATGCAGTTTGGATCTATCAAGTTCATTTTTGGACAGTGAAGTATGTAAAGTAGAGAGTGGAGGAATGAAATTGGGAAATGTTGCGTGCCAGACTTGAATCTGCATGACCACATAAGCACCATGGTAACCACTGGTGCCATGGCTTGTCTGCCTGAGACCTTTTTTTTCACCCTGATTAAATTATGGTGTAAATGAACACTTTGAGAAACCCAGCAGGGGTGGTGAAAGACTCATCTTCAGTGTGTCAAGTTGATATTTTTCTTCACTCTAGGGACTGCTTTTTAACCCAGGAAAGCCATTTTCCAGAGGGGCAGGAAGCCAGAGTGCAGACGTGGATTTGATGATCGACTGTTTCGTCTCCTGTTTCAGAATCAACCCACACAACAATCAGCAGTTTAAGGTGTGTAGATCACTGTCCCACAAAAATAGACCCTGATCTAAACAATGCACTGTGCTTGCTTTCACCAACTCTCTTTTTCTGCATGTTATAGGTGTGTCTGGCCCCATTGTCGCCCCCTACATTCCATTTCGTGCTGGTGAATTCTCTGCACCGAATCATCACTAATGTAAGACTTCCTGACATCCTTCGTTTACCTCTGATAAATAGTGTCTGATTCACCCTCAGGGTGTCCTAATGTCCTCTGTGTGTCTTCCATCATGTTGTAGTCTCAGCTGGACTGGTGGCCGAAGATCGATACGGTGTACTGTTACTCAGGAGAGCTGCGTCTCATGTTTGCAGAGACTGTGGGGCGAGTCGTACAGGGCTGCAGCAGTCACGCCCCTCTCCGTATGACCCCAGTAAGACACACGCAAGACACATTTCTTAATTTGTGTCAGGAGTTCACATCAAAGCATGCAAAATCAAACACGACATAATATTTGTTTTAGAATGTAATAAAGAAGCACATGCTTCATAATCATGCAAGCTCTGCTGAATATGTCACGTCAGTGCTTCGATAAACAATATCCATTATATGTTTTAGTCCAAAGTTTGCATATTTAA
Source organism: Xyrauchen texanus (assembly GCF_025860055.1). Taxonomy (NCBI): domain Eukaryota; kingdom Metazoa; phylum Chordata; class Actinopteri; order Cypriniformes; family Catostomidae; genus Xyrauchen; species Xyrauchen texanus. The sequence continues at coordinate 25,526,721 of NC_068318.1, forward strand.
AGAAATATTGATGGATTCTCGTATGTTTACTTCAGATTTTTTTGAGAAAGATACCTTGAAGGTTTTCCAGGAAATATTGTGCTCGGATAAGTTTTTAACAGAGTGTTATTTTCAGCAAGTATTTAGATGTCAATCAAAATGTGATTTTATTTAATGAATTGTTCATTTGTCTTACTGTAATGTTAATATTTTCTTTTTTACTATTCTGTCAGTCTGCATTCATTTTTTCTGTTTATTGTTTCATGTTTGACATTTTTTTATGGTTTAGTTCTTTGTTTACAGATTGTTTCATATACAGTATATAGTTTTAACTATATTTTCAACTTTGGCTGAGCTTTTGTTGTTTTTAAAGAACTATGTAAAACTTGACTTAATTAGAAATTCTAAATAAAATGCAAAAACGATGTCATTAATGTAAACTTAACTGGTATCATTACTTTTCACTGTTTGTGCATTTTAAATGAAAAATCAAATTGTGTTTTTATCTACCTTCAGGGACATTTCTCAAGTTCATCAGTGAGACCAGCAGCACCAGCACAGACACTGGTAATGTACAGCTAGCTAAAGCAGGCACAAGTGCAGTCCGCAATAATGTACAGCCAGCAAGTGCACTGCCAACTGACCCTGCAGACTGGCCTTATGTAACTGAAATTTAAAACATTATATACCATTGGACTATTGTCAGTATAAAAGTAATAAATACTAATTTTCCTTAAAGCTAACTCACTGTATGTTGTTTTTTTTACAGCAAAACTGCTCTGCGAGAAAGGCTTAAGGGGTGGGGGGATATTTGGGGGGTTACGGACACCCATACAAAACCCACGCGATGGTGGGCCTCCCACATAAAGTTTCACTTAGGACTCCCGAAAGGCTCGGGCTGGCACTGGCTTACTGTATACTAGGGCTGTGCAAATGGACAAGCACATCACATTGGTTTTTTTTGTTGATAGATTTTGAGATTGTGATTTGTTTTCCATTTTCGCACATTTTACAGTTAAAAATGCATAAGAGAGTTCAAAAACACATTTCAGTAGGGAAAATGGTCTTTGCATAAATGATAGAAGATAGTGTTGGTTATTTTTTTTTTTTCTTCATTCTTTTTCACCTTCCCCATTTGTGTTCTGTTCTCTAGCTAGGACCTTTTTTGTGCATTGCATTCTGATTGAAGAGATCTCATCAATGTGTAAATGATGTGCACCGATCATTATGGCAATTTTAAACATCACAGAGTAAAATAATATTTATTAAATTGCAGCTTGCTACTATTTAGAAATTGCACATGCTCATATTGCAATTGCAATAATTGACAAAGCCTTACAGTATACTGTTTACTTGTGCATTTTATGATGTATTTAAAATAGTATATAGAAAAGAAAAGGACAATGACAAACGGTGCACAGTGTGCAAGGGTTACTTCTCCAAATCAGTGTAGTACTGTATGTTTCATTAAGTGCATTTACACGCACAATATCCTTAAATTATTTTATTTTATTCTGATAAAAACATTAAAGGATTAGGCAAAAATTGATCAGCATGTGTAAATATATGCCAATTACCCTGATTTTGCGTGCGATGTAAACACTTTTGCTGGGATTCTTATCGGCTTACCCAATGTGCGCAAGTGTTTTGTGCATGACGCTTTGACCTCAAATGCAGAGAATAATCAGATGATTACAAAGCTCATGTAAATGCTAGTTTCTTGCGTTGTCAGATTTGTTGAAAAGTGAATTCTTGGTAGTTCCACAAATTGGTGTGCATATAAATGCATTTATAGTTGTCACATGACCTCACTGCATCATTTGCATTTTTCCCAAACCTTTATGGAAAAATAATAAAGTCTAAAAGTCAGTGAAGAGATAATAATTAGATAGAAGTAATAATTGCGCTTGATATTGCACACTTAAAATTGAAGGTCAAGTCGAGCACATTTCGTTGTGGGATACAGATAATAAATATACTGCACATTTTGGTTAATGCAGTAGGTCATCAAGGTATTTATGATGTGACAGAATACAGTAGTATGGTATATGGAGTTTTACAGTTTCCTATATCTTTTTTGCTTTGTCTTCCTCTTAGAGTTTGACACTTAAGGAAAAAATGAGCAGTCTGAAGTTTAAAGAGAAAACCACTGATCTGGACACCAGGAGTCATAAGTATCTGCTGTTGGCTTTGGTGAAACTCATCCATGCAGATCCCAAACTGATGCTTCATGTGAGTGAGCAGCAGTGATGTAGCCACACAATGCATAAACTCTCCTTTCTGAAAGTGTGAAAAAAGAAAACAGTTTGAATGCACCGCCTTTCTGTTGCTAAGGAAAATTTGTAGAGAAAATACATTTGGTGAAATTTTGGCACGTCTATTTTTATTGAGGCCCACCCAAAAGTAATTTTCTGGCTACGCTCTTGGTGAGGAGGTTTCACTTTCTCCTTCTTGGGTAAAACCACATCCTGATCCTTATGAAGGTACCCTGCTGTATATTAATGTCCCATTTGTGTTTATGAATCAGAATCCAGGTAAGCAGGGTTTGGAAGTCCATAGCAGCACAGCAGATCTTATCACAGGTCTGGTGCACCTTGTGCCTCTTTCTAACATGGGGGACATTTCCCAGGAGGCCATGGAGGTGAGACCTCGACTCTGTCTCTCTTTCTCTGTCTGTTAATCTTTCTTTGTGGTGAGTCTAGTATCACTGTGTTTAGTTGGTTTGTCTGCAAGTTATTGATCAGAATCTGTCTCTTTCTCAGGCTCTATTGGTTTTACATCAGCCTGAAAGCATCGAGCTATGGAACCCTTATGCTTCAATGGAAACTTTTTGGGATATCAGGTAGATTTTCACAACGGAGAAGACCTCCACAGTTTCAGGAAGTACATCATGGTTATTTGTTGCTGACAGACCTAAGACTCTGATTGGCTGATTGATTGTTTGTTGTTTTTCAGTTCTCATGTGTTGTGCTTCATCTGTGAGAAGTTATTTGGTCATCAGTTGGTCAACAGTACAGAGATTCTAAAGTGGCTACGAGAGATTCTCATTTGCAGAAACAAATTTCTCCTCAGGAACAAGGTGAGTCGTCACTCGTGAAGAGTCACAAAGGGATTATTGGTAAAATATGTGGATTCCCAAATCAGAACCATGTTGCCTAGCAGATGAAGCACATGGTGTATAGAGAATTTCAGAGCCATGTACACATTTCAAAGTGAACTAACACACTACTTACTGTGCAGTATATACTGCCTAGAGATATGCCACGGTGATCCGACTAATCGACTATTCGTCCAACTGACTAGTCAATTAGTGTGTTCGACTGCAAACATGAATGTTTTTAGTGGTGGTTGTTTTAATGGGAGACACAATTCTCAAATTAATTGAGATGCAATTCTTGCAGTGTTTTTGAATGCAGAGTGTTTTTGTATGATAAAACTTGCTGTGCTTATAAGTGAATGATAGTAAGCAGAGTAAAACACATGCAAGAAGTTTCATCTCTTTAAAGGAATATTCAGGTTTAATACAAGTTCATCTCAATTGACAGCGTTTGTGGGATGATATTGATTACCACAAAAACTTATTTTGACTCATCCTTCCTTTTCTTTAAAAAAAGGAAAAATCTGGGTTATACTGAGGCACTTACAATGGAAGTCAATGGGGGCCAGTTTATTAAAATAGTCACTTTTTCAAATGTATTGCCACAAGACATAAACAATATGCATGTAAACATGATTTTAGTGTTATAAAATAATTTACTGACATTTTATTTGTAAAGTTATAGCCAATTTTACAACTCTGTTTCCATGACGACTTAATGTCAACAAACGTTGGTTACTGGTGCAACCGTGGTTCTATGAATAGTGGAAGACCGCCAGAGATGGAAGGAGTTATGTGCTTGCGCATCATATCGAGAAACTCGCATTGTTTTTGTCACACATTTGACGTGTAGGAAGCTATATCCGTTTCCGGGCATTGTGGACATTGTGGCATGTAGCTCGCTGACCCTTCTCATCAATGATATAACCAAGAGAAAAGCAGTCTTCATAGAAAGACTCTTAATATCAGCCTGTTCAATAGGCTCATAAGGTGCTGAACATATGCTCTCAAGTACCACCTGCAGGTCCCACTGAGTGTGTGCTATGTGCACCGGTGGATAAAGGTGCATAGCTTCCTTAAGAAATGTCACCACCAGTTTATTTGCACCAATTGACACCTCCTCTACAGGGTTCTGATGAGCTGTTATAGCTGCCATGAACACCCTTAGCAGGGCTGGGGACCATCCAGTAAGTGCTGCAGGAAGTCCAACATTGAGCTGATAAGACAGTCAACTGGATTTAGAGCCCAAATAGTACACCATGAAACAAAGATTTTCCATTTACTGGCATACATGAGACGTGTTGATGGAGCTCTGGCATTCATGACCGTGTTCCTCACTCCGAACATTGTGAGAGTGTCTGCTCAACCCCAGGGGCCAGACGCCTGGCTTCAACCTGTACGGGGAAGGATGCCAAAGCACGCCATTCATCTGTGACAATAGGTCCCTCCAAACCGGCAACGGTTGTGGTGGACCAGTCATGAGAGCTAACTTGGGCTACAATGATGAGCCTGGGGCGTCTCTCATGCATTCGTAGCAGGATGGCGCAAAGAAGCGGAAGGGGAGGAAAAGCATATAGAAGGAGATCTGGCCAGTCGTGAGCCAGGGCATCCTGACCTAACGAACCCTGCTCCTCCTGTGCTGCAAACTACAGCGGAGAATGTGTCAATGCCCTGCTGGCAAAGAGTTCTACTGACCTGGTCCCATAAATTTCCCAAATTGACTGGACAACCGCTCTGTGTAGACACCGCTCCCCCCGCCTCGGACCAAAACAGGAGAGAGAATCCGTCAAACTGTTGCAGTGACTAGGAATGTGCGCTGCTCTGATTGACAGGAAGTGCCTGTCTGCCCACAGAAGCAGTACTCGTGTCAGCTGAAGACAAGGTAGAGACCATGTTTCACCCTGGTAATTGATTAGGAACACAACTGTAGTGTTCTCTGTCTGTACCAGTATGTGACACCCTGACAGCTCCGGTTTGAAATGTCTCAGGGTGAGAAATCCTCCCACAGTTCTAAAAGGCTGATGTGAGAGGTCCTTAGCTATGGACAACACCTGCCCTGTATGCCCTGATGTTGCCATAGTCCTCCCCAGCCCATGAGGGAGGCATCTGTGGTTACAATCACCCTGCATGCTGGGGGTGGTCCCATCTGTACACCCCTTCGAAGAAACCGCTCCCGCCTCCAAAGCATCAGGGAAGCAGAACAGCTGGTTGTGTCTCAAATTAGGGCAAGCCGATTGTGAACTGTTGACAATCACCTGGCTATTAGCCAATGCTGGTACAGGAAAAGGTATAAAAGCCCTAGATGGATGACCCATGAGGCTGCCGTGAGAAGGCCAGCCAGCCGTAAGAATTTTGCTGTGGATCTCCGTACATTCCACCTCCTGTGTGCTGTGAGAGTAGCCTTCATTAATCTGGAGTCCATATGCATCCCCAGGGAGCACACAGACTGGCAGGGAATAAGGCAACTTTTCTGTAGGTTCACCTTCAGCCCCAAGTCATTGACATTTTCTAGCAGGCGCCTCGTATTGTCGGTGGCCCTCTGAGGTGATCCGGTGCACAGCAGCAGTCATCCAAGTACGGGAGAATCAAAATGCCTTCTCGGCAGGAGGTGCAGTGTTGCCTGAATGCACCACGTGAAAACCTGGGAGAAAGAGACAGCCCGAATGGGAGGACACGATACTGGTATGACTTGTCCTGAAATGTAAAATGAAGAACGTTTCTGTGGTAAGGTGCAATAGGGATGCGAAATTATGCATTCTTTCAAATCCACAGAGGTGAACCACATGCCGGGCTCGACATTACGCAGAACATCTGACACACGCAGCATGCAAAAGGAAAGATGTTTGAGGCTCCTGTTCAGGCATCTGAGGTCGAGGATGGGTCTGAACCCTCCATCCTTCTTGTGGATAAGAAAGTATTTTGAATATTTTGAATCTGGGGGTTTACTGGTTCTTTTGCACCTTTCTTTAACAGCTTCTGGACCTCCGCAGATAGGGAAAGGGCCTGGTGGGGTTCTGAACCACTGTGGGTTGAGTACTTGTGCATAGTGGGGGTCTGTGATGGAACTGAAGACAGTAGCTCTTCTCAAGTGTGTCAAGGGGCCACCTGTTATCTGTAACGCTTCTCCAATGCTGTAGTTGAGAGGTTGAGAAATGACCCGTCACAGACCCTGAGCCGTCAATGAGAAACCAAAGAGCGGTTTCATTATCCCTGGGGAGGGGGACAAACAGGTTGCCAAAAATGAGAACAGGTCCCCTCACCTCTCGACAAGGGAGCGCAAAGTCGAGCAGTCTGCTGTGAAGGCTTGTAAGACTACCCCTGCCTGCGCTGTAGCGAGATCGCTTGGCAGACAGACATCCGCTGTGATGACAGACAGGGCAACTCACATTGTGCTCAATATGTTGGGAGACTTGGCCGCACACGCTCTGCATTCAAGAGCTTCCTGGATGGCTGATCCAAAAACCTGTCCAGGCACTATCTGTAGCTGGTGAAGGCTGTTACGGCATGCTTCCAGAAGTTTAGGCTGTGCTATCCAAACTTGTCATCTAGCCTGCATAATAAACCCAAAGGCCTTCCCACTAGAGGGATTTGTCAAGCAACTCTGAAGCGGTGCTGTCAGGTGGGGCAGCAGTCATGGCGGAATGAAGTGCAAGTAACAGGTGGGCCATGGAATTCCCTACCCGACTCAAGCCTGAGACTGCATTAAAGGTCCTGACCAGCAGGTCATCAGTGTCATCATTACGGGTTGGGGCAGTGGAGAAGGAAGATATATACAGTATATTGCTCTTCTGTAGGCATATTACCAAAGCCCTTTTACTGAGCTTCAGCCATTGCCACTAGCGTATGCGCCACACGATCAAGCCTGGGTGAGGGAGCTGATCGAAAAAAAAACTACCTCCGGACAGCTTGGAATTAGGAACTCCTCTGGCCGGGAGACTGGATGGCACAAGAGGTTTGAAGGTCCCAACACATGAGAAGGTGGGTGAAAATTAATCCTGACTAGTGCCATCTTAAACGTACCTTGCAGTGAAAACACTACTGAAGGTGCAGTACCATGGAGGTCTGAGACATCATCACTATTGGAATGCAGAGAATGGAAATGGAATCATCCAAAACGGGATAATGGTCCTGCTCAGCTGTAACCAATGAGTCCTGCTAGGGACACAGTGTCCAGTTCCTCCCTGGAAAAACTGGACACCGGCTCGCACCGGGGCAAGGGAGAGGCAAATACACGCTCTTATCCCCTCAGCCGCCAATAAGGTATGAATGCCTTGAACTGTGTTTGTAAGCTCAGACACTCGGTGAGCTAATGTAGCAGAGGAGGTCTGTTTTTTTTCTTTGAAGGCCCTTCAGCCTTAATAGCTGGACGCTAACTGCTGGTCTGATGAGTGGGTGTCCTGGTTGGAATACTCTGAAAATCAGGGTCCAACTTAACATGTCGATGCTGCCTTAACTCCAAAGGCATTAAACTACACTCAGGGAAGGGATCTATTAAGGCCTCTCTGAGGTGTTCAATGTCTAGATAGGTAGGACATTGAATATGGCCATCCATAAGATCCATTGGGCATGAACAGACGGAGCATGAGGCAGCCATTGCTCACCTATATAATAAATGGAGAACCCTGGTCAACCAATGGGTTAATAATTAAATACCAAAATATTAATCCAAACAGCAACAAAGAGGCGCTGTTTGTTAGTGTAAAGCAGTTCAATGGAAAGGAGTCGTCGAGAACCGGCTTGGCAATATAAATAATATTTTAATGATAAACTTAAACAAAATACACAAACACACACATGACGGATATGTCCGTAAACAATCTCTCTCTCATCGCACCACTGTCCACAATCGGCCTTTATCCCTCTCGGAGGCTTAAATAGCCTGATAAGGGACCGGGTGTGTATAATCACGACCCGGCCCCGCCTGCCGCCCCTGTCACAGTTAGTAAGCACATTACCACCGTTGTCACGGTAACTGCACATTACACTGAATGACGCTCTGGTCTACCAGGGAGCAACCGTCAGGCAATATATTGTAACGCGACAAAGCGGTATCAGTAAGAACCCTGGTTAACCACTGAGTTCCTGATAAAAACACTCACCTCAATATCGCTGGTTAGTGAATGCCTCTAATGAAAAACCCTGGATAAAAATTGGGTTCTCTAGCACTTGATCCACGTGGTCCAACACTTAAGTCTGGTATCTGAATCCGATGAAAATTGATATATAATTCCTATGTGTAAATCCGGTGTATTTTCCCGAGACACAGCTATCGTGGGGAGCAATTTGCTAGTCCAAGAGCTGTGCCCTCTCAAACAAGCTCTCTTATAAACTGATAATACACCAAAACTGATATACTTTTAAACAGTAGCTTGCTACATTACTTGCTTCAATACAAGTTTAGCTCAGTCGACAGCATTTGTGGCATAATGTTGATTACCACAAAAATGTATTTTGACATCCCTTGTTTAGATAAAAATGCAAAAACCGTGTTTACAATAAGCACTTAAAATGGAAGTGAATGGGGCTTGTCCATAAAGATTAAAGGGATAGTTCACCCAAAAATTATAATTCTCATCATTTACTCACCATTATGTCATCTCACACATGTATGACTTTCTTCTTCGGAATAAAAACGGAGATATTTTTGTAGATATATGTTGCCAATACAATGAAAGTCATTGGGGTCCAACATGTTCAAGCTCCAAGTGTAAAGTAAAGTTGCTTTGCATTGTGGAATACCCTGTTAGGCAGTGAGATCTGGTTATATACTGCACATTTTGACAAAAGTAGTAGGTCATCTTGGTATTCCATGCATTCAGAAAACAGCCATAGTGTGCAAAGTATTTATAATGCAAAACAAAGTTATGTGCTTGTGTGAACATACCTCCTTTTTTGTTTGTTTTTCTACAGGAACGTGCCTCTGCAGGCAGCAACATCGCCATCTGCAGGCAGGCCCAGACCAAGCTGGAGGTGTGTCTTTACATGTTCTTGTGGAGTCCAGATATGGAGGCAGTTCTGGTGGCCATGTCCTGTTTTCGGTACCTGTGTGAAGAGGCGGACATCCGCTGCAGTGCAGATGACATCCCTGTTCAATCCCTCCTGCCCAATTACAATACCTTCATGGAGTTCGCCTCCTTCAGTAATATGATGATCACAGGTGATGAACCTGTCCGAACACTGATATTTGAGAATGTTTTATTGTGAGTGAGCTTATTGGCCACTACTAAAGGCTAGCATAAGCATTCTTATTTTGTGATTTTCTTTGTTTCCTAGGTCGTTCAGCTCTACAGAAGAGAGTAATGGCTTTGCTCCGGAGAATTGAGCTGCCTACTCCAGGCAATACAGAGGTTAGAGGTCACACATTTACACCTCTACTGCCATTGGACAGTTGTAGAGTCATTCTGTGCAGCTCTCTCTCTGTCTGTCTTTGAACTTCCTCTACTTCCTCCCTGCCTTCAGAATAGTGATTTTCTTCCATTTGTATTTTTTATAATCAATGTTTGATCACTGAATATGTTAAACTTGATTTGTTTTCCAGTTGTTATGGTTGGATTACAGTTAAGTATTTGTGTGCTGTTTACACAAGCATTAAATAAAAATTAACTTTATTTTGTTGTCTTTCTAGGCCTGGGAGGACACACATGCTAAATGGGAACATGCAACTAAATTAATATTAAGCCATCCAAAAACGAAACTGGAGGACGGTCAGGTCAGAGCCAGCTACACTCGCCACCTTTAATGGGGCGCACATATTTATCATTAAAAAGAATGTTATGTGTTACAAGGACTTGGACATACGCAACCGGTCAAAAGTTAGATGGATGCACATACTCATTCTATTTTTTGTCCTTATTCCACATCTTCAGATTGATCATTTTAGCTTGATCAATCAGGCCATTGAAAATGTTTTGTTTGATTGGAGCTTGTCTGTTGAACTCTGAGAATACGGGCTATATTGCGCAACCTTTAAAGGAATATCTCACTCAAAAATGAAAATTCTCTCATCATTTACTCACCCACATACCATCCCAGATGTGTTTGAATTTATTTCTTCTGCTGAACAAAAAATGTTTTTGAAAAAATATCTAAGCTCTGTAGGTCCATACAATGCAAGTGATTGGTGGTCAGAACTTTGAAGCTCTAAAAAGCATGTAAAGGCAGCATAAAAGTATTCCTTACAACTTCATGGGTTAAATCCATGTCTTCAGAAGTGATATGATAAGTGTGGATGAGAAATTAATATTTAAGTAATTTTTTTACTAAAACTTCTCTTTCCTGCCAGTAGGTGGCATTATGCACAAATACCCCCCAAAAAGAAGAGCTCTTAGGGGATAGAAGAGTGCTTAGGGGGACGGTTTAAAAGTGTAGATTATAGTAAAAAAAAAAGATCTGTTTCTCACCCACACCTAACTTATCACTTCTGAAGACATGAATTTAACAACTGGAGTCATATGGATTACTTTTATGCTGCCTTTGCAGTATGTGCTTTTTGTGCTTCAAAGGTTTGTACCCTGTTTGAGGTCCATTGAATGGACCTACAGAGCTGAGATATTCTTCTAAAAATATTTGAGTTCAGCAGAAGAATATGCATTTGGGATGGCATGAGGGTGAGTAAATTATGAGAGAATTTTCTTTTTTGGGTGAATTATCCCTTTTACATTTCCTTGCACAGATAACATTTAAATGTGTCTATTCAGACTGAAAGCACTACGATTAACAAGCATTATAATTTGAAATTGATATATATATTTTCCAATCAATTCAAATACGTTTTACTCCAGACACATTAACGTCTATGCTATATAAAGTCTAACACATTTGTCCAAGTGCAGACACGATGATGACCCCTAAGCAGATCATAAATCTTCAATTGAATCAAGTGCGTTCGGATTGTTGATTGGTAGTGTATAAAAATATGAGAAAATATTGGCTGTTTACATTTATAAACGCATACAATTCTGTGTCTTGCCCCTCAGGAATGGATCAATATGACAGGTTTCCTGTGTGCGCTGGGTGGTGTATGTTTGCAGCAGAGGAACATGTCTGCTCTCGCCACCTACAGTCCTCCCATGGGTACCTTGAATGATCGCAAGGCCTCTATGGTGTCCATGGCCTCGTGTGAGGGGAACCCAGAGACGCCGCTGAGCAGGTTCCTGGACCGTCTGCTATCGCTGATGGTGTGCAGTCACGAGAAGGGTCATCAGATCCGTACTAACATCAAAGACCTGGTGGGGCTGGAGCTCAGTCCGGCGCTCTACCCGATGCTGTTCAACAAACTCAAGAATAGCATCAGCAGATTCTTTGATGCCCAGGGACCGGTGAGTGAGCTCTTCACAATTTATTCATCTACAGTATCAACTTATATTATGTCATCATCTCAAGTCGTTTCAAGCCTGTATGACTTTCTTTCTTCCATCATATTCAAAAGATGAAAAATATTCTGGTTGTTTTCCCTGTAATGCACACAGCATATATAGGATGTGTCAAGCACTAAAAATTAAAGGAAAAAAAGCACCTTAAAAGTAGTCCTTACGACTTATTTGCTAATATATTCCAAGTCTTATGAAGCCATAAAAATAGCTTTGTATGAGGACCACACCATCATTTTTTAGGTGTACTATTCCTTTAAGGCATATAGCACCAAAAGTAATGCAACAATCTAATGTATGTCACATGATCGCACAGAATATCTTAGGCCAGTGTGATCATATGTTTAGGTGCCAATTAATAAAACCAACACGCAGTTTGTGGAGCAGACCATCGCCATTATGAAGAATCTTCTGGACAACCATACAGAGGGCAGCTCTGAACACCTGGGTCAAGCCAGCATTGAGACCATGATGCTCAACCTAGTCAGGTAAGTGATTTACTTGATTGTGGCATCTTTGCCATTCTCTTGTTATCATTAAATATTTCCATATATATTTTTGTCTATCATAGTTGTTGAGCTTTTAATGGAAAAATTCACCCAAAAATTCAGTCGTTATTTACTCACCCTCATGTTGATCCAAACCTGAATGACTTGGGTGGACAACATGAGGGTGAATAAATGATGACCAATGATTTGGACCCTTTAAAGGTGCGCTAAGTAATGTTTTGCTAATAAAAACAACCTGGTCTCAGTCAACATGGACTTTATTACAAAACTTGTAATATGTGTCTCTATGTACAATTCCCTGCAGTTTCCAGGTGACATGAACACTAGTGTCACTTTCACTCAAATCACAAATTTTTCTCTCTAGGCCCTGCTATTTTATGATATTGACACACTTTTACTCCTATGCATAATTTGAAAAACCATACATTTAATTCTTGCATTACAGACCCACCTACATTTATATACTTATTCCGACATGATTAGCTTGCACGGTAGCTCACCTCATAGTGCGTTGGGCTCTAAGTCGGAGGATCACAGTTCAAGACCATCATGAACTCAAGCTGATACGTGACACGACAGAGTCATAGAAGTGCTTTTCATTTCGCTTCAGCATTTTAAAACACTATTGGTTAGGTTTAGGCAAAGTTTTAGGTTAGGTAGGTATGTTTTAAAAACATCCTTCTAAAATTCACCTTAAACACTTGTCTGAATACAACACCATTTTACTCTCTTTTGGAGCCCCCAGTTGGACATTTCACTGGAAAACTGCAGCCAAACGTATTATAAAGCATGTCAATTTTAATTGCAAAAATGTTGTCATGTTCACGTAAATTTCGTGTGATCAGGCTGAATAAAAAGTTATACACAGATATACATGAATAGCATTTTTAAGAAATATGTTGAAAATGACATGAGATGAAGACTCCAGTCACATCAAAAACCCAATAAAAGCTGTATAATTTTACATGGAGCGGGTCGACCCCCCCATGTTCACTGCCATGTTGACAGCACATGACAACCTGTATAATGCAATTGACTGAGTTACTACCACTAATAATGACAATAATAATAATAACATGTTTACTTTGTACACTGGCTGAAAGTGCTATATAATCTTAAAAGTACATAGAAACAAAACAAGCAAACCAAACAATAAACAACAAGCACAATATGCTAACAACAAACAACAACAGAGCCTGAGTCAACAGTATAGTCCAGATTGATGGTATCAGAAAGAGTGTGATCCACCAGACAGTCCGAACAGATTGAGTGCAAGTGAAAAGTTAAAATGTCCAAACAAGAGGGTGTAAACAACAACGCCCTGCAGCTCTCATGGCTCTGATCATGGATAAACTGCGCAATATAAAACATCAAGCGCGACCACACAGTGTTGTTCAGCCGCCAAAGAGATTGCGAGTGTCGGGTGTCTGGTCACAGTCCAGCGGGCAACAATGCAAAATTTGTTTGGATTCAATCCAAGAATGTCCACAATAGGAATGTGTGTAGAATGAGACAGAAAAACACACACTTAAAGTAACAAGACAGAAGAGAAACAAACATCTCTGGTGTGTACCGACAGCACTTAGTAAACAAACTCCCAGTATCCAGGACGATGGGTGTCAGTATAGAGTCCAAAACCACATGTTCTAATGGGACCCATGGGATGAGTAAGAGTCAGCTAAAAACTTACTAAGTGCACCTTTAAAAGAGATATTTGAGGAATTGTCAGTGAAATTGAACTGTTTATGTGCCTGTTGGTATGTTGGCAGGTATGTGCGCATCTTGGGCAACATGGTCCATGCCATCCAGATTAAAACCAAATTGTGCCAGCTGGTTGAAGTGATGATGGAGCGCAGAGATGACCTCTCCTTTTGCCAGGAGATGAAGTTCAGGTACAACAAAACCCTACTGAAGCCCTGTTGTATATATAATAATCAGATTAGCCTGTTGTGTTATTGCACTAGAGACGCATAGATTTGTTTGTGTCTCAGGAACAAGATGGTGGAGTATCTGACAGACTGGGTGATGGGAACATCCAACCAGGCAGCTGATGATGACGTCAAGTGCCTCACCAGGTAATACACCATAAACATTTCATGAACATTGGATGTTAAAGTTCACCCAAAATAAAACAATTCTCATAAAAGTAATCCATAATACTCTGATGGTTTAATCCTTGTCTTCTGAAGCAGTCTAATCGATGTTGTGGGAGAACAGACCAAAATATAACTCCTTTTTCTCTAAATCTAGATAGTAGTCTCCTTGGCGATCATAATTTTTAGCTCGATTACACTTTGCATGAGTCAAGCACTAAGTAGTGTAACCAAGGTTGAAATCATGATCATTCCCAGAGACTGCAATGGCAAGATATCCAGTGAAAAAGGAGGTACATTTTGGTTTGTTCTCACCCAAACCAACTGGATCGCTTCAGAAATTATGGATTACACCAATGGAGTCTTATGGATTACCTTTATGTTGCACTTATGTCCTTTTAGAGATAGAGAATTTGGTCATCATTCACTTGCATTGTATGGATAAACAGACATCATATCTCTGTTAAAATATAATCGTTTGCGTTCAGTGGAAGAAAGAAAGTCATCCTAGTTTGAGATGAAAGGTTTTTGGGTGATCTGTTTCTTTAACTTGTATTGAATGCAAGTAAACACTATTTTGGATAAACGGTATATGATAGGTTTTAATGTCAGGCTGCACAAACCAGAACATGACTTTGTGTTTGGTAGATGTCTTATTTTAGCTCTGAGTTCTGTGGTTTTCAATAACAGGGATCTGGACCAGGCAAGCATGGAGGCGGTGGTGTCTCTGCTGGCTGGGCTGCCACTGCAGCCAGAAGAGGGAGATGGTGTTGAGCTGATGGAGGCTAAATCTCAACTATTCCTCAAGTAAGACCCTCACATCCCACACCTCATGTACACCAGTCTGGGGTTTAGTGCTCATTCCACCCCCTGCTGGCCTCCACAGGTATTTCACTCTGTTCATGAACCTGCTGAATGACTGCAGTGAGGTGGAGGATGAGGGGCAGCAGGTGGACGGACGCAAGAGAGGGATGTCCAGGCGGTTGGCATCGTTACGGCACTGTACCGTCCTGGCCATGTCCAACCTGCTCAATGCTAACGTGGACAGCGGCCTAATGCATTCCATCGGTGAGAGAATTTAGCTTGTTTGCCAAGGATGTAATAATAAATTCAAGATTGGGGGCGGAGAGAGTGTAAAAGTTTATGAATCAACCAGTGAGAAACCCATATTAATTGACCACTATTCTGAATACTGTGGGTGACGTGTCCCCTCAATCTCTGTCCTGGTTACAATCTTGCACTTTGCGCACACACTCACACCTCTAATTAACACTTTAAATTCATAAACCACTAAACTGACAACTTAACACACAATCCTCTAACGAACGCCTTCACTAGACACAAATGTCTAAACTGACACCTTTACTTTCACAAACCACTAAATCTACTCACAGAAATCTCTAAAATGAACCTCTTTGGTTACATTCGATTCTGTAGTGCACTTGTAAGCTGCTTTGAATGATATTATCTGTTATGAAAAATTTTATAAAAAAATACTCATATATATATATATATATATATATATATATATATATATATATATATATATATATATATATACACTCACCTAAAGGATTATTAGGAACACCATACTAATACTGTGTTTGACCCCTTTCAGCCTTAAGAACTGCCTTAATTCTACGTGGCATTGATTCAACAAGGTGCTGAAAGCATTCTTTAGAAATGTTGGCCCATATTGATAGGATAGCATCTTGCAGTTGATGGAGATTTCTGGGATGCACATCCAGGGCACGAAGCTTCCGTTCCACCACATCCCAAAGATGCTCTATTGGGTTGAGATCTGGTGACTGTGGGGGCCATTTTAGTACAGTGAACTCATTGTCATGTTCAAGAAACCAATTTGAAATGATTCGAGCTTTGTGACATGGTGCATTATCCTGCTGGAAGTAGCCATCAGAGGATGGGTACATGGTGGCCATAAAGGGATGGACATGGTCAGAAACAATGCTCAGGTAGGCCGTGCATTTAAACGATGCCCAATTGGCACTAAGGGGCCTAAAGTGTGCCAAGAAAACATCCCCACACCATTACACCACCACCACCAGCCTGCACAGTGGTAACAAGGCATGATGGATCCATGTTCTCATTCTGTTTACGCCAAATTCTGACTCTACCATCTGAATGTCTCAACAGAAATCGAGACTCATCAGACCAGGCAACATTTTTCCAGTCTTCAACTGTCCAATTTTGGTGAGCTCTTGCAAATTGTAGCCTCTTTTTCCTATTTGTAGTGGAGATGAGTGGTACCCGGTGGGGTCTTCTGCTGTTGTAGCCCATCCGCCTCAAGGTTGTGCGTGTTGTGGCTTCACAAATGCTTTGCTGCATACCTCGGTTGTAACGAGTGGTTATTTCTGGCAAAGTTGCTATTCTATCAGCTTGAATCAGTCGGCCCATTCTCCTCTGACCTCTAGCATCAACAAGGCATTTTCGCCCACAGGACTGCCGCATACTGGATGTTTTTCCCTTTTCACACCATTCTTTGTAAACCCTAGAAATGGTTGTGCATGAAAATCCCAGTAACTGAGCAGATTGTGAAATACTCAGACCGGCCCGTCTGGCACCAACAACCATGCCACGCTCAAAATTGCTTAAATCACCTTTCTTTCCCATTCTGACATTCAGTTTGGAGTTCAGGAGATTGTCTTGACCAGGACCACAGCCCTAAATGCATTGAAGCAACTGCCATGTGATTGGTTGATTAGATAATTGCATTAATGAGAAATTGAACAGGTGTTCCTAATAATCCTTTAGGTGAGTGTATATATAATAATTAATACATTAATGTGTGTAATTTTTCGATGGTACTGTATAATATTTTGTCGTTTCCTAGCTTAAAATGCACAGTAAATTTTAAGTAAGCCATTTGTAGGTTGATTGTGACTCTGTGGCACTTTCAAAATATTCCTGTTTGATTGAGCAGCCCATTCAGACTGCCACTGCAACATTAGCTCAACCAGTAGTGTAAATTGGGGGCGGGGCCATCTGTTTGTGTTGCCAATTGCATGATTTTGGGGTAGGATTATCTGTTGGACCACCAATGGATGACGTAAGGGAGTTTTCTAGAATCTGTTTGAAAATGGGAGTTTTGTGGCACCAGTGATACAGAAATTACACACTTCTGTTGTAAACCCCTAGTTATATAATATACCTGATAATAAATCAGGGTCCCAAGTGTCCTGGAAAACCTGGAATTTGGCAGTGCAGTTTTTCAGTCATGGAAAAGTCATGGAAAATTAGAAAAATACCTAAATGTCCTGGAAAATATTTAAGTGTAATATATAATAACTGTTTGACTGTGTTGCTAACAAGGTTTTTGTTACATGTACGAAAACATGGTAACGATCGGGACTCGGAATAGGAGTCAAATATTTTGTCACTGCTAGTGGCTGCGCATTGTGAAACAATGTCAACGGCTAACTGTCATGAACAAATATCTGTCACGTACATTCTCAGCTCATCTCTGATTTGCTCCAAAAAAATTATTTAGCATTGATATGGTACAAAATACAATTTATTTGTTCCAACATTGCTGTTGAAACATTTGAGTTATAAACTTTAGAAAAAGATGACAGTTGGACCGCTGATTTTTTGGAAAATGAATTCACACCCTGAGTTGTTAGAGTGGTGAATTGGCCTTCAGACCTCGGGATATGAATTCATTTTCAATAATTCAACGATTGGAGTCTGCTTATACTGTGGTTACCACATGCAGTATGTGGGAAAACATGAACGGAATCACAGAATCTAGTCATGAAGATGGAATTAACTATAAAACGCAGAATATCATGGAATATGACATATTTGGACAAAAAAATTATGTTTGAATTCACAATTAATCAAGTTACAATTGTCATATGTCCTAGTGTGATACTTAAACTGCAGAAGTCTGTGATTTAATGAAATAAATGCATAATCTGCAAGTCATGCATGCTTAAATATGAATGTGCGATACCACTCATACACTGAAAACACCTCATCATGATCATCAAGATGTGTGAGATGACAGAGAGCAGAGCACTCTGAAGTGTGCAGCACATACAGACTGTATTTATTTAATTTAATCACATCTTTAGGAGAATTAATAATCACACTGGGCCATGTAGCGAACTGCATATCTGGAGATTAGAAACTATGATCAAAAACACACGGAAACACCAAAATAAAAGGTCAATTAACACTTAAATAGACATGTGTTTTTCCTTAAATATTTGGCACAAAAAATGTCCTTGAAATGTCCTGGAAAATTGTGACTTGAATAAAGTGGGAACCCTGTAAATGACTGAAGCAGATAAAAGCATCATCTTTTAAATACCTTCTCACACATACTTTAAAAAATATCTGCTGGTCTCTTGCAGGACTGGGCTATCATAAAGACCTGCAGACCAGGGCCACTTTCATGGAGGTCCTCACTAAGATCCTGCAGCAGGGGACGGAGTTTGACACTCTGGCTGAGACTGCTTTGGCCGATCGCTTTGAGAGACTTGTGGAACTTGTCACAATGATGGGAGATCAGGGGGAGTTGCCCATCGCCATGGCGCTGGCCAGTGTGGTGCCTTGTTCCCAATGGGTGGGTATATTTATGCAAATAATCTGCATAAAGCTACTCTTCTCTATAAAGTGCTCCAACCACTTAGTGTACAGCATCCCTTGAAATTTGCTGAATTTGATTCATTATGTTTCTTCAGAATTTGTTATGCTATGCAGTTTTGGCTTTTATATAACATTTAAAGTCTCTCTCTCTCCCCTATATCTATATTTGCGCTTACACATTTTATTTTATTTTTATACCAAAACCCGGAATATTATTATTTTACCGTCTTTGCAATAACAAGAATTTCCTGGAGTAATTGCAAATCTTTGACCTTTTTATCATAGTAAAAAATGCCTATGTAAATACATTTATTAAATAACACATATTCATTATAAACATCCAATCTAAATGGTTCTTTATTTAGTCTGGTGTTGGTCTTTCAGGATGAACTGGCCCGTGTTCTGGTGAATCTTTTCGATTCAAGGCATCTATTGTATCAGCTCCTGTGGAACATGTTTTCTAAGGAGGTTGAGTTGGCAGATTCCATGCAAACTCTGTTCCGTGGAAACAGTCTGGCCAGTAAAATCATGACTTTCTGTTTTAAGGTACTTTTACATTTCCTCTGTCACAATCTGGATCAGTTGTGGCTATGCATTTTCCTCTGTTTAACACGGAACCGCCTCCCTTCAGGTATATGGTGCCACGTATCTACAGAAGTTGCTGGAGCCGTTGCTCAGGGGGGTGATCACGGGTACTGAGTGGCAGATGTTGAGCTTTGAAGTGGATTCAACCAGGTATCTGTCTAGTTCACCTGTTAAAAAAAGTTTTTTATATCTTTTAATCTGGTCTAGAAACCACAAGGATGTTGGATCGAGCAGGAGCCAAGTGTGAAAAATATGAAAATATGTTCATAGACCAACAATTAAAAAATTAAACAGATGGAGTGCGAAAATGTGTTCTGTGTGATCGTCCCCTAAGTCTACATTGGATAGATTGATACACATGATTGCTGTGTATTGTAGATCAGTTATATACAAAAAGCTGCTTTAGAAGTTAATATATGATGTCTATTATTATATATATAGATATATATTTTGGCGGCCAAAAGTTTGGAATAATGTACAGATTTTGCTGTGATGGAATAAGTACTTTAATTCACCGAAGTGGCACTCAACTGATCACAAAGTATAGTCAGGACATTACTGATGCATAAAACAGCACCATCACTATTTGAAAAAAGGAATTTTTTAATAAAATCTAGACAGGCCCCATTTCCAGCAGCCATCAGTCCAACACCTTATCCTTGAGTAATCATGCTAAATTGCTCATTTGAGACCAGAAAATCACTTGCTATTATATCAAACACAGCTGAAACCTATTTGGTTTGTTAAATGAAGCTTAAAATGTATTTGTGTTTGAGTTGCCACAGTATTCAATAGACTGTCATGTCTTAAGATCAATATTAGGGCAAAAAAATAAACAGTTTTCTCTAGAAACTCGTCAGTCAATAATTGTTTTGAAGAATGAAGGCTATACAATGCTTGAAATTGCCAAAAAACTGAAGATTTCAAACAAAGTTGTAAACTAAAGTCTTCAAAAACAAAGGACAGCTGGCTCTAACAAGGACAGAAAGAGATGTGGAATGCCAGATGTTCAAATAAACAGGAGGATAAGTACATCAGAGTCTCTAGTTTGAGAAATAGACACCTCACATGTCCTCGGCTGACAGCTTCATTGAATTCTAACCACTCAACACCAGTTTCATGTACAACAGTAAAGAGAAGACTCATGGGTGCAGGCCTTATGGGAAGAATTGCAAAGAAAAAGCCACTTTAGAAACAGAAAAACAAAAAGAAAAGTTTAGAGTGGGCAAAGAAACACAGAGATTGGACAACAGATAACTGGAAAAGAGTGTTATGGATCTTAACCCCATTGAGCTTTTGTGGGATCAGCTAGACTGTAAGGTGCATGAGAAGTGCCTGACAAGACAGACACATCTATGGCAAGTGGTACAGGAAGTGAGGGGTGAAATGTCACCTGTATATCTGGACAAACTGACAGCTAGAATGCCAAGAGTCTGCAAAGCTGTCAATGCTGCATGTGGAGGTTGTTTTGATGAGAACTCTTTGAAGTAGTTTAAGAAGTTCTGAATTTTTTTTATTTTTATTGTGATAGTAATTTTTCATGTTATTAATGTCCTGACTATAAATTGTGATCAGTTGAATGCCATTTTGGTGAATAAAAGTACCAATTTTCTTTCCATAAGAGGAAATCTTCCATAAGAGACAATCATCCATTCGGTTATCTAATTAGCCAATAGTGTGGCAGCAGTACATAAAATTATGCAGATACGGGTCAGGAGCTTCAGTTAATGTTCACATCAACCAGGGGCCTGGGTAGCTCAGTGATTTTTGACGCCGACTACCACCCCTGGAGTCACGAGTTCGAATCCAGGGCATGCTGAGTGACTCCAGCCAGGTCTCCTAAGCAACCAAATTGGCCCGGTTACTAGGGAGGGTAGTCACATGGGGTAACCTCCTCATGGTCGCTATAATATGGTTCTCACTCTCGGTGGGGCACGTGGTGAATTGTGCGTGGATGCAGCGGAGAATAGCGTGAAGCCTCCACACGCGCTATGTCTCCGCGGTAACATGCTCAACAAGCAACGTGATAAAATGCACAGATTGACGGTCTCAGACGCGGAGGCAACTGAGTTTTGTCCTCTGCCACCCGGATTGAGGCGAGTCACTATGCCACCACAAGGACTTAAAGCACACTGGGAATTGGCCATTCCAAATTGGGGAGAAAATGAGAAAAATCAACAACAACAACAAAAAATTCACATCAACCATCAGAATGGGGAAAACATTTTATCTCAGTGATTTGGCCATGGCATGGTTGTTGGTGCCAGATGGGCTAGTTTGAGTAATTCTGTAACTGCTGATCCCCTGGGATTTTCATACAGAACAGTCTTTAGAGTTTACTCTGAATTGTGCCAAAAACAAAAACAGCAAGTGAGTGGCAGTTCTGCAGACAGAAATGCCTTGTTGATGAGAGAGGTCAACAGAGAATGGCCAGACAACATTAAAACCACCTGCCTAATATTGTGTTGGTTCCCCTTGTGCCAACCTGCATCTTGGAGTAGCATTCTGAGATGATATTCTTCTCACCTCAATTGCAAGGTGCGGTTATCGAAGTTACTGTAGACTTTGTCACTGTCTGGCCATTCTCTGTTGACCTCTCTCATCAACAAGGCATTTTCATCCACAGAACTGCCGCTCACTGGATGTATTTGTTTGTATGTTTGCATGTATGCATGTAAATATATTATAGTATATTTTGTTGTGCTGTTTCTGCAGACTGGAGAGCGGTGAGAATTTGGAGGATAACCAGCGTAATCTGTTACGGATGACTTATCGTTTCTTTCAGGCCATTATCAACTCTTCCTGCGAGTTCCCCCCTCAGCTCCGCAGTGTCTGCCACTGTCTCTTTCAGGTAAGACTAAAGGATCCTGCACAAGTGCTTGCTTTAAACACAGAGAACCCAATATGTGGAGTTTGTTCAGGCCGTTATTGAGGACGTTTGTATACACATATTCTTTGGATCTGTGATTGTGTCACTAATGTCAAATATCCATCAGTTTATATGACACTGTGGAGATTAATTACAATTGTTTCATTAAACCATTTAAATATTTAATAGTTTCAATAGAACATTTTAAACAGGTTTATTCAAAATACATATTTAACATCAGTTCTACACTCTTTTTGGTAACCGTTATCAAAGCATAACCAAAAATACTTACAGTTTACCTTTTTATTTAAACCATTTTAAAGTGCAATTATGATATGCACAAATGAATAAATGAGGTTGCAAGAAGCGTGCGAGGACCAGGCATTTCAGGCTCTGCGGTATCCTTGGGCGCCAATTCTGTGCAGCGTTGGTTATTAGGGAGTGTGTGTATGTGTGTGTGTTAGCTTGTGCTGTGACTTGTTTATGCTCATTTCTGTCCTGTAGGCTACTTGTCACTCTCTCCTGTCTAAAGCATCTGTCAAAGACAGAAAGGAAATGAGAAAAGCAGTAAGTGTGAATGACAGGTGAATCTGCTTCCTGTCCCAAATCACTTTATTAATCTTAGGCTCCTGTGCACCTCTGGCCTGCTTTACTATCATTAAATCATGTCTACTAATATTCTGACTTCTGGCAAGATGAAGTTTTCACTGAATGCCCTTCTTAGCATCACCACCTGGAAAAGACAATTAGTTTGCTCCAGACAACATCTTTGCATGGGCCCTGGTTTCAGGACCGAGGGTTGTTTATGGAGGCAATGATTGCAGCGGTGCTTTGTGAATAATGCAGACTTCACCCCTTCCTAAGTGCCAGAATGTTTTCAAGCCAAATGGTTATCTAAAACTTTATTCTGAAGAAAACACATTTTCGCCAAGCATCATTTTAAAGCTTTTGCTTTCCTGTCTTCTTCTCTAACACTCTTAAAGGTTGCTATCGAGGACATCTGCCATCACCGTTTAACTGCTTAAAACAGCTGTCTACACTTTAATTCATTAACCTCTGGTGCCATTTCATTCAGATAGTTCCCTCACTTCCGAATCAGTTTATAGTTAGTAATCTATGTATCTATGGATATTTTATTTTGGACGCTAAACCCTATTATGGTTTAGTTGGTGTATGGAGGTTTACGGTCATCCATTTAAATCAGCAGATGTGAGAGGTTTTGTTATTTTTTGGGAACTATCCTAATGAAATGGTACCATGTTACTTCAGCCATCAGTGGCGGATTTAGGCATGGGCGACATGGGTAGCCGCCCAGGGCGGCATCTTTTGGGGAGGGCGGCACAGTGCCCGGTCAACAACTTTGGGGGCCTGCTGAAGCGGGTTTCACCCAGGGCGCCATACAAGCTACAACCACTACAGTCAGCCATAACCCCCAACTTAGTTCTTCTTATGTGGATGTGTGTGTCTTGGTTTCAGGTGGTGAGTCAGCGTTTTCCTCAGAACGGGATTGGAGCTGTAGGTAGCGCCATGTTTTTGCGATTTGTGAACCCGGCTATAGTGTCCCCCTATGAAGCTGGTATTCTCGACAAAAAGCCTCCACCCAAGATAGAAAGAGGCCTTAAACTCATGTCAAAGGTGAGCTCATACCACTCACAAAAACATGCCCATGAGAATTTTTTTTTTTTTTTTGCGTAAGTGAAATGAAGCCATTTGTTGGACCATTTAAGATTTTTTGCATTGTGACTTGATTATTTTCATGACAATGAAGCACATCCACCCAATTCTTGTTGCTGTGTTTTTTGTGATTCTCATTATTCTGAATGAGGATTCTCAATAGATTCTCATTACTGTAATACATCATTTCTTTACAGTAATTCGGGGTTTGTTGACATTACATCATCATGGCAACAAAGTTGTAAAATTGCTATAACTTCACACAGAAAAAGTGATTTTATCACACTAAAATCATGTTTACATGCATATTCCTTATGTCTTGTGGCTATACTTTTTTGAAAAGGGAGTATTTTAACATTCAAAAATTGGCCCCATTCACTTCCACCGTGCTTCACTGTAACCCAGATTCTTCCTTTTTTTTAAAGAAAAGGAGGGACAAGTCAAAATACATTTTTGTGGAAATCAGTTTTATGCCACAAATGCTGTCAATTGAGCTTAACTTGAATTGAACCCGGAAGATTCTTTTAAGGTTTTTAAGCTGGTTTTTGGAGTATGTTAGCTGGTTTGTTGTTGCTCCAAAGTGATCTGCCAGCTTTAACCAGCTTGACCAAGATGGTCTTCCAGTCCAAAACCAGATTCACTGGCTCGAAGTCCAGCTGATCTAACATCAATAAATGGCCACCTTGAACCTTCTAAAAACCATATAAAACCTGCTACCTTTTATCTCAGACTGGCGTTAACTGGATTTTCTAGCAGGGTTTATTAACTCGCTAACTTCTGGTTCATTTAATCTAATATCTTGCCCATCCACAGATTCTGCAAAGTATCGCAAACCATGTTTTGTTCACAAAAGAGGAGCATATGAGGCCATTTAACGACTTTGTGAAGAGTAATTTTGATGCAGCTAGAAGGTAAGAAATCAGAGATATTTTCAGGAATTGGATCCTGTCATCAGCTCATCCGAGCCTTTGGGTTTCCTTCTAGATTTTTCCTGGACATCGCCTCTGACTGCCCAACGAGCGACTCTCTCAATCACAGTCTGTCTTTCATTAGTGATGGCAACGTTTTGGCCCTGCACAGACTGCTGTGGAACAACCAGGAGAAAATCGGCCAGTATTTGTCAAGTAACAGGTGTGAGAATGGTGTTAGCATCCAGCTCATGGGGTCACTATCAAAACAAATGTGATTACATGTGCAAAAGCAGTTCGGTTGTTTCCTGGGGATGGCCACTTGCAATAGATTTATAATTTTTTCATCCAGAGCCCTTTTCTTTCTAGTCTGAAAGAAATTGATTACTGAAATTATTGTGTATTTCAGAAAAAGAATTCCAGTTATTTACATAAAAATGTCAGGAATGCATTGCATTTATATTTCATGTCCATCAACTTTTTAGAGAAACCATGAGGTTGCAACATTTTTCAATGATCACTTTCATTATTATCTATTCAGGGACCATAAAGCTGTGGGAAGGAGACCCTTTGATAAGATGGCCACCTTGCTTGCTTATCTGGGTCCTCCAGAACACAAACCTGTGGCCGATACTCATTGGTCCAGTCTAAATCTCACCAGCTCCAAATTTGAGGAGTTCATGACCAGGTAAAATCTTTTCTGATTTAAAGCTATAAACTGAACCGTTTCTATGATAACTTGTTAATACACACCTGCCGTTGTTACCTTAAAGAAATAATTCCCCCAAAAATGAAAATTCTCTTATCGTTTACTCACCCTCATGCCATCCAAGATGTATGACTTTCTTCTGCAGATCACAAACAAAGATTTTTAGAAGATTATCTCGACTCTGTTGGTCCTCACAATGCAAGTGAATGGTGACCAAAACTTTGAAGCTCCATTGGTTAAATCCAAATCTTCAGAAGCGATATGATAAGTGCGGGTGAGAAACAGATAAATATTTAAGTCCTTTTTTTTTACTGTCAATCACCACTTTCACGTACACATTCTTCTTCTTTTGTTTTTGGTGATTCACATTCTTCCTGCATATCGCCACCTAATGGCAGGGAGGAGAATTTATAGTAAAAATACCAAAATATTATACCAAAAATATTGGTTTGTTTCTCACACACAACTATCATACTGCTTCTGAAGATATAGATTTAATTACTGAAGTCTTATGGATTACTTTTATGCTGCATTTATGTCCTTTTGGAGCATCAAAGCGTCCACCATTAACTTGCATTACATGGGCATTCAGAGCTGAAATCTTTGTCTGTGTGCCACAGAAGATATTCGTACCCATATGGAATGGCATGAGGGTGAGCAAATGATGAGAGCATTATTATTATTTCTTGATGTGCAGTATCTTAGTATGTCAGTAAAAGGTTCAGAGCTATTTCTGTTTTATCCTTAGACACCAGGTGCATGAAAAAGAAGAATTTAAAGCGCTGAAAACCCTCAATATCTTTTATCAGGCCGGAACCTCAAAGAACGGAAACCCTGTGTTTTACTATGTGACTCGCAGGTAAGGCGTCACTACACTTGACCAACTGGCACTAACAGACAAACACAAAAGTTCTTCTTGTCCAGAGTTTACCGTATTTCTAATTCAAACAATAACAAACTTCAGGTCCATAGATTTAGCTTTAAGTATGTTTATTATATTTTACAAGTATGGCAATCATTTTAAAGAGCCTGACTGCCTGTTTCAAATTGGTTTTAAAAACTTGAACTTTTCAGGGGAATTGAATGGCTTAATGGCAAATGGCTTACTACAACTTACTTATAGACTCTAAATATTAAGGTGGGACAGGAGAAAGCTTTTTAACACCACAGAAATTACAACACTATGAAGCAAAAATCTGATTGCTTCGTGAGCTCAGTAAAATCTACAAAAGTTTCATAGCATTTTCAGAAGAGTCTCTGGAGGAACCTAACACTCTCTGAAAAACCTTGCATGCCCATGATTGTCTATGCATAAAGCAGATGGGGACCAAAAGTTTACCGGATTGCTGCTAGGTCGCTGTATCATCTATAATAAGCTCAGGGGCATGAACATGGGCAGAAGCTTGAAACCGCCATTCATGGAGGAAGAGGAGCCATTGCTGGAAAGGATGATAAAGTGATACTTGTTCTGTTCTGTGCTGTGCTGTTGGTGGAGTTGGATGAAGCTGTGTTGTTCATGTTCTGGATTGTGCTGTAGGGGAAATCGAGTGACAAAGTACTGTTCGTTTTCTGAATTATGCTGTGGGTGTTATTGAGAAACATGGTGTCACTCTTACAGCCATTTCTCCGATCTGAACAATACAAACTAAAATCATGTTATTACAAGAGTTCTTCAGGTTTATATTTGTAGCTAGCCCAACAGGGTAAACTTTCTGTCCCAGCAATCATCTAGTTGATTAGTTATTTTTTCTTTTTATATATATATATATATATTTCTTTAAAAAAAAAATAATTTCAATACATTTAGCAGTGGTTCTTGAATTAGTGTAATGTAAGCATGCTAAGCAGTTTGCATAGGAAACCCTATTGGAAAGCCCCCTTTAAAACACCACAGCTACAGTCTGAGGGGCTGTTCAGAATGAATGCGCTCTTAAGCTAAAAACAGCAAGATACAAAACGCCCCATACACATTCAGACATATTTTTTTTTTAAAGTGCCTCGATACTCCTGCATTCTGTTCCATTCCGTTGCACTCCATCAAGCTGATTTTAAAAGGAAGAACACATTTTATGTGATTTGTCACCTGAGAAACGTGTCCAATAAGGGTCAGGTGTACAAACCAGCCTGATTATTTAAGGCTTCCAACTAGTTGATTTTAAAAACATGTACTGTAATTTTGCACACCCCATAGCTAGGCAGAGGTATCTAAAACATGTATAATACAATCAACAAACTTTATTTTGAGAAAGTTTGTAGAAGATTGCATTAAAGACCAACTCGTAAAATTCTGTAGAACAGGGTTTTCCAACTATTTCTTTTGCTCAGTAAACCCCTTCAAGTTAAGTTAAAATGTAAAAAAATAAGCAAAGATTCCTTGGGTACATACCTTCAGTGTTCCCAGTGACTGATGCTGTTTGTTTAACCTCTGTGAGTGGTGATGTCTCTTTAACATGCTGATGCTGTTAATAATGACACCAGCATAAGAAGTCACATGAATGGGACTTTTTGGAAAAGGAGGCTCAGCAATGTAGATCATGCTGGAAAGATTGTCTTTTGTTTAACAAATACACTCACCAAACACTATTAGGAACACTGTGGTCCTAATAAAGTGCCCAACATGATCTGCTGTTGAAGACCATCCACCTCGTGCATTCTGAGATGCCATTCTGCTCACTACAATTGTACAGAGTGGTTATCTGAGTTACTGTAGACTTTCTGTCAGTTTGAACCAGTCTGTCCATTCTCAGCTGACCTCTCGTATCAACAAGGTTGCGTCTGCAGAACTGCCGCTCACTGTATGTTTTGTAGAGTATACTCTACACTGTTGTGTGTGAAAATATCAGGAGAATCAGCAATTACAGAAATACTCAAACCAGCCCTTCTGGCAACAAAAATAATGCCACGGTCAAAATCACTGAGATCACATTTTTTCCCATTCTGATGGTTGATGTGAACATTATCTGAAGCTCCTGACCTGTATCTGCATGATTTTATGCATTGCATTGCTGCCACATGATTGGCTGAATAGATAATCACATGAATAAGTAGCTGTACAGGTGTTCCTAATAAAGTGCTTAGTGTGTGTATTTTATTTTGTTTTGCATGATTTAGCATGATATCATCTGAAGGACTGGCTTGAGTTTGAATGTTTTCCAAATTTGGTATGTTTATAGTGATAACTTGGTTGTCATAATGGTATCTAGTTACATTAGAGATCCAAGCAGAGTTTTCCTAAATTTTTAGAAAATTACTGTTATTACATTTAATTATTATTATTATTTATTTTTTAAATAGCAATAACTTTGTAACAGTGATGTGTAAAGTCATCAAACAGATTAAAATTCCACCATTAACAAATAAATAAATGGGGGCGTGCTTTTTAGTTTGAAACTTTAAACGGTTTATTTGTTATGTCTCAACTACTTAACACAATTAGGCATTCAAAAGTACTCCGTTATAACACACTGGACATCTCTTGACTCCTTGTTTGGTAGCTAAGGCATTTTTCCTTTAAAGATTGTGAAATTAAAGTTTGTCCACATAACATTAACAGAATTTGTTCACTTATTTTATTTTTTAAATGTTTTATTAACATTTTATGGGAGAAACAACAAAGACATATGCATTTAAATAGAATAGAAAGAGAATAATTTTTAAAGAAACATAAATTTTGCTAATCTGAAATGATGTGGCACCCTTGTCATTTAAACATATCAACCAGCTTATACTGTGAGACTATTCTTGTGTATTTTATGTCGTATGAGATGTTAGCGAGACTAATATAGGGTTCCCACGGTCATGGAAAATCACTTTAAAATTTAGATTTCCAGGCCTGGAAAAGTCATCAAGTAGAGTCATGAAAAGTAATGGAAAAGTAATTGAAAATTCTAAAGTAAAATTTTCTACTAGTTATGCTCCACTCTAAAGTATTGTATCAGATAGAAATTGCTCTTTTGTGAGTGCAGGCTCTATAAAATTATTATTATTTTTAAAATTCTTATCCAGTAATCATAAGCATCTGAAAAAATCATTCATTAAATGTGGGAACCCTGCTAATAACAGAAAATTCAGAGAATATTCTTCTAAACAGTTATCCTTTTTAAGTGTCTTTGAAAATTTAGATGAAGCAGTTTTGAAGAAGGACCCTTTGACTTTGTTGGACCCCTCAGAGACCTTGCATCATGGCCATTAGGAGGAGAGTACTGGACATTGTTGTGTAGAACAAGCCAGACACTCGTTCTGAGCTTGTGCTTCTACCAAGGTTCTGATTGGCCCTCTTCACGCTCCGGGTTCGGAGAGTGGTGGTCCTACGTGTGGTGGAGATCATGATCTCATTGGTGGTGAAAAAGTCTCCTGTCCTGACTGGGCCTTCTGTAGTTGTATGGATGTCTGGATAAGGAACCTTTGATGTCGAGGTAAAGAAGAGATTGTGCCTGAAGGATTCATGCTCTTCTGGGCTATAGGAGGCCGTTTGGTCATCCCCAGTGTGATGTGTGTTTAGGAGTGATGTCTTGGACCAGAAGTGTGTGGGGACTGCTTGTATGGATGGATAGTTTGGCTCCTTGGTTCCAAAGATATATGGTAACAATGTGTACGTGCCAAAGTGCCAGCTCTTGGTACTAGAGAGGTGAGCTTCCCCACAGGTGTGCCAGGTGTGGCAGGGGCAGCCCAAAACTCTGGCAGAAGTGTGCTTGGTCCACACCAACAGGTGGCTGATATTGGCCGATTCTTCGCAAGCCCAGGGGTTGTCTCCTAGAGTGATGAGCTTCAGACCTTGCAGATGCTCGAACACTCCTTCACTGACAGTGGTGAAGCGATTTGCGTGTAGGTAGAATTGCGTCAACCTGGATAGCCGAATCAACGACCCCGGCAGAATCTGAGCCAGAATGTTGTGGGATAGATCCACCACATTCAGGTTTTGGGGCATGTTGGTGGGTACTGTCCAGAACTTGTTGTGGCTGAGATTGAGAGCCTTCAGGTTAGGGAGCGTGTTGTTGATAAAAACCACACGCTCCAACTTGTTGATGGACAGGTCCAGAACTCTGAGGTTCCACTGGTATGCTGTGTCATCCTTGTTTAGTACACGCAGACGGTTCCCCGATACATTGATTTCCCACAACGCCCGAGGCAGTGAGGCTGGTAAGTGAAGCAGTCGGTTGTAGGAAATGTCCAGGATGCGCAGGTGTGTGAAGGAGCTTAGGTGGTGGTCCAGATCAGATAGCCGATTGTGGGTCAAGTTGAGGGACTGAATGTTTCTCTGCAGGCCCACTGGTAGGTGTCTAAGACCCCTCCAGGAACAGTCAACAGTCCGTTGGCTCTCACTACACGAGCAAATAGTGGGACATTCTGTGTATACTTCTGTACAGATAAACTGCAGTAAGAGTAGGCTGAGCAGCACAGCAGACAAATGCATCTTCAGGGTGTTCCTGTGGACAACAGCATGACAGAAGTTTTTTTAAATGAGGTGTCTCTAATACTAGAACAATACTGAACACAGTACACTTACGAACTACATCAAACATTGAGATATGCGCAGATAGTATCTTATGTGTATTTAGATCAGTGTATTGGTGGCCTTTTCAAACAGTACAACATTAGTGAGTCTGATCTTAAAGTCACACTGAGGTGCCTTGAAGAGCCCTGTTCGATTCTGTTCAATACTGTTTTGACGTATTTCCTACTGAAATAGGAATTGGGGACGGGACATGTCGAACGCCTCTTTCCATTTTTAAAAATAGGCAAATAAATGGTTTATAACTAAAACAGCAACATCCAATAAAACATTTTTTTTTTTTTAAATAAAGTCATGGTGACTTTGTCTGATTTTAGTGTGTCTGAATTTCAGCTAATCTTAATGTATTGACTGATTAGTGTGTCTGAATGCAAGTCTGATAAAGTGAGTGACAACTGAGTCTGATTAGAATGACGAGGAAAGTGAGTCTGAACATCGGGAGGTCTGATGACTGAGGGTCTTATTATAGTGAGACTGAACTAGGGCTAAACTATTTGGACCAAAAAATCGAATTATGATTTTTTTTTAAATATTGCGATTGCGATTTGAACTGCAATATGATAAACATAAATAAAAAATGTATGATTTTAACTCAAATTAAACTATATTTTGCCCATGCTTTACTGCCGACCAGAAATACTGTTCTTACACAATAGGATTTTTACCCTTGAGTTCTCTTAAAAAGAAAGAAACTAAATAAATATATAAAACAGTGAAACTGAGGGAAAAACATCACAATCACATTGCATCTGTCCTATGTGTACAGCATACCGAACCGAACTCCCGAGCACTTCTTTTACTCAGGGCTTCAGATAGATATAATTTGTGTGTATCGAGCACAAATCCGCTCTGAAATCACTGAAAAACATACACTGACACCGTTTACATGTGTTCAAGGAAGCAAAACACATTACAGACAAAACAGCAGCGCACATAACCAGAGCAGAGTGGGCAGCGTGTTCAGACTATTTATTTATTTAATTAAATCAAAGCGCCCCTGGTTTAATTATCGCACTGGGTCATATCGCGATTTCGATTTTATTTCAATGAATCATTCAGCCCTAGTCTGAAATTTAGCAACACAGTCCCATTAACAATGATGAAAGTGAGTCTGATGACAGAAGGTCTGATTATAGTAAGTGATGACAATTAGTAAATTAACTTAAGCAAATCTAATTATTGTAAGTCGGATTATAATGATTATGATAGTAAGTATGAACCTTACTGGGACTGACAGTGACTATAGTGATGTTATAGTGATGATGACACCTACTCTGATTATGGATAGGTAATTGCAGTGTTTTTTAATATTTTTATTTAAGTGTATTTGGATGCTGTGCACTTGAAATTTGTCACATTTGTTCTGCTTCTTGTTGGCCATTCTGGGATTTGTCAAAGTAGCAGTATCAATTCTGAGTTTCACAATCAGTATTACACACGCGCGCTTATGCCGAGATGTGGAAGCTCTTCATGCAGTATCTCTGCAGATCTGACTGCAACTCGTTCTGCAGGATTTTATTCAAGCATGTACTTAGAAAAAAGAAACTCACTGTATAAATGTTGTGCTATATAATATGCTTGATGTGTGTTATATCACAGAACAGGAAGATAGATCTATGTCAGTGTTTGTGATCTTTTCTTAGGTAAGCCATTTTGCAATGTGAATAACTTACCTTTTCCTTGGGGTGACTCTGAGCTCCTTTTTTCCTGGCCTTTTTCTGTTGTTTAATGTCTCCACATTTCTCACCTCTTTCTTTCTTCTTTATTCTGCAGATCAGTGCAGTTCTACCTGGTTTTTCTGTGGTTGTTCTGTTTCCTGGCTTTTACTGCAGTAAAATCCAGATCCTGTGTATCTCTGTGCAGGTCCCTCTCTGGTATCACTCTGGTAGTGGAGGCGAGAGAGACCGGCAGGGAGGGGGCTTGTAGTAGAGGAAATTCTGCTCTGGTACAGAAAGAGAGAGAGAGGAAGTGCTGACTCTTTTGTCTCCTCTTTAGTATTCCCTCATTCAGCATCCATTTCCTCTGCTTTGTTCCCTCTTTTTCTTTCTTTCTTTCTATTATTTTTGCTGCAGGATAAACTCTTCTGGACTTAAATATAAAAAATCTGTCATAATTTATTCAACCTCATATTGTTCCTAACCCATTTGACTTTCTTCCGTGGAACACAAAGGGTGATGTTAGACGGAAAGCCTCAGTCACCATTTAATTTCTTAATATGGCAAATAGATGCAATGAAAGGGAATACTGACTGTGGCTAAAAGTTTAAATGCTGTGGCACCGGCCCACTACAGTAGCATTGGTGTAAATTTGGGTTGGAACTATCTGTTTGCTGACCAATGGAAGACAGGTTGTGTTCAGGAATCCTGTTTGAAAACAATCATTATTTTTGGAATTCTGTTTGTTAACACAAGTGCAGAAATTACACACTTTAGCTTTAAGTGGAGTAAAATTCTTAGCACGCTTTTTTGGTTAATTGTTTTGAAGGTTCCTCACCAAGTTCTTCACCATGTCAATGTTCTTGCCTGGCAGGTGTGTATGTGTGTTCAGAACAAAAGTGTGCTGGTGTAGAACTCTGGAAACCTTTTCTCTGCCATTCTCCAACTCCCTCTTTTTCTCTCCCTGTTTCTTTCTCAATTGCTTCATTCTTTGAGAGCCTGCTAATTCTGCCCAGTATTGCCACATCCTCTGCCTACTAATGTGGCTTTGCTCTGTGTTTGTGTCGATAGATGATGCTGTATTTTTGTGTTGGTATTGTCAAAGAGCTCAGCTCAAGCATTTGCACTCAGCTCTTATTTTACATGTGCTGTCCAGTTTATCTCTTAGTTTATTCATTTGTTCATCTTACACCACACAAACACAGACCCTAAGCCATTTCAATTGATTCTGTGCCATCTGCTCTAGTTCTAGTTTTTGAAGGTTCCTTTTGAAGGTTTGTTAATCTGGCACTTTCAAACAGGAAAATAAAGTCAGCCGTATGCCTTGTGTAGAAAACAATTTACTTGTGTATGACTTTGGGACCGTTCACACCGAACACATATTTGCATCCATCTATGCTGATTTTTCTTTGTAATCATGTCCCAGATGGACGTTTTTGACTGTCACACCTTGCACAGGAACACTAAGTTTTTTTATGATGCCGTGTCAAGTTAATAAAATATTGGAGATACATAAGTTCAGTTCTATTTGTTGTGCTGCCTCTAGCACAACACGTTTGGTCTTATTGCCGTTTACACATAACGAAAACAACTTTTGTGGGAATTTTGACAAGCAGAGTTTTTTGCTTGATTAATCAGAGTAGGCCTATAATAACTCAAAATATAACTGAATTTTTACAAATGTTCAAAATCCAAGTATATATATATATAAAGTATATAGTAATGGCTTAACAAGTACATCCATTAGATAGTTATCTGGAGACAATGTAATAACAAGTCATGTTCATAAAAGTAATTGGAGAGGTTCAGTGTTTGCATATGAAAAACATAATAATAATAATAATAATAATAAATATAGCTGCAAGCAGCAATTATCAGGGCTAAGCACTTGAATGGCAAATACTGGTGAAAATAGCATTTTTGTGAAGATTTTTGGCAAATTGCTCGAAAAGAAATAAATAGTATCACTTGGCATCTACCAAGGAGTCTATCAATGACAACAGACTAAAATTATCAAGTTATTAGCATTTTTAGAACCATCATTACAATTTGATTATAAAACAAGTTTTGATACAGCATGATACATATTATCGTATTTAAATAATTTGATCAAAATACATACTTGGATAGATGTGAACAATTTTTTCCCATTTCATAATAAAATTGATAAAATATTTAAATACAGTACATTAAAATTGAAATAAATTCCTTCCAAAATGTTGCAAATGTTTTTTTGTTTTTTTTTGTCATATGAACAATCAGACAGTAAGTATACTGAAAAGCTAGTTTAGCCTGTTAACCCTCTGGGGTCGATGGATTCGCCGGCGCATCCTGCTGGATATTTTCATCATTATAGCAGAAACAACTTAAAATACTCCGTCATTTTTAGGTATACAGATAAGTGTAAGACATCATTAGAGACTATAAAGGGTCTACTTTTATTTGTGTACACTCACAATAACAACAAAACCTTGTGCTTTTGTAAAATAAAGAAAATAAAAAGGGTGTGCTTTCAGCAGTCTCTGTGTTCACAAGCATATTTCAGAAACACGTCACAAAAATTAACTGAAACTCCACGAATACTTATCACACAAACATGAAACATATGTCTAAAGAAAGCTTAATATTTCTGCTTTTAAATAAAACAATTCAAATTTAAAACAAATATTCTCTTGCAATGCAATATGTTTGAAACAAAGCGATGTACAGTTTTTACTTGGATATCTAATTGTCTGTAATATGATCCCACCCACCAGCAGAGCGCACCATTCATACGCTAATGTGCTGAGACAATCAATGCAAATGGTAAACGCCTCATTATCATCAACAAAGCTTGTGCTTGCAAATATGTGTTCAGGTTAAATTTGTAAAATGCACTTTAAATATGCCCATATTAGAAAATCAGCATATTATAATGATTTCTGAAGGATCATGTGACATTGAAGACTGCAGTAATGATGCTGAAAATTCAGCTTTGATCACAAATTGCATTTTACAATATATTTAAATAGAAATCTGTTCTTTTAAATTGTAAAAAGAGTTCAGAATATCAATGTTGTTTCTGTATATTGGATCAAATAAATCCAGTCTTGGTGAGCAGAAGAGACTTATTTTAATGGTAGTGTAGGTCTAAAATTAAGTTTTTATGTAAAGAAAATATATAGTCAGATTACTTCTTATAGAAGTATTATTACTTATTATTACTTCTTAGAGAAATAAACACCAAACCTGTAGGAATGTATATTCTGTGTTTGGACTCATAGCAGCTATAGGGCTAAAGCTAAATGCACAGGCACTGATCAGTGTGAATGAATGAGCTCTTTGGATAATTTATTATTTTATTTAGTTGTTTTACTGTTTTATAATTTATGGTAGAAAAATATTATATATATTATATATATATTTGTTAGAAATGTGAATAATTACAGCTTCCACTGCTCACAATACTTATACTGATAACATGGATTATAAATATAATTATAATCTGTAATGAATTTTATTCATTACAGATTTACCTCATATGTGGTGTTTCTGAAATGTAGTTGTTTTTTTTTACTCTGAAATAAGTTTTATTCACTCTTGCCCAATGGAGTTCTGAGTACCAATGGCCACTTTTGGTACTGCGCTAGTAAATGTTTGATAAATATGGTATTTTATCATTTATTTACTTCAAATTTGGGACACAAATTGGGGTCTTAGGGTGCCACATATATTTCTTATATTTTGAATGAATTAAATAAAAGTTTAGTGCATTGTATTTTCATTTCAATAAACTTAAACATCTATAACTTCAATAACTGATTTAGAAAGAGTCTATAATTAGGTATGTATATCCAGGCATTTCAGAATGACAGGCATTTAAATCTAATTATGTCATGCTTGGAAAAAATGTTGTCATCTTGTGGCCACATTTGGTACGGAGTCTACAATAATTTAATAATATAATAAAAAGATAATTTAGTGCATTTAGTCACTTGCACAATAATCTCCCGAGTGTCTTCTTTAAACCTCTAGGTCTCTAGTCCCAAGCATTCAAGAGTAACAAATATTTAAAGCTGAAAATGTAATTTTCTGGTAAATGATAAAAAAGGGGAGTGCCAGTTAGGGGGACAGTATACCGAACATTGTTATTTTTAAGTCAGAGATGACTGGGAGTAAAGAAATGCAGTGCAGTGAGTCAGATGTTCATTTATGAACTGTTCTGGGCTGTGAAAATTTGATTATCGCTGTGGGAGGAGTTCAAAAAAGTATGTTTTCAATTAAATTAATAATGGCCAACAGGAAGTTTGGCTGACCATGACAAATGTGGTTGAACTCCACTTTACCCAAGGAATCTATCAAGACCAGTGTCATAACAATATGCTAAAATTAGGAATGGAACAATTGTGAAATTCTGGGCCTGTTGGTGGTCTTATAGTTCCACTTGTTGGATCTTCTCAGAAACTGCAGCAGTTTAGGCAACGTTTGTCCAAGTCAACCACAAATAAACAAGACATGTCAACAGATAAAAATCGACCACTGCCATCGGTGAATGACATTGTATTTGCCGATAGGCTTATGTCAGTCAACAAGGCAAATATTGGTCGATACCAATGTTTGGCCGATACATCGGTGCATCCCTAGCAAAAATTATCAAAAAAGAATTCAGGGCATTTTGGCAATGACACATACTGAGCTTCGTAATGATATGCCAATGCGTACCTTTGGTGCTTGGCCACATAATAACTTTATTTTTATAGCACTTTTTAGCAATTTAGCACAGTGATTCTCAAAACATAAAATCAAAACACTCAGTAAAACTAGCACAATGTGCTTCACAAAACAAAACACACTCTGTAAAACACAAGGTAAAAATAGAAATTCATAAAGAAATCTAAGCAAATGAGTTTTGAAACGAGACTTAAAAACAGACACAGATTAAGCAGATCTAATCTCCCAGCGCAGGCTGTTCCATATTCGTTGGGCCATCACTACAAAACTTTATCTCTACAAATGCTCTACCTTCTTTTTTTTGCATCTGGATCATGGAATAGCCAACGGTTCATGACAAGAAGATCTAAGAGATCTAATTGTTTAATCAGGTTTAAAAGTTCTGCTAAATAATCTGGTGCCAAACTGCCTTATTATTAATTCATAAAATCTTAAAATCAACCATAAAATGAATTGGAAACCAGTGCAAAGAAGCTAAAAGTGGTGATGTTGTCTGCCAGGTTGTGACTCACATTTTAGTAGTATTTGTTAATACAGAATTTGTTTATTTAAGAAAACTGTCACATTGATGTTTAGTATTAGACCGTTGTGACGTCCACATGTCTTTTTTATCCTCAGAATCTCATATAATGTTTTCATGCTGTTGCTGGAGGCGAGTGCTCTCATAAACATAACTATTTTTCAGTTTTCTCTTATGGGTGTTCACCTCCACCATTTCCACTGAAGAGTGTGGATTGTATCTGCTGTTCTGTGAGACTGAATGATACATTCCCCTCAGGAGAGGGGGACCTGCCACCCACATGTTGTTCCTCCAGTTCTGGGCCTGCCATCTCTTCCATAATACCAGAATAAAGATTAATATTAACAGGAAAATTAGGCAACCAAAGATAAAGAGTAATTTGATATCACTTCCACTGGTCTCCAGGTCGTGTTTATTCATGGGATTGGCTGGATTGTGCGTAGTGATTTTTTTGGGAAAAAGGAATGTCTTGGAATTTCTTCTGTCTGAAACAGTTTCAGTTTTTGACGTGTGGCGACTAGTTGTAGCTTTGAGAGTCATCATACTCTGTTTATGTCCCATTATGGTTTGAGTTGATTTGTTCATGTCACTTTGCAGATAATTACTGCTAAGAGGTTCATTTGACATAGTACCAGCAGTATATCCTTGATTTGCCTGCTCTGATCGAGGCCCCGCTGTTTCAGTGGGGTTGAAATTTGACCATTTTGTTGAAATCGAAGATAGAACTTTCTGTACACTTGATGATGGCAGAAATACTTGTCTCAGTACCGATGTTGTAGGGAAGGTTTTTTCTGAAGGTTTTGAACTTGGCGCGGCATTAGGCATTGTGATCTTGTCCGTGATGGCTGGAACCGTTTGGGACGATTGCAGACCATTTGTGGAAGCTTGAGTTGACACGTCCTCCTCTAACTGGTAACTTGTATGGAACACCGTCGTTCTGCCTGTAGACCTGTTTGTTTGGATGATAGGGATTGAATAAGTGCTTGTGGTCTTCTGTGTCTGTGAATGTGTTTTTTGACTGACTACGCTGTATTTGGTTGGCAATCCTATCTTTGGTAGAGCTGTAAACTTTGAACTACTCTGATATGTTCTGGCTGGCACAACAGATGGCACAGAAATGTTGCCTAGCCTATTTGAGTCAAAAGTAGGTTCCACATTCAAGGTTCTATGTGTTGATATGGAAGCTGTTTTACTGTTTACTTTATTTGTTAATATGCTAGTTTTCATTGTCATAAATTTTTCTATTAAACTGGCGGTTGAATATTTTGCTGTATTGATCTGTGTGTTTATTTTAGTATGTGAACGTTTAGGCTCTGTTGTCTGTATGGAGTTTTGATTTGCTGCCTCTGATGTGGGTTCAAATGCAGTGGATTCTAAAATGGGGCGCTCTGCTGTCGGCAAAAGTGTAGTGGCGTCTTTAGTTTGCCGTACCATTACGAGTCTATTGTGTTTTATGTCATGCCAAGTTACAGAATGTGTGTGTGAATTGGGATCTTGAATTTCTAGCTTGAGTGTTGATGGAATCAAGGTGGATTGTTCTGTCCTTGCAAGCAGAGCATGTTTTGAAACTCCATGAATCATCACTGGCTTAACCAATGTGGTTTTTGAATATTCATGCTTTATTGTTTGTGGAAATAAAGTTGGTTCCAGGTTGTGTGGGTCTATAGCAGTCTGAAGGGAAGTACCCTGTGGAAATCTCTGTTTTGTGGCCAGTTTTGAGGAAGAGACTGGGGTGGACATGACTGAGGTGGGTTCTAGAATGTCTTTCTTGGCTGTTGAAATAAATGGAGTAGATCCTGGGGTGAGCTGCTCATTGATTTTTCTGAGTTCTGGGATTTTCTGCTTGTGGGTCTGGAAGTGTTTGGTTGATTGGTCAAGTAATCGTGGTGGTCCTGATCGAGTGGGGAAAGACACCACAGATTTGAATGTAGAAATTGTACCAGTGGAACCAGTGCTTTGTTCATGTGTGGTTGCAGAAGAGGGTTCCTCTGCTGCTTTGGAGGGGATTTCAATAGGAATTGATGCAAATGTAGTGGAATCAGGCTCTGTAACTATATTGGATTCTGGAATTTCCTGTTTGTTGGTTTGGAAGTGTTTATTTGGTTGTTCGAATAGTTGTGGATCTCCTGACTGAGTTGTTTTCTGTGACTCTGATGATGATAGATCAATGGGGAAAGATGTCAGAAGCATCAAATCATTTGTTCCAATCATACCATTGAGGCCATAACCCTGATCCTGTGTGGTAGCTGTTGAAGGGTCCTCAACTACTTTAAAAGTGATCGCTATGTTGTTCAGGGGAGTTTCTGTGGTGTCTAGGAGTACTAAACTCCTAGAGGAAGAGACTGGGGTGGGCATGACTGAGGTGGGTTCTAGAATGTCTTTCTTGGCTGTTGAAATAAATGGAGTAGATCCTGGGGTGAGCTGCTCATTGATTTTTCTGAGTTCTGGGATTTTCTGCTTGTGGGTCTGGAAGTGTTTGGTTGATTGGTCAAGTAATCGTGGTGGTCCTGATCGAGTGGGGAAAGACACCACAGATTTGAATGTAGAAATTGTACCAGTAGAACCAGTGCTTTGTTCATGTGTGGTTGCAGAAGAGGGTTCCTCTGCTGCTTTGGAGGGGATTTCAATAGGAATTGATGCAAATGTAGTGGAATCAGGCATGTAATGCTCTGTAACTATACTGGATTCTGGAATTTCCTGTTTGTTGGTTTGGAAGTGTTTATTTGGTTGTTCGAATAGTTGTGGATCTCCTGACTGAGTTGTTTTCTGTGACTCTGGTGATGATAGATCAATGGGGAAAGATGTCAGAAGCATCAAATCATTTGTTCCAATCATACCAATGAGGCCATAACTCTGATCCTGTGTGATAGCTGTTGGAGGGTCCTCTACTACTTTAAAAGTGATCGCTATGTTGTTCAGAGGAGTTTCTGTGGTGTCTAGGAGTGATTGAGTAGTGCCAGTGAAAGTATTAATGGACTTCACATTAGAGAGCAGAGTAGCTGAGGTTGGAGTTGCTATCAATTTTTTCTGTGTTCTTGTGGAATTGGTCTGCTGATGTCTGATCGGCGTAATCTCTAATTCTTGAGGCATTGTTGACTGTGTCATTCCTGTTGCATTTGAAGTTGTTTGATCATTCTGTCCATTTGTATTTGTGATTGATCCTTCGGATGCCACAAATTCCAGTTTGTCTGGTTCGAGTGTTGATGTTATGCTGATGCTGGTATTGTCAAAATCTTGGTCCAGAAGTCTCCATAAAGCATAGACTGCAAGGGTCTTTTCCAGAAAGAGTCCTGCATTTGCAAATTTTCTGTTCTGTCTTCTCACTCGTGATCTTTTCACACCATCTCCACCCTTCCTCTTGTGTGGTTCTGAGGCTGAGTTGGTGGGGTCAGAGCTTGTGATTGATGAGATGCTTGATGACAGCAAACAAATGAACAAACAAGGTCTGAGCAGCTCCATGTTTAGTATTTGATTTTCTTTTATCGCTGTAGAGAGAAAAACAGCCGTAAGATGTAAACATGTACTGTAGACATACAGTATGATAGGGCTTATATTTCACATATAATATTGAAGGGTGGTGTGGCACTAAACATCAGGGCTTTCTATAAAAGCATCTGCAAATTAATACTTATTAATTATTGTGTCCATTCACATAAAACTGCTCTAGTAACCACAGTTATAGACTGTGCATAGTAGTCTTATCATCAGATACTGTATATTGTTCAATCATATTTATTTTAAATAATTTTAAATATATAATTCAATTTTTATATTTACATTTTACATTTATGCATTTGGCAGACGCTTTTATCCAAAGTGACTTACAGTGCACTTATTACAGAGACAATTGCCCAGCAGCAACCTGGAGTTAAGTACCTTGCTCAAGGACACATTGGTGGTGGCTGTGGGGATCAAACCAGTGACCTTCTGATTAACAGTTATGTGCTTTAGCCCACTATGCCACCACAAAAATGTAAGCACCTTAAATTCCCTCCAATCATCATCTCTTGGCATAATATTTAATTTGTAAACCTATTTTTCAAGCATCACATTTTTGTTCCTTCTCATTAAAGGATTCTGTTTTCTATTTTATTTAGTGTTTACAATTTTTTCTTGTCCAAAAGTTACACCTAGACATTATTTTGAGTTTATTCGACAATGTACAGTAAATCTTACCACAGCAGTACTCAGGGTGTTCCTCTGCTCACCGGCATAAAGACCATAATCATTGTATCAGAGGAGATAGTCCATTCATGAGCTCCCTTGAATGGTTTGCTGCTTGTTTATGTATAACAGGCTGAGAATATATTGTGCTTGATCATGTGACTCAGATGAAGTGTTAGTTATAAGCTAGACTGTTAGGTGTGGCTGTACATTGTGTTAAAAGCCTATTGGTTTATTATAAATATGTTTTAAGAAACATCAATCCTGTTAGTTCCAAGGTTTGAAATGAAGACTAAAAGACTACAACTTAAGACACCATTAAAAAATTTATTCTCAAAAAAACTGAACAAAATACATACTGATTTAAAATACAGAAGACAGCATACATGCACAATTTTGGCTCCAGAAACATTGCCATACAGACAATTGACCCTCCTCTAAGCTCCTCCCCCCTTGGTTACAGTTGCTCGCTCTAACAAACTCTGCAGAACTCCCCATAGGAATGAATGAGAGATTGCTGTGAAGGGCACGTTTTTTGCCAGATATTCTAATTAACGGAATGGAGAATATATTTTACGTGGGCTAGTATGATGAGTGACATTTATCATTTGTTTTTTTGAAGTTCATTTATATACATGTTCATTTGTAAAAGAAATTGTTAAATTACACAGTATTTTGATTTTAAAACTGAGGAGACAATGAATAAAAATCAAGGCAAACGATTATTACAGTCACTTGAATAGAGAAAAACGTAATTTAATAGTGATTACACATCTAATATCATTAGCGTAAGTGAACAGAGCTGTTTAAAACATCTCATAACACACTCATTTTGATACTGTGAACTGTTTATTTACTATTGCTTTTACAATGACTTGAATCAATACTTAAATGAATTAACATTGTTATTGACTTTCATTTACCTTGGAGTAAAAGTAGGTGTCGTTGCAGATGTTATATGTTCAGTTGGGAATGAAGGCCGACAGCTTAATCTATAAAATGCTCTTCTCCAGATTTATTTTAAAGATTAAATCAAAAAAGAAAGAGAAACACTGCATGTATCCTCTCTGGGTAACTCGTGTCTTGTTTTTATTATTTTGATAAAATCCCACTTTAAAAGTACTCAAACACACATTACTTCCATAAGCTTTCATTGGAAAATAGCCAACGTGTGTCAGAGAAATGGTGGCAGGGCTACAGTTGCTAAAACAGGATTGGTCAGAAGTGCTTTTAAGGCGGGGTTTAGCAAAGGGTCAATTTTCAAACAAAGAATTGTTATCCACAATATTCTCAGCGAGTCCACTGAATTTCGCTAGGTGGGTGGAATTTCCATTTGGCTAGCGGAAGTACGATTGGTTGGTGTTTTGTGTGTAGCCGGTCTCTGCTTGCTTGCATGTCATGCGGTTGGATTCTTGCTTTTTAAATGTTATAAGATGTCTTTAAAATTCCCCAGACAATGTGTGCAGTTAATGGTTACCCTATTAATCAAGAGAAACTAAAGTTTTATCTAAAACAGCAATGTTATGATCAAAAACCACTGGCAAAGCACAGCACTCCAGTTCCAGATGCTGCTTCTTCCATCGGCTGCCTACAGAAGGATTGACTTAGGAACATCTGTTTGAAAAAGCTTGGAATAATTTGTTTGTGTGCTCTTTTCACTATATTGGCAAGTCAACAGCGGGGATTACTTATATTATCCACCGTTGCGGTCTGGCTACGACAGACGTCCAGAAACTGAGTGCAGTGAATTACATAAACGATAGCATTATTTTGCTGGCAGATGTGTGTACATGTGCTTAAGGTTCATTAGACATTTTGAGAGTTTGTTAATTTCTATTCACCTATTGGAATTATTACGGAGTGTAAAAAGGAACTCTTTTTCCTGAGCTGTCTGTGAGTAGTGATGATGTTTTCTGAACATCAACTGTTTTCATGCTGTGATGCTAAATGGATAATTCTACAGTGGAAGACCATAATTATTAGATGAGACATGTACAGTAGCGAGATGTTTTATCACATTTGAAATTAATTGTATTATGATTTTCCTCTTTTCTGCATTTTTCCTGCCTGCATTTCACTTTCTTTTGAGTGTCTTTGCAGAATGTGCATGTTAAGGGAAGGTGAAAAGGTGATTTGGAAACCGTGTGGACATTAATTCAGTATCAGTATCAATTACATTTATTTGTACAGTGTTTTTGATAAAAAATATGTTTATTTGTATTGTATGTAGTTCTTCTTGTACGGTACTACTGTGTGGCTGCTAAGACATCGTTATTTCCTACATAAGAACAATAAATTCAATTTATCAACAGGACCAGTTGTTCAGTCAACATTAAACATTTAATGTAATTAGATACGGAGATATATATGTAAACTAACAATTCTAAAGCTAGAATATTTGTATTTAATATGAAAAATGGCAGCATAACATTATCATCTCTGAGTCCTGCAA
Source organism: Xyrauchen texanus (assembly GCF_025860055.1). Taxonomy (NCBI): domain Eukaryota; kingdom Metazoa; phylum Chordata; class Actinopteri; order Cypriniformes; family Catostomidae; genus Xyrauchen; species Xyrauchen texanus. Next base: position 25,571,137 of record NC_068318.1, read on the forward strand.
TATATGAGCATCCTGCTCTCTGGACCTCCCCTATATCTGCAGTAAGCACATAATCACGGTACAACAAAAACTTCAGGTTCTGATAGACTCAATATATGCTTTAAAATAACCATAATTATCTACAGTTCTCAAAATATGTCCACCTTTACAGATGTAAATGTGCTAATTGGCAACATAGTTTTCAGGTTAGTATGCTCGGGTTCTTCCATTGATGGATAAAGACTCAACAAAAACACTAAAATGCTTCTATATTTGCAATATTTGGCCATCATCCTGAAATCCATAATCGTTAACAGATAGGTGAGGAAGAACAATATCGCCTTGCTATAATTCTGTGATCATTCATTCTCAATTTTCCATCATTTTTAATGCTGGGTTAGTCCATAACATAACGATTGTTTACACTTAACCGGAAGTTCTGCCCACATAACCCGCAAAGCATCATGGGACTCTTAACAAAGAAAAGCATTTTTGAAAGTGACAACAATGTTTTTTTTTTTTTTTTTCCTTCTTCAGACATTGGTTTTTTATGTCATTTTCATGAAGTAACAGCAGTCTTTGAACCATTTTCATAGATTACAAAAGTTTTTCTCACATCATGTTCAGAAGACTTGCAAAGCCATAACAGATAAAGAGAGAGTTCACACAAAAATAATTGTCATCATTTACTCACCCTCATGTTGTTCCAAACTTGGTATAATGACAACTTGAGCCACTATTAATTTTCAATGTACAGAAGAAAAAAATTAAATGAAAGTAAATGGTGACTGGGACTAACATACTGTCTAACATCTCTTATAATCTTCTACGGATGATTATTATTTTTTTTTTACAACATGGAGGTGAGTTAATAATTTTTTTATGAACTATACCTTTAAATAAAGCAGGTACAGATTTGAATGCCACTAGTGGATGCTGTGTGACACCAGTTTGCTCAAGTGTGGTACTGATCACACCACCTTGCTTTCTGGCGCTCCTGTGGCTTTCATCTAGACTCCAGTACTGTTCGCCTGGTTGACGTCACCGTTTAGGCCGTCTGTAGATGACTCTGCATTGGTTTGCTCGGTGTCTCCTTTATCCTCAGCCTTTGCCTCCAGAATGCTCTCCTCATCCTCTCTCCTCTCATCTTGTTCTGTGGTGACCTCTGATAGCATGAAGCAGGTCTCAGTTGGCTTCCTGTCTACATGGTCTTTGTCGTTGCATGGCGGTTCGCTCCTCTCTCTGAAGGCAAGCAGGTCTGCATCGACACGATGAGGCTTGAGCCTGGAGATGATTGCTCTCAGGTGGCAAACCTGGCAGGCACAAATCAGTGTGGTCAGCAGCAGTGCAAAACAGGCCACTGTTAGAGCAGCCAGAACCAGAACCATTGTTGGCTTATTTGGCAGAACAAAAATACACTGTCCATTCTTGGGTTCAGTTGGGGTTGGTGTACAGTTTGGCGTTTGGTTTGTTGATTTTGTAGATCCTTGAGATGAGGTCTCTGAAGTTTCATTGGATGTTGGTGTGCTAGAATATGGCATAGTTTGGTTGGTTGTTGCAATTGTTGACCCAGTGCTATTTGGGTTAGCATGTGCCATTACCAAGAGTAAGGCAAAGCACATGAAACAAACTGTTCTGGGAGTTGTCATGGTTCTGCAAGACAGAGAGAGAGAGAGTAAAGTTTTGGTTCTATTTATTTTGTTAAAGGAATGTTCAGGGTTCAATACAAATTAAGCTCAATTGGTAGCATTTGTAACATAATATTGATTACCACAAAAATGTATTTAGACGCGTCCATCCTTCTCTTTAAAAAATAAATCTGGGTTACAGTGAGGCAGTTACAATGGAAATGTAATGTTATTGTAAAAAATAAAATAAAAAATAAAACGAGTGTAAAAATGACAATTTTATCAACTTTACTGCTCAAATAATACGTAAGTTTTTGTTGTTGTTGTTTTTTGCAATTAAATTTTTTTTATTGATTCATATATACACAACAAAGAGAAACCTAACACATTTACAACGAATCACCATTTAACATTCAACCACCACTAATTTACCTCCCCATTCACCAATCCTGCCCTGACCCCTTACGAACACCCCTGTGGTCACATGTAATACACACACACACACACACACACACACACAAAAAAAGAAAACAAAAAAGAAAATATAATAAACATACATAATTAAACTAAACTTCACTCTCCACATCCCCCAGTTCCCCAAAAACACACCACACACCACCATGAGGGTGCTCCATCCGACTTCCTAATACATGAGTTTTAACAGTGCTTTTATAAAATGAAAAGCTTCATATTTCTGCTTTTAAACCCTCCACAATCACTTTCATTGTCCCCAATCTCTTCCATTGTAAGTGCCTCACTGTAACTTCGATTATTGTTTTTTTTTTTTTTAAAGAAAAGGAGGAAAGAGTTGAAATGTACTCAATATTATGCCACAAATGCTGTCGATTGAATTTAACATGTGTTTCTATTTTTTTTAAGAGGACGTTTGGAGGAGGCCCGCACATATATTGCAGATAAAATGTTAATTCATTCTACCAATTAAAAATTGGCAATTACCCATTCACTAATTCTTCCCAATGGAAAATCGTAGTATGAACAAATGTGTGCATCTAGAATGCATAAACTATTTAATTTCTCTGTATTCATTTAATTTTGTATGCTGGAATATAATATTTGTTTCTGCCCATAGCCATTAATTAATCTGTTCTTTTGTTTTTCTTTGTAAAATAGATTACCAATGTTTTAATTTCCCCCTCATTTCACGCCCCATTGAAGATTAATTGACTCGAAACTGAATGTATTGCTTAAATCGACACCTATTTTCAGTCATTCTTGTTATATTTTATGAGTCATTTATTAAAATGGATGAACTGAAATGGAATAGCTTGACCCTGGTAAATAAAATATTAAGTAAATGGTTTCTTACCTTTTCAGAGTGTTACTAGTTTGGTCTGAGATATTTTGTCTGAAGATGCTCGAATGACTTATGCGTGAGTGTGTGCACGCTCTAGAGTAGTTTTTGAGAAGTGGTCATTTTACAGCTAAAGCTGCAGGTGCATACACACCAGTTAACCAGCAATGAGTTTCCTGCCTGATTTTTTTATTTTTCACTTCTGCTTGAGGTATTATATTAGACATGCACATCAACCACTTCGTGGCTAGAGTCAGCATGTGGCTTTTGTCATATTTATTTTTGACTAGTATCATTTGAACTGTCCTCATTAGACAGGGCTTCTTTTGAATCATGATCCAGGGCATATCAGCCATGTTGGTATTTGGGTGGGCGATTCGGCCTTGCATATGTTTTCAGTCAGTTTTGTTTTCTGGGCTCACTGAAGCAACCAGTTATTTGCTCAGAAACTGTAGCTGTTGAACTGCATAAAATACGAATGTTTCAATACTGCAGTTCAACATTCTGAAATGTTTTATCAGTGTAATGGTGACAACAAAAAAAGAGGCCATAAGCTCATAAGCAGACCCTTGTGGGGGGAATTTCTGTAACTCTGTAAAATGGATTTACACATACTAAAATGTGTTTAATGTAGCTGAGAGTACTATAGTCTTAAGTTTTAAAGCATAATCAAATTATCCAAAATATTTTATATAGAAACATGCAAGGTGCAGTGGGTGAATACAACTTTGTGAATAATGGGCCTTTGAATTCTGTGGAAATCTGCAGAGATTTCTGCAGAGTTCTGTTTGTATAAATTCCGCGAGGGCCTGCTGAAAAAGTGTGATAGGTGTTGATATTTGTTAGATTTAGATCAAGTTCCAGAAAAATTCTATCATGTCTTTTCTGGCACTTCCTCTATCAACTGCTGTATTTGGTGGGTTTTGTTGCACGTCATCTTTTTCAGACCTTGTCTTACATCCCCCCTGACTCATCTGTTCACCTCTCCCCCACAGGTTCAAAACGGGCCAGATAAATGGGGATTTACTCATATACCACGTCCTTCTCACCCTTAAACCCTACTATGTCAAACCCTATGAAATAGTGGTGGACTTGACGCACGCTGGCCCTAGCAACCGCTTCAAGACGGACTTCCTCTCCAAATGGTTTGTTGTCTTCCCAGGATTTGCTTACGAGAATGTAGCCACCATATACATCTATAACTGTAACACATGGGTACGGGAATACACCAAATACCATGAGAGACTGTTGACGGGGCTGAAGGGCAGTAAGAAGTTACTCTTCATTGACTCGCCTGCACGGTTGGCTGAGTATGTGGAACCAGAGCAACAGAAGCTTCCGGCTGCAACTCTTGCACTGGAGGAAGACTTGAAGGTCTTTCACAATGCCCTAAAACTGGCCCACAAAGACACCAAAGTGTCCATTAAGGTGTGTGTGGAAAAACCTGCAGCAGAAAAACAGATACAGTGCAGATACTACTTAAATCTCTGCTTCCTTTTGTGAATTTTATGAATGTGAGCATAATTTTGACTGGTGTTGAAAGTAATCTGAAGTAATTTATGCTTTATCCAAATGTTTTTGACCCTCCCTTTACCATGGCCCTCTCCAGGTGGGCAGTACAGCAGTGCAGGTGACCTCAGCTGAGCGTACACGCGTCTTGGGTCAGTCCGTCTTCCTCAATGATATCTACTACGCCTCAGAGATCGAGGAGATCTGCCTGGTGGACGAGAACCAGTTTACACTGACCATTGCCAACCAGGGCACGCCGTTGACCTTTATGCACCAGGAGTGTGAGAGTATCGTTCACTCGATCATCCACATCCGCACACGTTGGGAGCTCTCTCAGCCAGACTCCATCCCCCAGCACACCAAGATTAGGCCCAAAGATGTTCCAGGCACCCTGCTTAACATCGCCCTGCTCAACCTGGGCAGCTCTGACCCAAGTTTAAGGTGTTGTACATCTAAATCTGCCAGCTGAATTAAAATCAGCTGTTTCACCACAAAGCTTTGAAATTTAATAAGGTTGTTTTCGTAATGGGATTTCATGTCTGATTTTTTCCATCGCTTTGTTTTTTTCGTAAGGTCTGCAGCTTATAACCTGCTTTGTGCCTTAACTTGCACCTTTAACCTGAAAATTGAAGGCCAACTTTTAGAGACCTCCGGCCTCTGCATCCCTGCCAATAATACCCTCTTCATCGTGTCCATCAGCAAGACTCTTGCAGCTAATGAACCTCACCTGACTCTGGAGTTCCTGGAGGAGTGTATCTCTGGCTTCAGCAAGTCCAGTTAGTGCCTCATTATGTCCTCAATTAAACACTCAACACACCCTTCACATCCGGCAGTCCTTTCAGATCATTACTAGGGTTCTTTATGCTGCCTTTGATTCCTTTTGGGAAGTTCCTACTTACTTAAATAGCAAAAAATACACAACTCGTTCTAATTCATTATAAATATTTGTATCAGTTAATAGAATTAACTTGATGTAGCTGAATTAATATTACAATCATTTAATCTGGATTGATCATCTATCAACTTTCAGAAAGGATATTTTTCGTGGCCACAGAAAAATAACTCTTTCTTAGCATGTAGCTGTGATAAAAACATTAAATTGACGTTGATTTACAGACAGACCAGAATCAACTTGCAAGAATGTACACAAAAGCTTGAACTAATCTAAACAAACACATACACCCAAATCACGCATACATGGGAAATGGAAAAGTGAAAGTGAATGCAACCAGAACAGAACGGAAGCTATGAAAAGAGTAATTTAACCATCTGAAAGAACCATCAGTTTCTTACTTCAAAGCACCTTTGTTAACAAAGGGCTTCACAGTTTATACTAAACCTCTGTTTAGTTAGTCAATTGTACGATACTTGTAATGCCTTGGCTGTTGAGAGAGTGCCCACATTCTCCACCATTATATGTTGGAAATTTCAGTTGATGTAGATTTAATTCCCCCACCATTATATGTAGGAAACTGTATGTGTGAGCTATGAATTAAATTGTTGTATCCGCTCACAATTTCTATTGCAAGGAATTTGCTTTAAAGAGCAACATGCAGGTTGGACACCCCTATATAGCATAGTGTATGTTGATGATAAAACAACTAGATTTTCTGAACTGGAGTAATATATATTTAGCCATTAACGATATTTTGAGATAAATTGTGATAAAATAACTTCCGCGTCTATAAAGCACTAACCGAAGTGACGATGGGCGAGGAGTCTGGTCAAGTTCAAGCTCAGGTTACAATGTATGCGAATGAAGAAACCGAAGTTCTCCGGTGTGGACGAACATGCCTATGATGGCCCACAGGCCTATAATTATGTGCAAATTAAGAGTTAAAATAATTAAAAGTAAGACTTACTCTGCTAAGTCCTCGTTTTGGTTGCACAGAATGTCTGCTAACGTTAGCACTTTGTCCTCCAGTCCAGCCCGCGCCAAAATCCGGTGTAAACTTTGACGGTGGACTTGATTCCATCGAGTGCACCGAGGAACAGCATCAGTAATCAGCCTCACGTGGTCCTTACTCCGAAATCCCATCCGAGACTCCAACAAATCTCCAGGTCGATAATTCTCCGGAGTGAAATGTGCGCCACAAACGACCGAGTGTGTGGTAACAGACGCGGCAGTGAAGTCTGCTCTCTTCACCTGCACAAAACGCTCTCAAGACCGAAAAGCCTTGTTTTTTCTAGAAGGAAAATGATGGACACGATGTCCTGACATGCTGGAATTCGTGCAACCAGCACAAACACAATAATTTACCATTATGGCTTCTCTAAAACTTTCTGTCTCTCACTACTGCTCTAACTACATCAACACCCACAATGAGAGCTGACCATGAGCTCTTTTGTTTGCCTCGCCTCTACGCCATATGACGCTGTTGATAGCGGAAAGGCATATTCCAGAGCCTAGCACATTTTCATCAAAATCTCTACATCAAATGAGATTTCATTAGTAATTTCTACTTATGTGTTTTTAAAAGACCTCTGCAGACAATATAAAGTATTAATTCAGTTATAAATTCAACCTGCATGTTGCTCTTTAATAAGAGAATTATGATTAATTCACTTATTGGAGTAATATTATTCTCATGGCTTATTGAAAATAATATTACACATATTTAGGTACAGTTTTTAAGCTTAATCTTTTAAAAACAGGGATGAGATTATTTATCAAATTACCACAGTCAAATTATCTTTGAATACAGACAAACTTTATTGCTATTCTAAACATAAACTAATCAAACAAATAAAACATGAAACAGGTTGGTGAGTAAAGTGACAGAATGTGAAGTAAATGATTAATACAGATCAAATTAACTTTACGGAGTCTGTTGACAATGCCTTAAGAACCATTTATCCTTCTTTGAGTCTAAATCGATTTGCAATCGGATGACCCAAAGTTTTTAACTAATACACCAGCACTTTGAGCCAAAGTCTGGAGATGTACTAGCGTGTCATTACATTTCCTTGCATTGCGTTTCCTCGTGTTGCTTGGTTCTTTGGCGTTTGAAGAAAGTTTATTCCGTCAATGTCTTGGACTCGTCATGTTATGATCGCGGATAGTTATTGTCTGGATGGAGCGAGGCCTTCTGCAAGGAAGAATCAGAGTAGAGAGTTTTTCCTGTTTTGGAAACATTTGAACTGAAATTGGCCGCACCCCAAAGGTGTCCTGAGCCAATCAGAAGTTACTATTCAGAGTCACATGGTCGACTGGTCTGTCCTTTTCAAAGTTGATTTACGATCCTTTGTGTGAAGGATCCTTTCAACTCCTGCTCAAAAATAGTGCATGTTTTGGTGATTAATGCAGCTTATTGGCAGCAATTTTGAGACTGTTGCCTATGAAAACCATGAGAGTGGAATCCATGCGGTCTCTGCTGAGCTAAGAGAGAATGTCTTTGGAATGTGCAGATGGGGAGAGGAGGTATCCCGGGGGAGGAAAAAATTTCACTGTGTTAGGTCTATGTTAAGGTCTTCACGAGTCTCCATTTCCTGATATGGCCATGGATTTATGCAATAAGGTCACAAGGTGTTACTTGGCCATTTGGTCTTACAAAGGGTTTAAGTTTGTGGAAGAAAAAGGATCTTCTTTATTGGTCAGCTCTGTCATTACAAACCCTAGTTTAAGCAGGCATGGGAGAAACTGTCTCCTTCAGCAATTTAGGCACCATGGATTCGGTTTTGTGACTCTCAAATGGCTCGGTGGGGGATCTCTCTGATCTGTGGAATGTGGTGTTGTGTTCATTTGATGGCTTCGTTCATGGATAATCCTACAACCTGCTAAATAAAAAAGTATTTTTGGCAAGCTTTATAGCTATTCCTTCAAACAAAATTGTACAGACAACATTCCCAATTAAAACAATTATGACCTAAACCAATGCTCTTCCACACTGATTCATTGATTGACTCATTCCCTAATTGGTGCTCAGAGAAAATCAGTATTTTTAACTTAATGGTGGCTTTTATGTGCCCATAAATACAGAACAATCATTCCAACATCACTTGAAACATTTGGGTCAGCATATTTATGTTCAGACATAAAAAAATAAATGCAGCACATTAAATGGAACTCAGTAAAAGTTTTTTTTTTAAAACTTGATACAGTATCCTAAAATGTGACAAGATTCTGAAAAAGCAGCTAGATGCTTCACAATGGTCAAATACATCCATCTAGTGCATGTTTACATAGAAAAATCTTTCAGATGGACACAAAAACGTGTCCTGGGTGAACAGGATTTTGGTCCGCACGTATGTTTATTCTGATTGCGTGTATTTGCAGTTTAATCTCTATGTATTTATTTCTGCAAGAATGGTGGTTTCTCTAGGGATAAAGATGAGGGATATTTAATATGACAGGGCCCAGGAGCACTTAAGATGTTTTAACTGATGACTGTCCTCTATGTATTCAGGTATAGAACTAAAGCACCTCTGTTTGGAGTATATAACTCCCTGGCTGCTGAACCTGGTTCGCTTCTGTAAGCACAGCGATGATGCGAAGCGGCAACGAGTCACTGCCATTCTAGACAAACTCATAACCATGACGATCAATGAGAACCAGATGTATCCATCCATCCAGGCCAAGATCTGGGGCAGCTTGGGACAGGTAACAGAACTAATCTGAGATTGTGTATTCCCATTGAGCAGATGACACATGTAGCCTGAAGTCATGACGAAACCTCATAAATGACACAAGAAATATGTGAACAGTGAAATTTATTAAGACTCAGGAAGTTCCAGTTGTAGTTTCCTTGTCATGCTTCAACTGAATCATATTCAAATAAACACTATTTAATATGACGCAGGATTATTTGAGGCTATCTGCAGCTGTTGGCTCTCACTTCCTTAAAGATTTTCACCCCCAGTGTTTTATTTATACGAGTATGAGTTTCGAATTTAGTCAAATCCACATTGAACTGATTTCTGCTTCCTCTCTTTGTAGATTACAGATCTACTCGACGTAGTTCTGGACAGTTTTATAAAAACTAGTGCAACGGGAGGTCTCGGCTCCATCAAAGCTGAAGTGATGGCAGACACCGCAGTGGCTTTGGCCTCTGGCAATGTCAAGCTGGTGTCAAGCAAGGTGATCCATCAAACACACAATTTATAAGAATGAATATGAATGTAAACGACATGACAAAACATTACTGATGCCTTTTGAAGTTAGTAAGTTAGAGTGGGTTTTAGAACTGCATACCTGGGATATAAAGGAATGATGTTTCTTAACATTCTTAAGGACAACTTGTCTGACATGAGACCTAGAGGATAAGAGTGTTTCCGAGCTTGAAAAGGTGAAAAAAGCAGCGTGAAACATGTTGCATGGTGTGATGCTGTAAAAGTAGCTCTAAATATAAAAACAGCATGTGAATTAAAGATGTGGCTTTGTGGGTTTCTTTTTCTCTAACTATTGTTTTCACTCCTTTAACCACCCTGCTCTAGCTGTCTTTTTGACTCACTCTTTCTTGAGGGGTACTAGTGATGGAGCTCAAGTCATGGGTTGTGTGGTTGGTTTACTGAGCTCAGCAGGGTTCTGTGATCTGGACAGACTTCACATCTGAATAGTTCATTCAAACAAATTCCTAATTCTCTGGTCCCTTATCAGTTCATAATACAGTTCCTGCTAGTATATAAGCAGAACAATTTCCTGACTGATGGCATTTTTTTGTTAATGGGTGGTTTTTTACGTTTAATTCGATTATAATTTTTCTTCTTAAAGTATTCACAGTGCTTCACTTTTTCCCCCATTTTGTTATGTTACAGCCTTATTCCAAAATGGATTATATTAATTATTTTCCTAAAAATTTTACAAACAATACCCCATAATGACAACATGAAAGACGTTTGTTTGAAATCTTTACAAATTTATTCAAAATAAAAAATGAAAAATGTCATGTACATAAGTATTCACAGCCTTTGCCAAGACACTCAAAATTGAGCTCTAAAATTGGCAATAAAATCTGACAACAATCATATGAGAAATTGTGCTTTTTTATCTCCGATCACACAAACAACGCTATCTTTCAGACATATTCAGCTAATTTCAACAAATGTGCTTTGTCTACATACAGTAAGTACAGGAACACACTGATGTAGTGAGTGATGTATGCAGTGATAAAATCAGAGACCCTCTTTACGAATTCCATATTGGAGACACATGTTACTACCATGTGTAAATGACAATGTGTCTCAGCTGGCCACTTGTGATCAGATATCCCAAGACAGATCTTAACACCAGGTGTAAACAGGGCCATGGTTCATAGACTGAGAGGATTTTTGTCTTCACTTTGATTCACAGGTGATTATTCGGATGTGTAAAATAATTGATAAGACGTGTCTGTCACCCACACCCACATTGGAGCAGCACCTGATGTGGGATGATATTGCCATCTTGGCCAGGTACATGCTCATGCTCTCCTTCAACAACTCTCTGGATGTGGCCGCCCATCTGCCCTACCTCTTCCACGTAGTGACCCTACTGGTGGCCACAGGGCCTTTGTCTTTGCGGGCATCCACCCATGGCCTGGTCATCAACATAATCCATTCCCTTTGTACCTGCTCCCAGCTGAGCTTCAGCGGTAAGAAGACATCAAGAGAGATGGTTTAATGGAACAATGAGTTATTGCTAACTAATTGAATTGTTTAATTCTTCTGTTGTGCAGAGGAGACCAAGCAGGTGTTGCGTTTAAGTCTGACGGAGTTCTCCCTGCCAAAGTTCTACCTGCTGTTTGGCATCAGCAAGGTCAAATCAGCTGCAGTCATTGCCTTTCGTTCCAGCTACAGAGACCGTTCCTTCTCCCCAGGCTCCTACGAAAGAGAGACTTTTGCTCTGTCATCTTTGGAGACTGTTACTGAGGCACTGCTGGAGATCATGGAGGTAGGACCTGTACTAACATCATGTCCTAACCAGGCATGATGCAACAAAGCACCAAGCAATACATATGACACACTGTCTACACCGGGTGTGACGATTGATGCGACCCCACGCAATGGCTTTAGGCTGTCTACATTGGACACATCGACAAATGGTTCTAAACCATTTATTTGTGTTGTTGGCAGTAGAAGCGCCAGCACATAAAGCACAAAATGGAACGGGACACCAGTTCACCGTTTAGACGGCATCATTGGTTATAATGGATTCTATTGCTTTTAACGCGACAATCACGTCTGGTGTAGACAGGGTGTATGCTCTTACATGTTTGTCTTTTTTATCTGTATGTATGTCTTCCTAATCAAAATGAGCGACAAGACATTTAGTTGATTTCTTGTTTTTTCTCACATTGTACTGGATAGCCCTTCTCAAGGTGAAATTGGTTTAAAAAAAAAAAAACACACACATACACAAGCAGGCTCTGATTTTGTTGCTTTGCATAGCGTTTCACATTCAATGTGGACAGAAAAATTACTTGACGCTAGGAACTTGCTGTATTGTGCCTGGTTAGGACACAGCGTTACTTCCAGACATCTGAATGTGCTAGCTGTAAAATTGTGCCGTTTATATATGCTGTTAGCAATACAGTAACTGTGGTAGCTAATGGTAAATGGTTGTTACAGGCAGCCAAAAGTTTGTAATAATGTACAGATTTTGCTGTAAAGGAATTTGGTACTTTAATTCACCAAAGTGGCATTCAACTGATCACAAAGTATAGTCAGGACATTACTGATGTAAAAAACAGCACCATCACTATTTGAAAAAAGTCATTTTTGATCAACTCTAGATGCAACATTTCCAGCAGCCATCAATCCAATACCTTATCCTTACTGAAAGCTATTTGGTTCATTAAATGAAGCTTAACATTGTCTTTGTGTTTGTTTTTGCGTTGCCACAGTATGCAATAGACTAGCATGTCTTAAGGTCAATATTAGGTCAAAAATGACAAAAAAGAAACAACTTTCTCCATAAACTCGTCAGTCAATCATTGTTTTGAGGAATGAAGGCTATACAATGCTTGAAATTGCCAAATAAATGAAAATTTCATACAAAAGGTGTACACTACAGTCTTCAAATACAACTGGATCTATTAAGTACAGAAAGAGATGTGGAAGTCCCAGATTTACAAGAGGATAAGTACATCAGAGTCTCTGGTTTGAGAAATAGACGCCTTCCATGTCTTCTGCTGACAGCTTAATTTAATTCTACCCGCTCAACACTAGTGTCATGTACAACAGTAAAGAGAAGACTCCTGGGTGCAGGCCTTATATGAAGAATTGCAAAGACAAAGCCTCTTTTGAAATAAAAAAACAAAATGAAAAGGTTAGAGTGGGCAAAGAAACAGATAATTGGAAAAGAGTGTTATGCATCTTAACCCCACTGAGCTTTTGTGGGATCAGCTAGACTGTAAGGTGCGTAAGAAGTGCCCGACAAGCCAGCCACAACTATGGCAAGTGCTACAGGAAGTGAGGGGTGAAATGTCACCTGAGTATCTAGACAAACTGAGAGCTAAAATGCCAAGAACCTGCAAAGCTGTCAATGCTGCATGTGGAGGATTTTTTGATGAGAACTCTGAACATTGTTTTTTTGTTTTCAAATTGTAATAGTAATTTTTCATGTTATTAATGTCCTGACTATATTGTGATCAGTTGAATGCCACTTTGGTGAATACAAGTACACATTTCTCTGCATAAGAGCAAATAGTTTTTCACACAGGCCCAGTTGGTATTGGATAACTTTTTTTGCCTAAATAAATAACATTATCATTTATAACTGTATTTTGTGTTTACTCTGATTGCCTTTGTTTTATGTTAGATTTTGTTTACATTTATGAAACAATTTAGTATGAGATGAAAAAGAGAAGGAATCAAGATGGGGCAAGTACTTTTTCAAAGGACTGTATACAAATGTTTTTTTTTCTAATACTCAGACCTGAAATAAAGATTACATGCTTTACATCTGTCTGTTTCTTTTCTCTATATAACAGTGTTTACTTTGAAGTGCTGGTTAAAAGTGTTTACAGGGTCTTCCCCTTTCTATTTCAGGCATGTATGAGGGACATTCCGGGCTGTAAATGGCTGGACCAGTGGACCGATCTAGCGCAAAAGTATGTCAGTCTTTGTATAATTACTCAAATTAATAAATTACACCTCAAAACAATTCAGATTCATTATGAATATGTGTATGTGTGCAGGTTTGCATTTCAGTATAATCCATCTCTACAGCCACGGGCTCTTGTGGTTTTTGGATGCATCAGTAAACGAGTCACACATGCTCAGATCAAACAAATCATACGGATTTTGAGCAAGGCCTGCCCCCTTCTCAGCATTGACAGGGTCAGAAACTGTCCATTCTGTCTCTCACATATATAGTCACCAGACCCTTATCTCAAGCATAACATAAGATCTAACTTAGAATGTAGTATGAATTGAGATCCTCTGCTGATTGACTATAGCTAACTACCTGTACAGTTTTGTTTCTCTGCGTTCTGTTGTTTGAGAAGAACTGTATTTTTCTCAGGGTTTAGAGAGCTGCCTGAAGGGTCCTGATAACTGTAACAGCCAGGTGCTGATCGAAGCTACAGTCATCGCCCTCACTAAACTACAGCCTTTGCTCAACAAGGTATCAAATTACAGTTTTTTTCTTGGTATGAATGTGTGTGTTAGACTTGTTTAACTCTATGGTGCCTCACAGGACTCACCGATGCACAAAGCTCTTTTCTGGGTTGCTGTTGCCGTGCTCCAGTTGAATGAAGTTAATCTGTACTCAGCAGGAACTGCTCTGCTGGAACAGAACCTGCATACACTCGACAGTCTACGAGTCTTCAACGACAAGGTTCTTGCACACTTTAATAATTAAAATCACAACATGCATACACGTATGCAGGCCCTCATACAATCTGCACAGATTGTAGGGGAAAAATCTTAAGACAACTTTATTAGGTACACATGTACACCTACATATTCATGTGATTATGTAATCAGCCATTTGTGTGGCAGCAGTGCAATGCATAAAGTCATGCAGATATGGACAATCAACAGAATGGGGAAAAAACACGATCGTAATGATTTTGACCATTGCATGATTTTTAGTGCCAGACGGACTGGTTTGAGTATTTCTGTAACTGCTGATCTCCGGGGATTTTCATGCACAAAAGTCTCAAGAATTTACTCAGAATGGTGCCAAAAACAAAAAACATCCAGTGAGCCTCTGCTTTTTGTTCTTGGCTGACAGAAGTGGAAGCTGACTTGGTCTTCTACTGTTGTATCCCATCCGCCTCAAGGTTCGACATGTTGTGCATTCTGAGATGCCATTCTACTCACTACAATTGTACAGAGTGGTTATGTGTAGCCTTTTTGTCAGCTCGAAACAGTCTGGCCATTCTCCATTGATCTCTCATCAAAAAGGCATTCTGTCCGCAGAACTGTCACTCAATGGATGTTTTTTGTTTATTTCACCATTCTGAGTAAACTCTAGAGACTATTGTGCATGATAATCCCCGGAGATCAGCAGTTAAAGAAATACAAAAAACCAGCCCACCTGGGGCAATTATGCAACTGTCAATTCTGTGTAGGCCTACACATATGGAATCTGTACAAGTAACTTAAAGAGTTCATTGATCAATTTGTCCTCTCTGTGTCTCTCAGAGTCCCGAGCAGGTGTTTATGGAGATCCGTCAGCCTCTAGAATGGCACTGTAAACAAATGGACCATTTTGTGGGTCTCAATTTCAACTCAAACTTTAATTTTGCTTTGGTTGGGCACTTACTGAAAGGTAAATTATTGTTTTATAGAGAAATATTCAAACTTTGAGGGTTTGGTGTGATTGTGTTCTTGTTGAGAATATATTGCAATTCTGTTTTGCCAGGGTTCAGGCATCCCTCCCCCACCACAGTGGCTCGGACAATTCGTATCTTGCACATGCTGTTAGCATTGGTCGGAAAACACCTGAACTGCGATAAGTTTGAGGTGAATACACAGAGTGTGGCATATCTGGCGGGTAAGAAAATCACTGCTTTCTGCTTTCCTTCTCAGTTAATTTCTTCCATTGTGGTTTTGAGCTGTCTATCCATCTACCTGTCTGTCTTTTTTAAAATATGAACATTAACCGGGGTGATGGTTGTTAACCCTAGTTATTTATGTGTACTCTAGTAAGTAATGTTTGTGTATGTGCATGTGTGCAGCCCTGCTGCCAGTGTCAGAGGAAGTACGGAGTCGCTGCAGCCTAAAACACAGGAAGTTGTTGCTCCTCTCTGATGTCCCCATGGATACATACTCTGTACATCATGAGGATCCCAGCTGCAGGTACCATCTATAGAACAGATTAGATTTGACTACAAACTGTTGCTTTTAGAATCATTCAGCATGTAACAAAAGTAGGTAATCTTTGCATCGTGTCTAATAAATACTCATCTTTGTCGTCCAGGACACTGCGGGAGAGCCAGCCATGGGCATCCCCAAAAGTCTCAGAGCGGTACCTGATGGCCCAGTACCCTATAGTGGGACAGATTAGCCCACGAACACGCAAGTCAATGAGTTTGGACATGGGACAGCCCTCCCAGGTCAACACCAAGAAGCTACTGGGTAACTCCATGTCTTTTTCCTAAATCGAGCTCTAGATGTAAACCTAACCTTGAACCCTTATCCTGGATTACTAATTCCTGTCGCTTTACTTGTGGTCATCTTATTCAAACAGTATTTAGAAATGACTGTTAGTAGCATGCCTTATGAACACAACCACAAATCCCTCACCCCAACCAATTCTTCCCCCTTAAAAACCTTCCTGGTTTTGAGTTTGTGGTTTTAATGTTTATATATATATATATATATATATATATATATATATATGTTTATAAATATCAAAATCTTTATATTTTTTCTCTAAGGTACCAGAAAAAGCTTTGATCATCTGATATCAGACACCAAAGCACCAAAGAGGCCTGAAATGGAATCGGGCATCACAACACCACCCAAGATGAGAAGAGTTGCTGAAAACGAATACGAAATTGGTGAGAGCACTTCTACTGTCTCAGAGAAGTCTCATGACTCTGTGTTTGGACTCATTTCAAACTTTTCCTTTCCTGTTGAAAGAAACCCAAAGAATCTCCCAACATCACCACATGCGGAATGTTTCTGTATCTGAGTGTAACATCCTGCTTAACGACGAAGTTCTCACAGATCCCAAAATCCAGGCGCTGCTTTTGACTGTACTGGTAAGATCAGACATCCAGTAATATCTCTCTGTCTTTCTCTCTCTTTCAAAATGAATAAGGAAATGTTTTCAGTTCTTTTTTTCAGAGTTCAGTTCTGTATTTATGACTGAAATTTGCTTTCATTTACTTTTTCTGTAAATTTCTGTTCCTCCAAAGTATTAAGTGTCATTTCCTCCACCCGTCCTTGACTTTTTCTTCCTATGGATGATTTTTCAGGCCACTCAGGTGAAAAACACATCGGATGAATTTGAACAGAGGATCCTGTATGAGTTTCTTGCTGAGGCCAGTGTCGTCTTCCCAAAGGTCTTTCCTGTTGTGTAAGTCCAATCTCCTGCACTTCAATAACTTTTCCTCACTGGCACAGAATAACAGAATGAATCGTCACTGCTTCTTTTCTATTGTGTTTCAGTCACAACCTCCTGGATTCAAAAATTAACACTTTGTTGTCGCTGTGCCAGGACCCGAATCTTCTGAATCCAGTCCATGGAATTGTGCAAAGCGTAGTTTATCATGAGGAGTCTCCGCCTCAGTACCAGACCTCCTA
Organism: Xyrauchen texanus; assembly: GCF_025860055.1. Lineage (NCBI taxonomy): Eukaryota > Metazoa > Chordata > Actinopteri > Cypriniformes > Catostomidae > Xyrauchen > Xyrauchen texanus. The sequence goes on from NC_068318.1 coordinate 25,588,243, forward strand.
TTTGCAGAGTAAAGCAGCTCACCTCTCTTTCACATGCACACACTGCTATGCAAACCTGCTCTAAGACCCCGTTTCCCCCTGGTATCTGCTTTTAAGATATTTCTAGCCGCTCATAATGGCAAAGATTAAACTCTTGTTTTAGCGCAGTGGTTGATTGACAGGTGAGGGGTGTTGCTTCGTTGCTGCCGGGATGCATACAGTACAGATTAGTGTTTACACATCAAATGCGATGCGTTCAGATGCGTTTTTGAGCACATACGTATGTGGTTTTTGTGATCCGAACGCAAAACATTTTAGACCCTGTTTAGACCTGTATTTAGCTCTGAACACATGTGATCCTATCATCAAAAACCCATCTTAATACCAGGTGGAAACGGGGTCTAAGGCTATTTAGAGAGTCAAAACACTTTCTCGTCTTTAAGCTGGTGATTGTAATGATCCTCAACCTCACCATATGAGCACTGCAGGATCAGTGATTGTGAGTCTGATCTGTGAATGCAAGAGTGTCTGATGTGTGTGTAGAAGAGTGTGTACAAGTCAGTGGGTATGACTAGAGTGAAATTCTAAATAGTAGAGTAAGTATCTGGATGTGAGAGTCTGACCAGGGAAGGTGCAAGTACTTTGACTTTCATTCTAAATAAAGTTTCTATCTTATACCTCTACAGCTTTTGGTTTTAATGGACTCTGGAGGTTTGCTGGTCCTTTCTCTAAGGTATTTGGTTTCTTTTTTATTTTAAGTCCTTACTAAACAGTAAATTATTTTAAAGTTTACTTGCTAACTAACACCGGTTAAACACTGAATCGGCTCTGAATGCCACAAAGAAAAATAAAACATTGACCTTAATCAGTCTAAACATCAATTCTGCTTTGAAATTGACATTTGGAGAGAGAGCACAGAAGATATGGTAGATGATGTCTGCAGACCCTTGAACGTTTCTCTCTGTTCTTCACAGCAAACTCAGTTCCCAGACTACGCCGAGTTGATTGTGAAATTTCTGGATGCATTGATTGACACTTATCTGCCCGGCATCGATGAAGAAACGAGCGAGGAGGGTCTGAGGACGCCCACATCTCCGTATCCACCACCTGCCCAGAGCCAGCTCAGCATCACTGCCAACCTCAACCTCTCCAATTCAATGACGTCACTGGCCACCTCCCAGCATGCACCAGGTCTGTATTACAATTCAACAGACTAGGACTGTACATTACATTAATGGTGGTAAGCTGCGCCTCTCGATCCATCTCTCAAGCTGTAAGTCTGTACCCAGATAGTTTCTGTAGGTGATGGGTGTCTTTGCACACTTATTTTATTTTTGATGCATTATTAGTCATTTTGTTGTATCAAGCCACCATTTCACTGTCTCTGACGTTCACACAAGACTGTCATATTTCTTTGTGATGAACTGTCATTTTGCGAGCATAGATTTTATTTACTAAGGGAGATGCAACCAAAGGTTTACCTCAGAATGACATTCCTATATGTAATTTTGTTGAGCAGATGAGTGCATTCCAGGGCATTTGAGTGACTCTTGCCAGGTCTCCTAAGCAACCAAATTGGCCCGGCTGCTAGGGAGGGTAGAGTCACATGGGGTAACCTCCTTGTGGTTGTGATTAGGGGTTCTCGCTCTCAGTGTGACACATGGTAAGTTAAGCGTGGATTGCGGAAAATAGCATTAGCCTCCATGCACTGTGAGCCACATGATAATGCCAGGATTTACAGTCTCAGAAGCAGAGGCAAAGTGAGACTTGTCCTCCACCACCCGGATTAAGGTGAGTAACTGCGCCACAACGAGGACCTACTAAGTAGTGGGAATTGGGCATTCCAAACTGGGAGAAAAATGGATTCAAAATTAAATATATATATAAAAAAAAACTGTTTTTATAGTTAATATTATTCAAAATTCAGATGTAGCAGGCATTTAATATAAAGTTTAGGTCAAATTCATTGATATTTCAATGTGCTGATAGTTTTCCATGAATACATCACATCCGGTCAAGCGGTCGCATGCAGTCTAATCGCACAATTTGAAATATTTAAATCCAGCCAAAGCTCAAATTGAATCCAAAAATGTTGCATCCGGACTCCGAGAATGTCGGTACCCCACGCAGCCACCATGTGACGAAATCAAAAGTAACAGTCATTATCTGGTGTGGCCACCACCTGCATTAAGTACTGAAGTGCATCTTCTCCCCATGGACTGCACCAGATTTTCCAGTTCTTGCTGTGAGATGTTATCCCACTCTTACATCAAGGCACTTGCAAGTTCCCAGACATTTCTGGGGGGAATGGCCCTAGCCCTCACCCTCTGATCCAAGAAGTCCTAGGCATGCTCAGTGGTATTGAGATTCGGTCTGTTCGCTGGCCATAGCAGAACACTGACATTCCTGTTTTGCAGGAAATCATGCACAGAACGAGCTGTGTCTGGCTGGTGGCATTGTCATGCTGGAGGGTCATGTTCAGGATGAGCCTGCAGGAAGGGTACCACATGAGGGAGGAAGATGTCTTCCCTGAAATACACAGCGCTGAGATTGTCTGCAATGACAACAAGCTAAGTCCGATGATGCTGTGACACACCGCCCCAGACCATGATGAACCCTCCACCTCCAAATCGATCCTGCTCCATAGTACAGGCCTCAGTGTAACGATCATTCCTTTGACGATAAACGCGACCATCACCTCTGGTGAGACAAAACTACGACTCGTCAGTGAAGAGCACTTTTTGCTAGTCCTGTCTGGTCCAGCGATGGTGGGTTTGTGCCCATAGGTGACGTTGTTGCTGGTGATGTCTGGTAAGGACCTGCCTTACAATAGGCCTACAAGCCCTCAGTCCAGCCTCTCTCAGCCTATTGTGGACAGTCTGAGCACTGATGGAGGGATTGTGCATTCCTGGTGTAACTCGGCAGTTGTTGTTGCCATCCTGTACCTGTCCCGCAGATGTGATAGACGGATGTACCAATCCTGTGCAGGCGTTACTACGAGGATGATCAGCTGTCCTTCTTGTCTCCCTGTAGCTGTCTTAAAATGTCTTCTTCGTCTCACAGTACAGACATTGCAATTTATTGCCCTGGCCACATCTGCAGACCTCATGCCTCCATGCAGCATGCCTAAGGCATGTTCATGCAGATGAGCAGTGACCCTGGGCATCTTTCTTTTGATGTTTTTCAGAGTCAGTAGAAAGGTCTCTTTAGTGTCCTTAGTTTTTATAACTGTGACCTTAATTGCCTACCATCTTCCACAGGTGCATATTCATTAATTGTTTATGGTTCATTGAACAAGCATGGAAAATATTGTTTAAACCCTTTACAATAAAGATCTGTTAAGTTATTTGGATTTGTACAAAATTATCTTTAAAATACACGTGAGACTCCTGAAAAAGGGACGTTTCTTTTTTGCTGAGTTCATATATTCAAGCACTCTCTTTGATTTTACATGTCAGTCGTGTTTGCTGTGTTTAATCATGTGGATTTGTTTCAGCAGGAATTAATAAAGAGAAGGTGGACCTGTCCCCAACCAGCGGACGTACACGCCATGGCTCGGCCAGCCAGGTCCAGAAACAACGCAGTACCGGCAGCTTTAAAAGACCCAGCATCAAAAAGATTGTTTGAGAGTTGCAGCACAGCAGGGTTTAGCCCCTGCTGGATCTCCAACAGACATCACGCTGCATTTTACGCAGTTTCTCTTCACTCCTGCCAAACCCAGCGCATCCGGCCATTTTTAGGTTCTCCTCGAATTCCTCAATTTCAGATAGCAAGGAATAAGATGAACTGAATGCCTCTGTTTTTTAACCAGTCACTGTTTGATACACAATGGGAGGAAGCAGTAATTTGTATTTTGTTTTATTATTATTTTTTGTGCATAACAGAAATTTCATTTTTCACAGACATTGCTTGAAGATGGCGACCTGTGTACATTTTGTTTAAAAACACTAATTTCCTTAAATTTAACAGATGAAACTATTAACCGAGTGGCATTCCTTTGTTTAATTGTATTTGTATTTTATTTACTTTGTCTATGTTTGCCAGTGTTGGATTAGACAGGGTAGTTTGAAGATTAAATGTAAATTGGAGTAGAAATATCAGTTCTATTGGAAAAATAAAAGAAAATCATCTAAAAAATTTCCAATATGTTAAATGAGGGAGACATGATATAGCTCCATGAGCAAAAGACCCATGGGCAGAACAGATGTAGATACTTTAAAAAGAGCTTACCGTAAAATGGTAATATCTTGCATCTCCAGGCTATCAGTATTCAAAGTATTCCACTTGCGATTCAAATGGATTCTAATTGAATTCATGATTTCTTGATGTGTTTTATGTTACAGTTTGGTGAGTAAATTGTAATATCATGGGCTCCTCCAGACTGCAGCCAAGTTTTCTTTCATGGTCACGTAAATGTTCTGCTCTGTGTGCTGATGTATGTGTTTTTATTTCATTTTTCTGAAATGAAATCCAATCTAACTTTTATTCCCACCCCATATACAATGGGAATTTTTATTTGTTCTGGTCTTTTTCCATTGAAAGTACAATGGCTTTTTGAGTAACAGTCCTCTCATTTCTGGTACGTGATCATGTATTGAGGGTTCAAGTTTGGTTGTAATGGGACAGTAAGTGTATCTGGTCTCAATAGAAAGTGAATGTGGGTTTAGTAATGGCAGAGATTGATGGACATTTCAAACACTAGAGTGACTTTTTTTCTTCCTCTTTTGACACTTGAGGTTAAGCAAAAAGAATTACATAATCGTTCTTTTGTGTTTTTTATGCTGACAGCTTCATCTCTGTAAATATTTTTGTGTAAAAATAGAAAGGAAAGTATATTTACTACACTGCAAATACAAGTGACTATGACATTGTATTATTTTGCTTTTTGTAAAGCAGTTAATTGTTAATTGCTTAGTATGTACAACATAAAATATTAATTATTGTCTATCCATCACGTTTACTGCATTATGTCGATTAACATGGAGGAAATACTGGGGGTTAAAATAAAGATAAAAAACCTTTGTGTCCTCCAGACTTTATATAAATATACATCTGACTTCATATTTACAGCTGTAACACTAATAAAGTCCATTTATGTCCAGATTATTCATCATTGTGTATGTTTTATGTCATATAACAGTTTTTAATCTTGTTGATAAGAATCTTACAATCATTGTATCAGGACAAATCACATCTGAAGACTTTACTGAAGGATCCTGACCTGTTTTGTGAAAGTAAATTTAAAGTAAGTGGTGATACATCCATTGTTCATCTTAAAACCTCATGTTGCAATAACCACTAGCCCTAGCCAAACTGACCTATTCAAATTAATACCAGAGCAACTCTTTTATTGTCCCTTTGTTATCGCATACCTCTTCTTTCTCTCATCTCTGCCCTTAAACTTTCTTTTCTCCTATCATGCCAGGTTTTCTGTGAGCATGAATTTATTTAAAATAAAGTGTGAATGCCGAAACAATACAATGAAAATTGTCTGATTGTCATCATCATTAAAGGATGTTCCTCTTTGCCTGAAAGATGCAAATAATGGTTCAAGTGAACGCATTTGCAGGAAAATTAAATCCATTAAAATAAAGTAGTTTTTTAAAGCGTAGAATTATATAAGGGTACCTTGATTTTTATTGAAGCTTTATCCATTTTAGTTTCCGAGACGAATATCTGCAGAACATAAATGGGCTTTTCCCAATCAGTGGGCGTTTTTACACCATTGAGATTCCCTACTTTCATTGGCTAGTTTAGAAACGCCCACTGATTTCTACACTGAGATTTCTTACTTTCATTGGACATTTTAGAAACGCCCATCCTGGATTGAAAACCCCCATTACTGTTCTACAGAGACACTTCCAGTTTCCCCGCCTGACAGTTTGAGAACTTAACAGGGCTGCGTTCAGCGCCGACAAAACGTTGCACAACGTTTTGAACTTGAACGTGCCCCAGGCCTCAACCTATCAAATGACTTTAGACCAATCAGAACCCTTTTCCCACGTAACTCGTTGCAGAAGTTGAGTCATGATCTGTGATTGGTCACAAGTTGCAGAGTAATACAAAAAAATATTACTTTTTTCAAAATATTATTATTATTATTATTATTAATAAGTTAGAACTAATGCTCGGATTTAATAATAAATATTTATTAAAAAATTTAAATTAAAAAAGAAAGAAAGATTAATTTCTGAGATCACTGATTGCCGATTAGCAGCCATTTGATTACTGTCTCGGACACACCTGCGCTACAGTGATGTCACGAACTCACCGGCGCTGCTGAACCTCATGGTGAGGTGAGTTCTCAAACAGTTTTCAGCACAACAGCTTTCATATTCCTTAGTGCGGTTGTACTTGTGTGGATAATTTAAATGTCTTAATTTGACATTTGTGTATGTTAGTTTATGCATTTAAAGTACAGTATGCTGAATTGTCAGTGTAGTATATTTTGAAGACAAAACTTTAATTTTCTAGCCCATAAATAGAAGCTTCTCATTGATTTTGAGGCTTATATCACTGGTTCGTTGAAAGATGTGTGTTTTATAATCAAAATGTTTTCATTTTTGTGTCCATTGCATTGTTGAAAGTGCAACAAACATTTTAAGTTAGGAAAACCCTAACGTTAAGAGGATGGTCATAAATGGTATTCCGGGTTCAATACAAGTTAAATTCATAATGATGAGTAGCCTACCACAAAAATGTATTTCGTCCCTCATTTTTCTAAAAAATAAATAAATATATCCGGGTTACATTGAGAAATTTACAATGGAATTGAATAGGGCCGATCTATAAAAATTACGGTTTCAAAATTACCCACAAGATGTAAACAATATGCAAGTTAACATGAATCTAGTGTAATAAATTATTTTAGTGTAATAAATTTGCTTGCTAACATTTTCTGTGTAAAGTTATTTCCAATTTTATAATTGGTTGCCATGGCGATGTTACTTGGAAACCAGAAATCTACACTAAAACCAAATGAACAACATGCAGCTCAAATAATACACTTGTTTTAACAGAATAATTAATGTAAGTGCTTCTTTAAAATAATAAACTTCACATTTCTGTCTTTAAACACTCCAAAAATTGGCCCCCATTCACTTCCGTTATAAGTAGTGTAACTCAGATTGTGCTGCTTTTTTTTTTTTTTTAAAGAAAAGGAGGAATGAGTCTAAATATTTTTATATAGATTATTCATTATCAACATCATGCCACAAATGCTGTTGATTGTGTTTCTAGCAAGCACCCCCTGTACTTTAAAATTTTGCTACCCCCTCCACCATAAATGCAACCAAGAACAGAGCTGAAACTAATGTGTTCCTGGTGACAGGTGGTGTTGCTGCTGTGTTTGAAAGGGTGGCTTGTGTTGTTTAGGTGTTGGGTGGGACATTTGAGCTGGTAATGAGATTGTTCTTGTTTGGTCTTCTATTGCAAAAGTATTGGTGTCAAGACTCACTCCCCCTCTGAGCTCAAACATCTCTCCTTACAGTCCAGTCTAGAAAGAGTCTTATTAGATGTTACTAACCTCTCTCTTCCTCCCTCCCTCCCTCCAGTGGCATCAGTGGAAGGAGAATGCTGCTGTCGTTTAGGCCTCTGGTTTCTGTCTCTGTTTTGACTCTGCTGGGCTGGTGCTGGTACAGCTTTAGGAGGAGGAGGACACCTGGTCTCCTGACTGAAGAGGAGGTGTGTTTTTCGGATGGAAGCATCCCTGTTCACTGCTCTCCTGATGACACCTGTCTTTTGGGGGAAAGGCAAGTAGTTAAGAGTGTTTTGCTGCAAACACACTGCATGAGGTGTGTCCTATTTTGAAAGTAAGTAACTTAGTCATGTTTCAGGATTACTTGACGTGTATGGGGTATCTGCTGAAATAGTTGACATGCCAGTGAGGCATGACAAAGTCAATGTCAATCAGAACAATCTTGATGTTTATATACAGATATGTTGAGTGGGATTTTGAAGCAATGAGATTTCACTGTGGGTGGGGCTATCTATTGGGATGCAACGGAAACCAAGCGACCAACAATATGTCTTGTTGATTGCTGCGTTTGTGGCTGGTAAGGAAAAAAATTAACATGGAACAGATTGGATTCATTGCTTGTCACTTTATACTTCAGTTACTGTAGCTTTTTAAGTGGTTTAATGTGCTAAAGTCCCATTCAGTGAATAGACCCTGAAATGTAGTTTCTCTATCTAGAGTTAAGACGAATGGAAATTGTTTGTTTTTTTTTCTCTCATAGTAACCTGAAGATGGACCACAGCATCTCGGGATCCTCTGACATGAGTAACTCCACAGATGTGTTGGCTGTCCTGACTGGTACAACAGCCACAGACCTGCAAAACCTTACCAGCACTTCTCCAGTGATGGGCCTCACCAAGGGAGTAAGGCCTGAGCCAGAAGGAGAGGTGTCTGTTCGTTTTCCTGAGACTCTCAGAACCCAGCAAGAAAAGGACAACATTACTGACCAAGATGACTCTGGGCTTGAGTCAGATCCGATCTCTTCAATATGCCTTTCAAACAAATCTCACCTCTCACCAGGGCAACAACCAGGTTCTGTACATTTGGCTAGTCATGATGGCAACAGCCTGTCTGATCTCTCCCTTGACAGAGGCCTGAACCAGGGGGACATGGAGAAGATCAGTTCTGGTCTGGTCCAACAGGTCATAAAAGCAGAGGAATGGAAAAACCAGCAACCCAGAGAACCATTTGAGCTTGCTTGTGTTTCAAGACCGCTGGAAGATGGTGTTCAGTCTGATGTTCAATCTCAAGTTTTATTTCAGCAGCAAAACTTCAGTGAACATGGCAGTGATGGCAGCAGCAAGGACCCTCATCAGGACACTGGCTCATTCAGGAGAAAAATATTCAGCCATTTGGGAGCTTCAGTTGGAGAAGACTCTGGATGCAGTTCCTGCTTCTCAGAAGATGCATCCTTTGCAGAGGGGCTCACCGGTGATCTGTCTGAAGAGGGTCAAGATTTCTTTGTGAACCCCACATGGCCGGACACTGTATATGTTGAAAGCAAAGTGATTCCCAGTATCCATGAAGTGGAAGAGGTGGTGGATGAGGCCTGGAGAGGTACGTCTAACATAAATATTTCTATAAGAGCTTCCTTTTCTTTTCAGACTTGGTAAAATTAAGTTCTCGTTCAGTCTTTGTGACCGAATTAACTGTTTTTTCAGCTTTTAGTATGTTTAATGTTCTCGGCTTTGCCATTTTGTGTATTAAAGGTGGACTCAGTAATTTTTTCCTCACTACATTTATACCTGAAGAAATTAATTGCAATTTAAAAACGTATGCACATTTTATTCTAGCCTGCATGGAGAGGGTACCCTCATGGGGGCTGCCATGTTAATATCACACGATCAGCCAGATACTATACTCTCTTAATCTCAGATACCACCCTGTTATTGGACACTTTTACTCATGGATTGAATAAATTATGGCTGACTGTGAATAGTAAATTTTTACAGTGGCATCTTCAACTGAAAACGATTGTTTCAATTATGCTGCATCCACACCACTAGGTGGAACAGTGTTGGTGTAAGTCCAAGATAACATGAACAAATACTTGCTGAGTGCTTTAATTTGAATTCGACATTCTCAACATGTAATAAAAGTCTGTTGCTTTATAGTTTTACATCACATAGGTTTGTTTTTTTCTTTTCTCATTTTGTATTATAAAACCACACTGAGAAATACAGGATGTGTTGTTTTCGAGCAAGTGGATTTGCACATCTGTATACAGTGTAGATGGATAGAATGAACCCATTTAATCCAACCAGTTACATTTGTGAACAAATTTTAGCTTGAAATTTCAAGGGTATACGTTAGTTATGACAACTGTTAAGTTGTTTATGTATTTTACACACAGTTGTTAACTGTAAATTAAAGTGCAGTGTCTTGATGAACATTTTTACATGGGTGGTGCAAATGGTCACCTGACCAGAGCCATTTAATTCCACTGTGCCGCTTTGAAAGATGATGTCTTTTTCAAGACTTTATAAATTAAGTAAACCCTGTCATCATACACTCACACAAATACCATATTTGGTACATATTATGTTTAAAGTGTGTATTGTTGACTTATTAATAAAATTGCTCCGGCTCATGTTAAAATCATGCTTGCAGGACAAGTAAACATGTTAGTTGTCAGAATTTTGATCAGTGGAAAAACTCATTTCCTCTCATTTTTGAATAGGTGACTGATTGACTCCCATTATAAAATTGCAGATATACATTATAGTTATAATAATTGAAAATGAAAAAATCAATATGCATTTATTCTTTTTATCATTTCCTTTTCCCCAACAATTTAAAGTGGAAAAAAAATATCCTACTGGGTTCTACTATAAACTGCTAATTTTTACTCCGTTGCTTCTCTTAGTTACAAATGTGACCCAACAATTAAGCACTTACTTGAACTTACTTTAAAAAAAAAAAAAAATTTGTAAAATAGTAGTTTGTTTCATTGGGCTATCCAATGAGGAAAACACATGTCTTCACTTAGCTGGGACAATATTGATTGGGTGTTAATTTACATCTGTGATTTAAATTTGAGGTGTATCACACTTGCTTTTTGCTGTTGTTGGTTTAAATGAGATGCTTAAAAAAAAAAAAATACCATGTGTGGCATTTTTTTCCAGGTTCTTCTGTTAATAGTTTAAGCTGCATTAGTGCTGATACCCAGGTTAGCAGTGCTGATGTAACTCTGCCTCCTGCCCCACCCATCATTCTCTGGGATATAGAAGTGCCTGCGGTAAGCCCCACATCTATATGTGTCAATGTATTCATAGATAAGTGATTACGCCAGAGTTTCCACAGCGGAAACACAATATGTGGTCTTGAAATATTACACGCTTAAGAAAAGCTCAGGTTACAGGGCATTTAGAAACTGGTATAGAGTGTTTATTTGTGTGTTTAGGATGAGTTTGTTTTACAGTAGGTATGTAAAGAGGGCTCTCTTTGCCCAGGACCTCAAAGAGCCCTGTTGTGTTAAAGCTGAAGATGCTAGAGAAGTTTACACTTTGACCCATTTTGCACATGGTATTTCAGTGCAAAACCCACAGCAATTTAGTTTAAACTGCACTGACACTGTTACCACTCAAATAAGCCTCCTTTCTACGTATGTAAATTAGAAATAGATTGTGCTTCATAAAACTCTGAGCTATTTTTTTGCCGCAATAAACGTCATGCTATTGTCTATGCTATTTTATTTTAAATGTCGCCTGATGAAACAAGGGGATAAACTGAATTTTATTATATTTGTTGTTTAAATTTCTATTGATAATGGCAGCAGCTTTCTAATGATCATCTGATGGTTAAGACATTACAGCCTGGCATGTATCCACATGCATGGTGTCATTTACCTGATAAATAGTCAAGTGATGCTGTACAGTCCAAGCAGAGTGAGTCAGATCAAAGTGGTCTGCTGCATTCTCCGCTAAGTATACTGTGTATCCTCCTTTATTTTTGCAGTATCTGGTTGGTCGATTGATTGGGAAGCAGGGCAAGTTTGTGAATTTTCTGAAGCAGAGCTCTGGAGCAAAAATATATGTCTCCACCCTACCGTTCACTCAGGATATTCAGATCTGCCACATTCAGGGTGAGTTTGACAGCAGAGACCATCAAACATTCATGCTGAAGGCAATTGTTGACTTCCTGGCTGTCTTTGTGGTCTTGCAGGCTCACAGCAGCAGTTGGATGATGCTCTCTCACTCATCAGGAAGAAATTTAAAGATCTGGACCTGAGTAACTGTGCCCCTCTTCCTTGCCTGCCAATCACATCCTGGGTTGGGCCACTTAAAGACAAACCCAAATTGGACATGAGAGTGAAAATTGTGTCAGTTTGGATGAGGAATATTTGTGTATTCAATTGTAAATGTGTATTGGCCTGTTCTTTCTGCAGCTTCTGCTACCTCAGGATGTGTTTGTGGATGTCATCGTGTCACGGGTGGAAGCGGGTCATCATTTGTTCGTCTTGCAGCACAAGCATCCATCTTATCAGGCCTTGCCCACTCTCACACAGCATATGCAGCTTTGCTATTCTCAGCCTGGATGCCCAAGCTTGCCCACCCCCGTGGAGGGTATGTAGAGTGTGTCTTTGGTCTCTGTCCCATTTTGTTATTCTCTTTTATTTATACTTTATAACATAACATAGCAGAGTACTGAAAGGTCTAAATATTCACACTGATAGCAGTGTTGTGTGTGGTGTGCTATAAATTGGCCCTGCAAGCTGAATTATAGTAGTGTGATCATCTCTTAAAATAGTCGTGTGTGTGTGTGTGTGTGTGTGTGTGTGTGTGTGTGTGTGTTTTCTCCCTTCCTCTCTCTCTCTCAGTGGGGGTGGTCTGTGCCGCACCAGTAGCAGGATGTGGCTGGCAGAGAGCCCAGGTCATCCAGTACGACACTGAGTTTGTAACGGCTCAGATCAGATATGTAGATAATGGTGGTTATGATACCGTAAACAGTGCCACTCTCAGGCAGATCAGGTCAGACGCCTCAATTTTGATTTGTTTCTCTTGTGACAAGATTCATGGAGTGAGTTCAGTCTGATATTTGATTATTTTGACAGATCGGACTTTGTGACGTTACCATTCCAGGCAGCAGAGATTTTGTTAGATAATATCACACCTTTGCCAGGTAAAACACAAGCCTCCTTCAGTTTAATATGTGATCGATTAATTTTATAAAAAATTTAAGTGCATGACTTGTCAATTATCTAATCGAATTAATCGCATACATGATTTTTTGAGAGGCCCCCAAATAAAGATAATTAATTTTAAATATTGCGTACAAGTTTTTATATATAATAGCATAATAATAATAAGATTAATAAATGATACTCAATGTAGGGCCTGTAATACATTTATAAAGTGGATTGAAATTCAGTTTGAAATAAATTGCATTATTGTGGCAGATGAATAAAGCATTGATTAGACAAAAACTGGCTTAAGAACTTGATATATTGTTTTTATTCTCAAATAAAACAATATATAGAACAAGCCAACAGTTCACAGCAATCTGTTTTGCATTGAGTCAATATGTCCAGTTCTCAAATTACAAGTTTTTGCATTCCTTCTCTGCTATTTTTAATTGTCGCTCTATGTACATGTGTGTGCCTCAGACCGATGCGCTTTGAGTATCTCACTAGTATTCAGCGACATAAACACCGCATTTTTGGGACGCATTGTCATGTTAAAAGTAGTGGAAACTTTGAAAATCACTTCTCAAGATTCCTGTATTCTGTTGTGCTTTGTCGATCTGTTGTGCTTCCTCCTAAGTGAGCAGTTCTCATTCTGTGCTGCTTGTGATAAACGGATGTACTTTAAGCTTGATTTGCTTGTATAGTATGAACGTCCATGCTTTTATTACAGAATTTGCATACGCCCCAGTTTACATGACTAATTGCGTAAAAAAAATGTATGCATTATTTTTTTTATGTAATTAATAGCTGTAAATGAAACCCCTAAATGTACAGCCCTAATTAAAACTGAAAGATTAACTAAAATTGTATCTGTTTGCTGTGATAGGAGAGGTGGCGTTTTCTCTGGAGGCCAGAGTAGCACTGGAGGAGTTAACTGCAAATGTGGCCTTAATTCTGAAGGTTATAGCGATGGCAAACAAACACCTTTGGCTGTCTCTCTTGTATAATTTCTGTATTTTATGTAAACAAAGTGTAATTTCCACACAATTGCAGCATGTATTTGATCAAAAACAGTTCCATGTAATGTTTTCAGAAGCTTTTCTATAATAATTTTCAATATGAGGGATGTTGTTTCTATGATCAGGTGACTGGAAGTCAGGATGGCCTTCCCCTGGTGCACATATGGAAACAGACCGGAGATGAGGTGCCTATGAATCATATTCTCATAGATGTTTAAGATTTCTGATTCTTAAATTCCTCAGCTGCCACCAATGGACCCTAGTCAGGCTGGAGATGGCATATTTAATTTAATATTTATGAAAACAATGAGTGGCTCTGTGCATCGGTTTAATGAGTGGTACACTGAAAAAAATATATAGAATTTGGCCCTCTAAATTGTACGTGAAGTTGTATGTGTTGATGCATGTTTGGGGGAGTGGCCATAGATTACTGCACCCAAATATTTAATTATGTAGGGCCAGGCAATGTATAGGGGAGTCCCAGGCAACTTGTGCGAAGCGTAAATGGTTGTTGGTAATTAATATGGGTTGTGGTTGTATTTAATGTTCTGGGCTGCATTTCCCAAAGCATTGCAAGTTTAAGTTGATCATAGAGACCATTGGTGCCAATGGTTTCTACAATCTACTTGGCTTATGATGCTTTTTGGAAATGCAGCCCCGTTTAGTGGTAAAGCTGAAGTATGTAACTTTCTGTTAAAATACTTTTTCCTATCCAACCATATTATGCAGTGACAACATTAAGTGAGCCATTCATAGGTTTTTCTCGAAAACCGTAAGCTCTTTGTCTTTGTGGTGATGTGAAAATCCTTTGTTTGTTTTGAGCGACCCCTCTATACAAACACAATGACACTTACTTGAACAATGGCGTGATTTGAGATCGAAACTATCTCTTTGTTTGACCAACGGCAGATGGGGGGGCCTATTCAGAAAGTAGCTTTAGCTTTAAATGATGGTGTTTTATTTGTCACCATCATGAAGATTGTTCTTTCAAACTAAGGTAAACCTTGTTCACACCAATTTAACTGTCTTGTGCGAAAAGAAGCTTAGACAATCGAAGTACTCCTGTCCTGTGTTAGCTGGACCTTGCTGGACAATGCACTGAAGTTGGAGAATGCTGAGTTAAACATAAAAGATGATAAAGCATTATGTGCACATTTTAATTCTGTATAATGAACATGATTAGATCTGGTAGGATTAACTTCCTTTCATTGATCTGTTTTAACAAACAAACAATTTTCATCTCAAAACATATTTTAAATCTTTATTTAACAGTATTTATTTATTTCCTCAGAGCCTTGTTTACTTTTGTGTCAAATGAAATGCATATCTACCCTGACCTAAGTTAATTGACACTTATTTGATTTGTGATTATGCTCCACCAATATAAATGCACTGGTAAATGATTTATGCTGCATTTGTCTGCAGGTGGTTCTGTTGAACAGCTTACTGGCTGAACGGGGGCTTTGCTCCTGGTTTGAGAAACTGTGATGTCACAGCCTTTCTCTAATCTTCTCCACGTGCACAGGAAATGAATTATTTATTTAATTTATATAAATATATGTGTACATTTTGTTTTTTTGTATGCAATTTGTTTTTTGGAAATATGTTGAAATCCATTATCTTTAGATGTTTGTTTTTTTTTTTTGCTCTGATGTTATTTCAAGAATTATATAAATTTGAATGTTTCTTTCTCAAAATGTTACTTTACAGAGTACATCTGAGATGCTAAACAAGATTATTACTGTATATGTGAACAGCTCAGAGATTAGAAAGGGTTGCTGATCTCTATACAGATTTGATTGTGTTTTTCTCTCAGATAAACTCCTGAATGGTGATTGTGTTTAAAAGCTTTGCTTGGGTATTTTGACATTGAACTATTTAGATTTTGTTCTCTATTACCAATATTTTTTCTCATGGGCTTTGTATTTTGTTTAATTTCCATCTGTAAGGGTTGAAGGAAAGTTTTGCACTCTTAATAAACAGTGAAGAGCTCTTCTGTCAGAGCACCATATACTTGTGGTTCACTGCTCTGTACTCTCACATTTACACTGCCAAACATCTCACTGCTGTTGAAGTAAAAGCTTTGTGGATATCAGGAACATATTGTGTTTTTCTTGTGCTGATCAAGCTGAAGCTTTTTATTCAAAGTGACTAAAATATCATTAATTGCAGGAGGAATTAATCCCTCTGAAGGACTTTGAACTTAACCCCAACAGTTCATGGTTTCCACTCCACGATTCAGATTTTAGACGGCAGCATTTTGTCGTCTTTCAACGGTTTGGCTTCCACTATGAGGGAATGCTTTGAAAAAGGAGAGAATGTTTCTCTTATCTCCATATCAACTTATTATGTGTGTATTTTAAGCACTTGTTTTCTATTATCAACAAAGCCTTATCTTAAATTCCAGCTTTTTATTGACGTTTGTGGCTGCTAAATGCATACAGTGCATCCGGAAAGTATTCACAGCGCTTCACTTTTTCCACATTTTGTTATGTTACAGCATTATTCCAAAATGGATTAAATTCATTATTTTCTACAAACAATACCCCATAATGACAACATGAAATCTTTGCAAAAAAAATTTTAAATAAAAAAAAAACGTAAAAAATCACATATACATAAGTTTTCACAGCCTTTGCAATGACACTCAATTGAGCTCAGGTGCATCCTGTTTCCACTGATCATCCTTGAGATGTTTCTACAACTTGATTGGAGTCCACCTGTGGTAAATTCAGTTGATTAGACATGATTTGGAAAGGCACAAACCTGTCTATATAAGGTCCCACAGTTAACAGTGCATGTCAGAGAACAAACTAAGCCATGAAGTCCAAGGAATTGTCTGTAGACCTCCGAGACAGGATTGTATTGAGGCACAGATCTGGGGAAGGGTACAGAAAAATGTCTGCAGCATTGAAGGTCCCAATGAGCACAGTGGCCTCCACCCATAAAAGTTTGGAAGCACCAGTACTCTTCCTAGAGCTGGCCGCCCGGCCAAACTGAGTGATCAGGGGAGAAGGGCCTTAGTCAGGGAGGTGACCAAGAACCCGATGGTCACTCTGACAGAGCTCCAGCATTTCTTTGGAGAGAGAACCTTCCAGAAGAACAACCATCTCTGCAGCACTCCAATCAGGCCTGTATGGTAGAGTGGCCAGACAAAAGCCACTCCTCAGTAAAAGCACATGACAGCCCACCTGGAGTTTGCCAAAAGGCACCTGAAGATCTCTCGGACCATGAGAAACAAAGATTGAACTCTTTGGCCTGAATGGCAAGTGTCCTGTCTGGAGGAAACCAGGCACCGCTCATCACCTGGCCAATACCGTCCCTACAGTGAAGCATGGTGGTGGCAGCATCATGCTGTGGAGATGTTTTTCAGCGGCAGAAACTGGGAGACTAGTCATGATCGAGGGAAAGATGAATGCAGCAATGTACAGAGACATCCTTGATGAAAACCTGCTCCAGAGCACTCTGGACCTCAGACTCGGGTAAAGGTTCATCTTCCAACAGGACAACGACCCTAAGCACCCAGCCAAAATGAGTGGCTACGGGACAAAGCTGTGAATGTCCTTGAGTGGCCAGCCTGAGCCCAGACTTGAACCCGATTGAACATCTCTGGTGAGATCTGAAAATGGCTGTGCACCGACATTCCCCATACAACCTGATGAAGCTTGAGAGGTCCTGCAAAGAAGAATGGGAGAAACTGCTCAAAAATAGGTGTGCCAAGCTTGTAGCATCATACACAAAAAGACTTGAGGCTGTAATTGGTGCCAAAAGTGCTTCAACAAAGTATTGCGCAAAAGCTGTGAATACTTAGGTTTGTTTTTTTTGTTTTTTTTTAATAAATGTGCAAGGATTTCAAACAAACTTTCATGTTGTCATTATGGGGTATTGTTTGCCGAATTTTGAGGAAAAAAATAAATTTAATCCATTTTGGATTAAGGCTGTAATATAACATAAAATGTGTGTGAATATTTTCCGGATGCACTGTATGTGTGGGACTCTGTTTCCAGTGTGTTTGGTTATTATGAATCGTCCATAATGATGATTTCTGTTTTTGAAAGCCTTGTTTGATAAATTAGTAATTTATATCCTCCTGCACTGACTGGATAGTCTGGTCCTTTTTGAGATATTAACATGCACCAGCCACTTTTGGCCAACAGATGTCACTCTGTGTAAAGCTTTTGTGCTTAATACAACTGAACAGTAATATGTGTGTTATGTCTAAAACCTTTCAACAAGGCAATATAAAACCAAAACATGGTCATATTTCATCATCACTGGCTCTGAAGAATGAAGTTTCTGGGGTTTTTAGTTGTTTGAGAGTGAATACTGAGAGGGCAAGAGAGAACAAAAGGGCTAGTTTAAGGATGTTGTCATGATGGTGTTGGATTCTCAAAAGTCAGCATGTTAATTGATCAGGGCTGGTACTAGAATGCAGTATTTTGGTGGGGCAATGCCCAGCCCCCCGTTATACCTGGCCATGTAGATGTTTTTCGGTGATTGACATGTACCGTATCTTAATCTCACCCTAACTTTATTCTGTCATGATTAAACCAGGCAAAGGATGTTGAAGGATGTGTTTGATCGGCCAGTAAAGAAAATGCAGAAAACTGGCCTTGTGTAACATGCCCAATCATTAAGCTTATTTACCTGTAAGACTGTGTAATGCTTAATGTTCAACAGAGAAAATATCCAGTTGACCAAAATGATTCGCACATGGTGGTTGTAATAATGCAAAGGGTTACACATGATTACAACAATGCACTTTGTAGGGAAAGTGATTTATACTGCAATTGTTGCATGACAGATGATGGAATTGCATTTCAAAATGGGCTGAATATTTAAAGAGAGTGGTGACATTCTTCAGTAAACTTGCTTCTATTTGCCCCTTACATGGTGTTTGACCACAACAGGAGGTCTGATTGGTTTGCTCCGGGAAAGCTGAATGCCACAGTAGATTCTGTTTCATGTGTAGTCTCATATTCTCCAGTGCGATTTTGATATTTCTATTTCCGTGAACAGAAAATCATCCCGTTTCCAGAGTGGCCTGATGAATGTGTATAATCCTAAAAAGACTCCACTGATCTGTTTGGCAGCTAACAGATGCACAGCATTAAAAATGAGACTTTCAGTAAGTAGAACATCTAGTCATTAATCAAACACAGATGCTGCTGTGACTGTGTGTCTTTCTCACAGATTGGGCTAGTGCAACATAATGCAGTTTACTGCTTTGGATATGTGGAACACTCCTAGTCGTTAATATCCAAACATCTAAAAGTCTCTGCTGCGTTCCCTTCAAGTCGCATCAAAATGTATTTATCAAATGGCCAACAATTAGCATGCTGCAAAAATTGCTGGCAAATGCATTTTGAACACCCACCCAATACTGTTATTGATGCACTTCTGGACGGGTTTGGTTTCGAGAGAGTTTGTTAGATCATGTGCAGCACTGATCTCTGACTGGCATTATTGTTTAACATGTGAGGTGAGAAATGTTGTCATATTATTGGATGGGTATAGAGATTGTGGTGATACTAGGTGAAAGAACACTTGTTTTCTGAGTTTCATAGAGATCTGTTTAAGGTGTGAAAACAGCTCTGCAGTCATTTGATAAACATCCTATTTGAGAATTTCCATATCAATGAAGTCAGCAGATGTCACACTAACACAGATCTATCCATTCTGTCTGCTCACTCAGCAAAGCAGGGAAAGACTGAGACATATATCGTCTCTGTGTGTAGGTGTGCATGTGTTTCGTGCAGTATAAACATTTTGTTCACACCTTAATGTGGATAATTAATGAGACGTGGCAACAAACTAAACAAAATTGGCCAATAAATGTATCTATGAATCCTATTCATTCACTTTATAATGATTATTTTTGCAGGTAATTAACAATCATGACTACACTCGTGTTTCAGCCCAAGGCATTTATAACACTGTCATTAACCTCTGATGTCATCCAATGTGTTTACTGCAGTGGAAGATTTTTAAAAGGCGTTTTTAACCATTCAGAATATGATCTTCCATCCTAACCACCATGGTGATTACATTTGACCAATAATTCCAAATAACTGTGAACATTATATGCCATTGTGCTTTGTGTTTGTCTGACTCGGGGTGTCTGTTACTATAGACTACTGTACTGTAGACTGCGTAATCTGCATATAGAGAGAGAGGCGGAACTGCAACTCTGTACATATTGTAAATGGGTCATTGCTACAATTCAGTGACATTCTGGCTTTGGAACTTTTGATAACCGAAACATACTTTTACAAGTTTCTTCATGTTTCATCATTCCAGGGACATTTGTAATTGTAGGCTATTAGTCATTCTGGTCAAACTAAATTACAAAAAAATTCTGATGTACATCCAGTTAAATTTGCAGCATCAGGGTGGACAATAACAGGGTGGACATTCAGTGGATAAATTAGCCACTATATGGTCTGATTGTTATCTAGGAAACATATTTGTAAACTAATATTTATGATTTTATTTCTGCTAACAAATACTGTATATTGAAATGTTTAATTATATAAATTTCTCTCCTGGAACCAGCACCTTATCGTGGTGGAGAGGTTTGTGTGCCCTTATGATCCTGAGGGTTGTGTTGTCTGGAGCCATGTGCTCCTGGTAGGGTCTCCCAAGGCAAAGTGGTCTCAGGTGAGGGGCCAGACTAAGAATGGTTCACAATGACTCATGGATAAAACGGCAAGAGGAGGAGTTACCCTGCCCGGAGGAAGCCCGGGGCCCCCGTCTGGAGCCAGGCCCAGATGGAGGGCTTGTCGGCAAGTGCCTGGTGGCCGGGCTTGTCACGGAGCCCGGCCGGGCACAGCCCGAAGAAGCGACATGGAACCCCCCACTACATCCCTTGGGCCCACCACCCATTGGAGGAACCGCAGGAGTCCAGTGCGCTGCCATATGGGTGGCAGTGAAGGCCGTGGGCCTCGACGGACCAGACCCGGGCAGCAAAGGCTTGCTCTGGGGTCGTGGAATGTCACCTCACTGGGGGGGAAGGAGCCGGAACTAGTGAGGGAGGTGGAGCGTTACCAGTTGGATCTGGTGGGGCTTACATCGATGCACAGTTTTGGCTCTGGATCCATACTCCTGGATAGGGGATGGACTCTATTCTTCTCTGGAGTTTCCCAGGGTGTGAGGCGACGGGCGGGTGTGGGGATACTCACGAGTCCCGGCTGAGCGCCACTACGTTGGAGTTTACCCGGTGGGCGAGAGGGTCGCCTCCCTACGCCTCACGGGTTGTGGGGAAAACTCTGACTGTTGTCTGTGCATATGCACCGAACAGCAGTTCAGAGTATTCGGCCTTCTTGGAGACCCTGAATGGAGTCCTGAATAGGGCCCCAGTAGGGGACTCCATAGTGATGCTGGGTGACTTCAACACACACGTGGGAAATGACAGGGACACCTGGAAAGGCGTGATTGGGAGGAATGGCCTCCCTGATCTGAACTCAAGTGGATGTTTGTTATTAGACTTCTGTGCTAGTCATGGATTATCTATAACAAACACCATGTTCGAACATAAGGATGCTCATAAGTGTACGTGGTACCAGAGCACCCTAGGCCGAAGGTCGATGATCGATTTTGTAATCGTGTCGTCGGATCTGAGGCCATATGTTTGGACACTTCGGGTAAAGAGAGGGGCAGAGCTGTCAACCGATCACCATCTGGTGGTGAGTTGGGTCAGGGGGTGGGAAAAGACTCTGGACAGTCCTGGGAAGCCCAAGCGAGTAGTCTTGGGTGAACTGGGAACATTTGGAGGAGGTCCCTGTCCATGAGATCTTCAACTCACACCTCAGCGGAGCTTTTCCAGGCATCCCTGCGGAGGTTGGGGACATTGAACCGGAGTGGGCAATGTTCAAAGCTTCCATTGCCGAGCCGCGGTGGAAAGCTGCGGCCTCAAGGTTTTAGGTGCCGCAGGGGTGGTAACCCTCGAACACCGTGGTGGACACTGGTGGTCAGGAAGCCGTCCGACTGAAGAAAGAGGCCTTCCGGGATTTGTTGTCCCGGAGGTCTCCGGAGGCAGTTGCAAGGTACCGACAGGCCCAAAGGGCTGCGGCCTCGGCCGTGAGGGAGGCAAAGCAGTGGGTGTGGGAAAAGTTCGGAGAAGCCATGGAGAAGGACTTTAGGTCCGCACCAAAGTGCTTCTGGAAAGCAGATCCGCCACCTTAGGAGGGAAGCGGGGAACCATTCAAGCTGTATACAGCAAAGATGGGATGCTGTTGACCTCAACCGAGGAGGTTATTGGGCAGTGGAAGGAACACTTTGAAGAACTCCTAAATCCCAACACGCCCTCTATGGTAGAGGCAGAGCCGGAGGATGATGGGGGATCAGATTCTATTTCCCTGGGGAGGTCACTGAGGTAGTCAAACAACTCCGCAGTGGCAAAGCCCGAGGGATTGATGAGATCCGACCAGAAATGCTGAAAGCTTTGGATGTGGAGGGGTGTCATGGATGACACGCCTCTTCAACATTAGCGTGGAAATCTGGGACAGTGCCTAAGGAGTGGCAGAGCGGGTGGTGGTTCCCCTCTTCAAAAGGGGGATCAGAGAGTGTGTGCCAACTACAGGGGTATCACACTTCTCAGCCTCCCTGGTAAAGTTTACTCCAAGGTGCTGGAGAGGAGGGTTCGGACGATTGTCGAACCTTGGATTGAAGAGGAACAATGCGGTTTTCGGTCCTGGCCGTGGAGCGACGGACCAGATCTTTACTCTGCAAGGATCCTGGAGGGGGCCTGGGAATATGCCCATCCGGTCTACATGTGTTTTGTGGATCTGGAGAAGGCGTATGACCGGGTCCCCGGGAGAGACTGTGGGAGGTGCTGCTGGGAGTATGGGGTGGGGGATCCCTTCTTAGGGCGATCCAATCCCTGTACGTCCAAAGCGAGAGCTGTGTCCGGGTCCTCGGCACGAGTCGAGTTCATTCCATGTGGGGTTGGTCTCCGCCGAGGCTGCGCTTTGTCACCAATCCTGTTTGTGATATTCATGGACAGGATATCGAGGCGTAGTCGGGGTGGGGAAGGTGTGCGGTTCGGTGGGCTGGGGATCTCATCGCTGCTTTTTGCAGATGATGTTGTCTTCATGTCATCATCGGTCCGTGACCTTCAGCTCTCACTGGATCAGCTTGGCAGTCGAGTGTGAAGCAGCTGGGATGAGGATTAGCACCTCTAAATCTGAGGCCATGGTTCTCAGCAGGAAACCAATGGAGTGCGTACTCCAGGTAGGGAATGAGGTTTTGCCCCAAGTGAAGGAGTTCAAGTACCTGGGGGTCTTGTTCACGAGTGAGGGGACAATGGAGCGGGAGGTTGGCCGGAGAATCGGGGCAGCGGGGCGGTATTGCACTCAGCTCTATCGCACCGTTGTCACGAAAAGAGAGCTGAGCCGAAAGGCAAAGCTCTCGATCTACCGGTCAATTTTTGTTCCTACCCTCACCTATGGTCATGAAGGTTGGGTCATGATCGAAAGAACTAGGTCGCGAGTACAAGCGGCCGAAATGGGCTTCCTCAGAAGGGTGGCGGGCTTCTCCCTTAGAGATAGGGTGAGGAGCTCAGTCATCCGTGAGGAGCTTGGAGTAGAGCCGCTGCTCCTTTGCGTTGAAAGGAGTCAGTTGAGGTGGTTTGGGCATCTGGTAAGGATGCCCCCTGGCCGCCTCCCTAGGGAGGTGTTTCAGGCACGTCCAGCTGGGAGGAGGCCTCGGGGAAGACCCAGGACTAGGTGGAGAGATTACATCTCCACACTGGCCTGGGAACGCCTCGGGGTCCCCCAGTCAGACTTGGTTAATGTGGCTCGGGATAGGGAAGTTTGGGGCCCCTGCTGGAGCAGCTGCCCCCGCGACCCAACTTCGGATAAGCGGTTGAAGATGGATGGATGGATGGATGGATGGATATAAATTTCCCATATATCTTCCCATAACAGGATGGGCATGTTAAGCTTGACCATATATGACTTACACAACAAAATAAAGGAAAATATATGTATATGTATAGAATTATAAATAAAAATAAAAACGTAATTTTGCAGAATGGCTGATGTACACCTCCAGTGTGTGTGTGATGTAATTTCCTAACATATATCTTCCATGAAAGGTCATGGTATCATGACATAACAGGGTGCACAATAAAGCAAGTGACACACAAAAAACCTCCACTATAAGTGTTAAAATGACACATTTACCACAAACGAATACTTGCTAGAGAGAGAATGTAATACTAAACTCAACTGTATCTGGGGGAAAAATAGAAATCCAACGATTTAGCATTTATTTTTGTCAAAGATGCTTGACGTGCAGTTTTTGGGACATAAGGAAATGAGTGCAATAGAAACGGATTTCATTTATTTCAGTTAAATCAAATGTAACTTTTAATCCAATAGAAGTGTATAACATTTATAAATAGTATTTTCTTTTTAACAAGCCTATCAAAATTGTAATTGGCTTAAATTAAACAACATAAATATATGTACACTTTTAATGGGAACTTAAATATCACAGAATTGTAGGAATTACCCTTATTTACAGGTGTTCCTGCACGAGATGCTGCTTTACATTGGATAACAGCTTGGACGGAAACAAACGCGTTCAGTGTGAATGTCCCCTACTAAATTTAAAATGAAAAATGCTTTAATACAATGACCAGGAAGAAGAGAGAAAGGGAGAGAAAAGGCTTAACATGAAGATAGTGTATTTCTCTTTGGATTAGTGTAATTGTTTTTGGCAGTAAATCGTGTTTATCATGAGGGAAATAAACATTGTGTTTTAACTGCACCTGTACTACTGTACTTTTATTTTGAATTAATGGAGTTTTTATTACCTCTCTCTTCCAGAATGAGCTATGCCATATGCAATAAAAGGCAATGGCATGCCAGGAATAGGTGTGTTTACTGGTGTTTTAAAATCTCAATGGTGGGAAACAATTAACATGCACTTGATTTTTACTAAATTATACAGCTTCTGACGGAAAACATATGCTGATTGTCATTGGTCATCTGTGTAAAGCAACAGCCGATATCTCACACAATCCACATGAAAGATGTGTGTGTTTCAGGTCAATTTCTCTCAATTTGTGAAACATTCTCTGCAGTTTGGGTGTGTGATGCTAAAATACGGAACAAACGGCTGACTCTCGCCACTCAATTAAATTCATTTTCAGTTGCTTTATTGGCATGACTGTATGTTACAAAGTTGCCAAAGCACAAGTTATAATCAAATCAAACAGAGCAGAAACATGTATATAACTCACTGTCAAAAATTCCCTCAGTCGATGATGGCGGTGACAATGGATGTCAGGGGTGGGGGGTGGTTTAATTCAAGTGATAATGCACCAATTACATCAAAGAATCTCCAGTTTCCCAAAATAGCAGCTTAGTTTACAATTAAAGGGAAAGACAGTAGATTATGGACTTCTGACAGGGGTGTAGATTCCGGGGAGGAAAGATGTAAATGCTTCACACTGCATACCCCAATGTTCAAGTCAAATCTACGCCCTTGACTTCTGAAGCAGCAAAACAAGTATACCAAGAGTATATGCAAATATTGATCCTTAGAATACATTACATCACCTGCACACAGTGTTGAGGAAAAATACAAGTAACTGTATTCCACTGCAGTTACAATTTAAATCACTGGTAATTAGAATACAGTTACATTCAAAAAGTATTTTAATTAATGAAGTGATTACTTTGCATTTTATTGTCATTTGTTTCATTTACTATTTTGTCCTTTTAGATGGAAAACATTTATACATATTTAAATGATGCGATCCAAAGTGCATTTGAACAGCAGCGAAACACTTTCTTATGATGTGTTACTTTCATTCAAGCAGACAGAGAAGTAAGTAATAAACCTTATGTAAATGGTTAGCTTTATGCTAAGCTAAAATGCTATTTCTAGCCATTTTAGATGTTACCAGGCACATTCATATATTTTCATCAAGAAAATTCACATTGGATCATAATTTTTTCTTTTTTTTTCCAGTAAGAAGTTTGATATTAGGGCAAAAATCGTATTCTTGAATCAAATTTTTGTATTGTTTTCCTGTAAAATATCTACAAATCCTTAAAACAAGATCAATTAGATTTATCATTTTATTTTAAATTTTTTTTAGAAACAACACTGCATAAGATATTTCGTTTTTTCAGAGAATGTATTTTTAACATGTGTTTTTTGTCTTACTGTTCTGGCAGAATTTTTATAGTCAAAAGTGAAACACTCTACCAGTGATGAAGAAGTAATCCAAAGTATTTAGAATACGTTACTGACCTTGAGTAATCTAACGGAATATGTTAAAATGACATTTTACAGCATGTGTTCTGTAATCTGTAGTGGAATACATTTCAGAAGTAACCTCTTCCCAACCCTGCCTGCACATAACTGTATATCTGTATAAAATATTTAAACAACATTATTGCTCCATTGTATATTCTCTTTTTTTATGTTTATATCTTATTTTTTATTTTTATATCACTATATGTATATATGTTAAAATGTACATGTTTGTATGTGTATATACCGTTGCATTTGCACTGGAAGCTTCTGTCACAATGACACATTTCTTGTGTGTGTAAGCATACTTGCCAATAAAGCTCATTCTGATCTTCTGATCTGATCAGAAGTTGTTATACACAAACAGCCCTGGGAAAGAAGTAGGCTACTGCATATACGTGCGTGTCGACCCGACTACACCCCTACATTCAATATGACTGATGAAAGTCATATTTTCCAAAAAATATTTTCCATCATCTTCTGTTTTAATGGACAATATTGGATTAAAATATTCAAATCCTGAGTTAAAGTTAAAAGAAATATTAAGAAACATTATGTTTCCATGTGTGATTTAATAATTTATGCTTCGGGTTATTGATAAGCTTTCAAACTTATATGTCAACATGACAAAAAGCGACACTGGATTTGAATTTTAAAACAATGTTAAATCGTCGTATTTTATTCAGAAGGAGATGCATGTGTAAACTTTACAAGTTGTTTTAAAGAACTGGATGCACTTTTGAGGTTTCTGCCATCCACGATTGCTGTTGGCCAACAGAGGGCGTGGTTTTACGTGTCTGGTAGGCGGGGATCCTCGAATTGCGTCAATCGGATTGGTTGGGTGACGCTCCCTGTCCCACCTACCCCTTCTCTTCACTGGGCGTGAGAGGGGCTGAAGCTGCGCCTATCCCACGTGTGACGCTCGCGCTCCTGGTTCGGTAGAATACCTTGAGCTGAGTCTGCAGAGCTTGTGTGTGTGTGAGTGTGTGTGTGAATGCGTGTGTCCGGAGTTGGTTGGGCTTGGAGCTATGGAAACGGACGCGAGTCAAGTCACCTCTGGAAGCCCCAACGATTCGCAAAACGACCCGGGGTAAGAAGACAGGACGAGTGTTCGCGCGCGCCCGTGTGTGTTTGTAGTTTGATTCTGTTTCAGCGCGTGCGAGTGTCCTTCCTCGCGCAGTTCTACTGATGTTTGATTGACAGGTCATTTCTAACGGCTCATTTCAGCTCGAGCTGTTCGTAGGTCGCGTATCTTAAGTAATTCACACGGAAAAAATGCCGTTTTGACATCTGGACTCACTTATACTGTGTTTTCTTCTTACAGTAAAATGTTTATTGGTGGCCTCAGCTGGCAAACCTCACCAGGTAAGGAGAACTTATGTTTTTGGTGTTGTTTGTCACATTTCCATCCATTGCACGCACTAGGAGCTGTATAGTATTTGTGTGTGTGTGTGTGTGTGTGTGTGTGTGTGTGTGTGTGTGTGTGTGTGTGTGTTTGTGTATGTGTTTGTGTTTGTAAGTGCAGGTGTGTGTCACTGCATTCAAGGTTATTGTGATTTGAGCGAGCGACGCGTCAAAACTTGAAAGCTCTCATAACAATCAGCGAAGCTGTTCACATAGCAGAACTTGCAGTTTAAGTTTGTCGCGGCGCTTGCTGTTGAGACGCGATGTAACCCTTTTTTGTCCTTGTCCTTGTGTTTGTGTTCAGACAGCCTTAGAGAATATTTCAGTAAATTCGGGGAGATCAGAGAATGTATGGTGATGCGCGACCCCACCACCAAACGCTCCAGGTAAACACACCTGCTTTACTGCCTCTGTTTTCAGCTGTTAGTACGCACACAGTACATTTGCACTGAGGGCAGATCAAGAAGAGCTGGATAGAAAGTTGATCCATTATGAAATCTGACATTGAGTTAAGACTGAACAGCAACAGAGAGAGATAGAGAGAGAGAGACTCATTTAAACATGCAAAATAAACTGAACAGATTTGCACATAATAAAAGACAGAGCAGATTTGCAAACATACCAGACAATGTGTTTTATATGTGCACTATACATGCATACTTTGTGCTCTATAATGTACACTAAATTTGTATGCTTTATATGTGTATAAAAGAAATGTAAAAACAATATAGGCCCTATGAGCATTTTACGTGTACTTTATACATACATTATGCATTTGTACTTTATGTGTGTACTATTACTATGTGCACTATTGTGCATATGATAAGTGCACTATATATGGGATAGAATGGGACTTTATTAATCCTTTGGAGGAAATTGATTAAGATATATATATATATATATACTTTTATGTATACTTGTTTACCAGGGTGTGTAGGAATTTTTAAAAAGTGTGTGTCAGGGGGAGGGGGTATGGCTGACACAATTTCAAAAGCAATTGTCTTTGATTATCTGATTATCTGCCAAAAGTGGGGGATGAATGTAAAATGTACAAAGTAGATAGAATGATTGCTACACCCCTGACCATTTGTGTACTATATATGACTGAGCAGATTTACAAATATACATAATGTACTATGTCTCTTTTATGCCGTTATCTCCTGACCGTCAGTGTTTTGTTCCACAGAGGGTTTGGCTTCATCACGTTTGCAGATGTTTCCAGTGTAGATAAAGTCTTGGCTCAACCACAGCACGAATTAGACTCCAAGATGGTATGTCACTTTATAACGTCTGATAGTTTAATCTGTTCATGTATCTAACTGTGTAATATTTCATGGTGCTGGAAATGAACAGCTGCTTAGTGATTATTTAGGTATTATATCCAGTGAAACAGATGCCATTCAGATGTAGTTATTTCCCAAATAGTATTTCATTTCTTTTCTCCTCACTGTTTATTTCTGTTTTCTTTATTAAAAAGTTGGAATGGATTTGAGTGGATTGTGAGTTTTCCTACTTGTGCAGGGGGCAAATGGTATCAGCCGTAAAATGGAACGTTGTGCAGAAAGATTAATTTGGCATCTGTGTTGATGGTGTTTAGACTGACATTTACTCAAGGACTCTGAGATGAAATGTGTCCTTTTCCTGTTCGGCTGGGAAATCACTCAAGAGAACTGTTATTCACATGTGATCTCATTTTGAATGGACATCTCTGGGTTTCCCCTTGCTTTTTATTCACAGCTACGTTAGACTTACATGGACACATATTTTACACCCACATGGAATTTGATGTTTCCCTGTGTATGTCTTCATAAAATAAACTTGCACTCTCACTGTGCAGGTCTGTTTTTGTTTGTCTGTATTTTAACAAATTTAAACAAAATTAGTTAAATACTATACCCCCCTATCACTTAGAATGTCTACAGATTTAAAAACTAATGTTGACTTGAAAGAAATGACCCCAAGCGTGTTGGGAAATGTGAAGGTTTATAATGAAAATGTATTGTTACATTAGTCGGTTTGCTGGCATTCTGTAAATAACACTTCTCAGCTGTGAGTTGATTTCTTTAGTTTGTTTAGTTCATAGAAAAAAACAAAAAAAAATCATAAATGTCACAAACTGTACACGAGCACCTGGATTGACTACACCACATGCTGCTTTCACTTTTCAAGTCTTCTGTGCTACAGAAAATATTGCATATGTGGTGCTGTCTGTAACTCTAACAGTAATGAATAATTATGACTGGCATTGAGGTTTCAGGGCTGTGCTGCGTCACTCGTATTCAGCTGAAATCAGATTTTTCTGAGCTTTTTAGCACTGTGGGGGGTTGTTATCTCGTCTCCTGCCATGAGTGCAGAGTTTTGTACAGTGTACGGGAACAGTAAACACTTTGAGTGATGTCTTCTTGAAGTGTTACTTTGAGAATAGATATTCCAGACATATTTGAACAGTAATAAGCAGTGTCTTAGAATGTCTTTGACCCATTTCCACCTGGTATGAAGATGTGTTTTTGGGGATTGGATCACATATATACTGTGTATATATACATTGTATGTATATAAGTGTCTGTATATATATATATATATATATATATATATATATACACACACACAAGCATGTGTACTTCACACATCTTCTTTATTGTGTCTGATGTCAACATGCAGGGACACTTATGAGAAGCACGAACATCTACAGTTCAGGTTAATTCAACTAATCCACTAAAATAACAGACAATTCTGCTTGAAATGCTGTATTTTGGATAAAATTTCAGATGCATCAGGGAGAAATAGTGCACCATTTTCTTTACGCACTTTCTTTGTCTTTTCTGAATTTATTTTACATACTAACATGGTGATTGATGTATGTCGTCATGAAACATCACAAGTGGTCACAGAAGACGCATTTAAACGACCAGGTGTAAACAGCGATGTGTCTCGCCTGACCACATGTAATCGGATCACCTGAGATGCTTCTTAATTCCAGGTGGAAAAGGGGTCTTATTGCTGCCTACCTAGCTAGCATTTTAGGGTACCATAGTTGAATATGTTGTCTAGACACGCATCTTGCTGCCTTTGTGTTTTCCTAACACATTTCTGGTTGAAAGGTCTGGACTTTGATTCTTTGTTTGTCTAAGGAATTGATCTCACTGAACTCAGTAAAAGGCAACTGACATATTAAACTGTTAGTGCTTAGCTGAAATAGCCTCATTAAATACTTCATCTGAAAATAAACACACACAAAAGACTTTATTTATACATCGTGCCTTCTGGTCTAAATTCTATGTTGGCCTAATGACAGTTGTCTGCAGTTTGTTTCAGATTGTTATTGCTGGCTGTTAAGATGGTCATTATACTTTTTGAAATGGCTGTGATTAGGTCGTCTAACTGAATGGCCTGAACTAAGCATTCGTCTTGATAGTAAAATAAAACTCTTGTCTTATACAGCACAAGCAAATGTTAATGACAAATTTTAATGTTGACAAATGGTGAGGTTGTACCTATAGGTGTAATTAGTGATGACATTCAGAATAAGGTCATGATCCCATCCCCATAAATGCGTCTTATGATTTATACAAGATCTGATCAGACAACTGCAACATTTGGAAATGGATGGGAAAATATATATATATTTTTTTACCTATTTGAAATTCAAAGTATAATATTGTTTCTGCTCACATGGTCTTGTTTCTATGGAGTAATTGAGGTTGAACTGGTTAAGCCTCAGGCTAATTGCAAAAATGAATTGTTACATTGAATTCATCACAGAGAGGGCTTCCCTACCCAGGTGTTACAAAATCCATTTCTCTAATTGACCTAATTTGGGGAGATAACAATCATGGCCCAGTCAAATGGAATTATGATGAAAAATTAGTTCATCAGACAAAAGTGTCTCATTTCTGTGAAAATGACACTGTTGACTAGGGCTGCACAATCAATCGAAAAACGAATCGCAATTACGAGTATGGCTGCTACAATTATGTAATCGTTAAAACTGACTGTAACGTAGTTCGATGGAAAGGAGGAGGCGAGAACCAGCTTGTCGACATAAACTGAAACAAAAGACACAAACACACGACGGACATGTCCGTAAACTATCTCTCTCCCGCACAACCCTCTGCCTTTATCCCTCTCGGAGGCTTGATTAGTCTGATAAGGGACCAGGTGTGTAGAATCACGACCCGGCCCCTCCCTCCGCCCAGCCACATTCCTCCCTCTTTCGCTCAGGCAGGGGAGCCCCCGGCATGACGTACACCCCCCCCCCTTTCCCTGGGGGAGGGCGTGCCCGAAGCCCTGTCTGCCGGCATGTCATCCCCGTCCACCTGGATGAGGGAGGGGAAAAGGGGAGGGAAACAGAAATAATAAAAATGGGGGGGGTACTTCCTGTAACAGTGTAGTACCCCCCAAAAAACACAGTAAAATTTAAACGAGAGGGAAAAGGCCAACGCGGAGCGGGAGTGAGAGAGAGGAGAGAGAGATGAAAAAAAAAAAATGTACTCGCCAGTTCTCCTATACGCCGTAGCTTGTTCCTCGGCCACTCCTCCACCCTCTAACGGACGACAGCCATGCCTCTCTGGCGGATCGGAGGCAGTCCTCCAGCTCCTGGCAGACAGAACACCCCGCCGTGTTCTTGGGGAACAGAAGGAATCTCCACTGCCCATTGATGCGGTTCTCCCGCTCCAGGCGGTCAACAGCGAGCCCCTCCCCACTCGCGGTCTGCGGTCTCAGACCCCGCCGTGTTTCAGCGGCTGGTAGGGGACTCCTCCGCCCCTGGCAGTGGCCCTGACCGCTCCAGGCGGTTGGTTAGGAGCCCCTTCTCCCCTCGCGGTCAGCGGCTGTCCTCCGCTTCCAGGCGCCGGGCTCCTCGTCCCCCGGCAGATGGCCGTGGCTGCTCCGTTGGGGTGGACGGTAGTGGTGAGAACTCTACTACGTCGTATCCCTCACCCTTCCTGGATTTCGGCACCAGTGTAACGTAGTTCTATGGAAAGAAGGAAGGCGAGAACAGGTGGTCAATATAAAAAATATTTTAATTATAAACTTAAACAAAAGACAAACACACACACATGACGGACATGTCAGTAAACGATCTCTCTCTCTCGCACAACCCTCCGCAGTCGGCCTTTATCCCTCTCGGAGGCTTGATTAGCCTGATAAGGGACCGGGTGTGTAGAATCGTGACCCTTCACCCTGCCACACTGACAATTACAGCATTCAATTTAAGTCTGCTCCTGTTGCATCAATGGTTTATATTTACAATGTGTTTTTGCAGCGGTTGAGTATTCTAACCAATCTCTAACATGTCCATTGAGCAATGAAAAGGCAATGGCCAATCAGAGCTGCTTGGATTAGTCCTCCGTCCTATCTGTAATGACAACTGAGGGAGGGCGTGCCCGAAGCCCTGTCTGCCGGCATGTCATCCCCATCCACCTGGATGAGGGAGGGGACAAGGGGAGGGAAACAGAAATAATAAACTTCCTGTAACAGTGTAGTATCCCCCAAAAAACACAGTAAAATTTACTGATTTACTTAAAAATGCCATATTATTTACTGTATGTTAACTAATAATTTAAGAAATCAATAATTGTATTTATTCTATACCATAGATATCCATTTAAAATAATTTTTATTTGCCTTACCTTAACAAACATTATTACAATATAAAATACAATACAATATAATGCTTAAAAGATACAAAGAGCAATAATTGACAATTATGATTTTTGCTATAATCGTGCAGCTCTATTGTTGGTGGTCATGTTCACTGATCTCTTTACGTGAACTCTCTCTCTATATATGAACATTTTGTTTTTGCCAACAGCCTAACACCAAAAAAAAAAAGAATGACGGGTGTTGATATTTTTTCCCTTCAACCTCATATGCACAACAAAAAATATAAGTTGACATCTGAGACTATGCGTATGTCCAGGGTGTTCAGCGGGAAGCAGTCGTGTGTGTTTTGTGTGTGTGTTTTATTCAGAAAGGCACTGGGTCTGTAATGATACACACTTATATGCCGTAAAGCCCTCAGGCAAGCGTTAAAATCTACGCTGGGAGTTTTGCTACAATCTAAAGCCTTTGCCTTGCTGAACATGGACAAGTAATTTCCTGCAAGAGCCCAATTTCGATCTGTTTATGTTTTTCCTCTTGACTACATCTGTCTGGATGAGATTGTTGAAACTCCTCTCTTTATAAGAGGCTGTATTAAGGCTGAGACAAGACAGTGTAGCTTGAAATGGTTTCTCTAATTCTTTCTTTGTGTACACTTCAACACAAGTTCAACAGTAAGATGGAACAAAAACTGAAATTAGCAAGTTGACAAGCTAAAAATGGAAACCGTGTATCAGATTAACCCTAAAGTTAAAATCAATGCTTGAGAATGACTGATCCGCTCTTAATAATTTTTCATTCTACAGCTTGGTGATGTTGAAGATTTCTTAAAGTATGAAGTGTATTGTGATTATTGTGCATTAGAAGAGTGTTCTGGATTCTATACAAATTAAGCTCTCTCGACAGCATTTTTAGCATGCCATCTGGTAACACAGACATTCGTTTTGACAAGCTAAATTTTGTTTAGTTGGGCTGTAAATCGCTACATTTTTTTATTTGCAAAAAAACTAATTAATCACACATTTTTATGTGATTAATCATGATTAAAAAATGGTACATGATACATTACAACAAACATTACAAATAATCATAAATATATGTACTTTATACTGGAAATACAACAAGGTCTCAAAGAACTTTATTTTAAGTATGTGGATGTTAAAATGTACTTTTCTTTTTTTTGCATATAGTTAATTAGACACATTTCTACAGGTTTTAATATTTGCTACAAGTATATTTACACGTGCCATAAAATCAGTGAATGTGTTGTAATTACAATTTTGGCAAATTCTTCTGCCGCTTTCCAGTAAATGTTTTGGCGAGTGAAACTTAAATTGCCAATGCATTATTAACAAATGTTGCTAAAATAACTTTACCTGTTACTTTAAAAGTTTATCTGCCTAAAAAAAGTGGTCCCATAGCTTAAAGGACAATTAAGACATCTTTATAGCTGTATCTTTATGACAACGTTGAACGAAAGAATCAATAGCGCTTTAACAAAAGTACAGGCTTCACATTTCTGCTCTTAAACCCTCTGGAATACCTCTGTAACGTGTTTTACTATAATTGTGAATTTATTATTTTTTTCATTAAATTTTTATTTTTTTTTATACATATTGACGGAAAAGTCTGAATTATTTTCTGGGGTAATCGATAGCATCTTTGGCAGAGGTTAAATTGTTTTAAAATCCCATAACATTCCTTTAAAACATACATTTTTGTCTCTTAATGTCCTCTGTCTCTCTTTTTCTCTGTTTTTCTGCACAGATTGATCCTAAGGTTGCCTTTCCTCGGCGTGCCCAACCTAAGGTCAGAATTAATTGATGCTGATCTCTTGTTTGCAATGCATTAAAAAGGCTGTCTTTTGTTTTTTGCTTTTATTATTATTTTTTGTAATTTCAGCACTTGTAGTGCAGACTGATGCATTTGAGGTTTGATCCTGGACAGAAATTGTAATCACATTGTGGGATACTTATGATGAGTTCGTGGTCAGTGATGTGTTTGTCCATCTGAAGTGATTTGCAGGGATTTGTGGATAGTGCTATGAATAGGTGTCTTTGTGTCCGTATCTTTTGTGCTAATGCAGTTCTTCCTCTTTTACTCTGTAAATTGGTCTAAAGCTCAGAGTATCTCCCACTCTGGGAGATTCTTCTTTTGGTCCCAAAACAAGCTAAGATCGATAATAGATTTTTCCTGGTTTTGAGTGACTCGCAGAGGGTTTTTGTTGTTGATGTTGAATGGCTCAGGTTTCAGACAAAGAAAAGTGTTCAGATACAGGACATGTCTTCAAAGTCTGTTACATTCCCAAAATTTCCAGACAGGTTTTTTTCTTTCTCTTTATTTGCCAGTTTTGGTCTCTTAACCTTTTTTCTTTGAACATCAAAAATGGCTCCGACGTTTTCCTCCCTGCAGGTCCCTGGAATCCTGTTGAAACAAAGAAAAACATTTTTGCTCGAAGGCAGCACTGTTATTTTTTTTCCTGTATCTCCTAAAACAATATGAACTCCCCAGCAGACGGCAGGTTATGAGAACTGAATTGTCAATTTCAGGGAGACACGGAAGGGTTTCTCACTCATTCCTTCGCATCATTTCTGCCGTGTCTTTTTTTCTTATACCACAGGGATAGATAAAAATAATGTATTCTACGTTTTTTTTTTTTTGTTTTGTTTAAGTAAATGGAAAGCAGAGCTCATCAGTGCAGAAAGAGCTGTATTTATTTTCGTGTGAAGCAGAGAACGTGGATTTGAGAGGATCCTAAGGCAATAGGATTAAGACAGTTCTATTGGCATTGCACAGACTTTTTTGTACATGTAAAATTGATTTTAGACCGTAAGTAGCCAGCTAATCGTTCTTGTCACACGTCTTGACTGCACATTGTGTGAATGGTAGTGCTCCGTAGGAATGGGCATTTTTTTAGTAAAGTCAAGGACTCTAGGGGGGCCTGGATAGCTCAGCGAGTAAAGACATTGACTACCACCACTGGAGTCTTGAATTCGAATCTAGGGCATGCTAATCTCCACGTGGTTGTTATAATGTGGTTCTCGCTCTTGGTGGGGCGTTTGGTGAGTTGTGCATAAATGCCGCGGAGAACAGGGTGAAGGTCTCGGACGTGGAGGCAACTGAGATTCGTCCTCCGCAACCTGGAGGAAATCGATTTTCGATTACTCTTATACTAAGTTAAAAATAACAAGTATGACAGGTACGTAAAATTTATATTTTGTTTTATTCACAAACATTACCAAGAAGTGTTTAAAAATCCTTTTGGGGAGAATAAATGAAATGAACATAATGCATTAATAAAAGTGGGGAAAAATATATAAAAAAAAAACAGCTAAAAACATTTACACTCAAACAGAGCATACATAGAAACAAACCCTGCATCTCTATCCAGTCCATATCCACTCTAAACAATATCTGAGATTAGAATTAGGGTGTCCCAAATTGTAGTATTTGGAAATGAGTTTCCCCAAGTTGCCTGGATGGTCTACTACAGGGCTAGTCAACTGGCAGCCCACAGGCCAAATCTGGACTGCCATTTATCTTTGTCTGGACCCTGACTTATTTTTGATTAAAATGACTTGCCATCTGAAATACCAGAGCACTCTCTGTGTAAAACTAACTGAGGCCTCAGCATTCAGAAGTGAGTTTAACAACGCTCAATGGCACGTGCAACAGCATTCAGCCATCCTCAGTTGTCCACACCGGAGCACATGTTTAAGCTTTTCTTGCGATAGTTTAGTTACACTGCTTTGCTAAACATGGACGTACCATTAAGGTGAGCTTTTGATAGTGTCTTTTTCAATCAAATGTAGTGTCCATCCATCCATCTATCGTCAACCGCTTATCCTGTGTACAGGGTCGCGGGGGGCTGGAGCCTATCCCAGCTAACATTGGGCGAAAGGCGGGGGACACCCTGGACAGGTCGCCAGTCCATCGCAGGGCCAAATGTAGTGTATTTATGTAAATTGCTTCGTTGTGTGGAATGCTGTCAAACCTACAAAACAGTAATGTAAAAAATGTTCAATGCAGTTATTACAAAAATTTTGTCAGCACATACTGTATGCTATTATGAAAACCAAACGTTCAAAGAAAATGCGCTGATAAGTTGCTTTTATGCTTTTATTCACTATTCGTGAAGGGTCAAACGATTGTGTTTGATCGGTTCAGGGTCTGTATGGCTCATAAAAAAGTGATATGTGAAACTGAACTATCCTGATTATATTTGGTTCTATACAGCTGTGAGTCAGCCCTCTCAATCACGAACAGCATCAACTCAGTTTGTTCTTCTTTTGCCAATGATTAGCTGCACAACAATCTGGCACCTGTACTGGCTATTGTGTGCAAATTCACAATATTTGCAATTTTATATTTTTCCTCACTGAATAGGATGATATTTTATAAAGAAAATGAAAGTATAGACCTATACAGCCAGATCTTATGAAGGAATTTATGGCCAGACCTTAAAAAAGGATAATTCAGTATACCCTGTGACTATTTTAATATGAATAAATGCACAGTATTAAAGCTGTTTTTTTTAAGTAACATGCTACGTGCGTCAAAAATGGCAAAGATGAATACAGGGATATGTTTTGCCCCCACCAAGTTTTCATCTGGATAATCTGGCCCCTGCAAGAAAGTAGTTGAAGAGCCCTGGTCTACTATTTCTGGTAGACTTTAGAATTAGATCCGTTTGATCTGTGAACATGTTTTTGGCTAATATTGCCCACAATTCCTTGCACGACAGAAGAGATGTTTGACCATTCGCTTCAGAAATACAATTGTCTTACGTGGAAATACTACAAACATGGCGGTAAGACAGATGCCGTATAATTGCTTTATGTTTTACAACATTAAATGTAATGTAAGTTTGGTTGAACAATGTGAAGAGAGAAACTACTTTGTTCTCGCTATAGGACAAAGATGCTGATGCGCTCGTTAATGTTTGCGAAAGATCAAGTGGCTCCAATTACATAAATCAGAAAAGGTTATGAGTAATTAATAATCCTCATCTTACCATCTTTAATGTCCATCTACTGTATTTCTACTGCTTATTGTGGATGCGCTTTTGTGTTCTTAAGAGGTTCTTTCTCAAAAATAATCTTTAGAAATTTCAGCCAAAAAAATTATATTTATTTTATCACTGAAATATAGTGGAGGTCAGATTTTCTTTCAAGGTACTGTTATAATAATGTAAACTGTATGTGATGCCGCCAAAGGAAAAAATAAATAAAGTAATCCAGCACAATGTCATTCAAGTGTTCTGTCTTCCTGACTTTGTTCCTAGTTAAGTAGGTGATCCTTGATTTTATCTGCAACACATTGTGAACATCACACATTGGATAGAGATAATGATAAGAAAAGTGGTTTTAATAAGTTTGGTAATGTTTTGTAAAAACTTTTCCATAACAAAAAGTGTGCACACTTTAAGGGCATAGTAGGTATAAGTAGGCGAATTCAGACGCAGTGCGATACTGAAGGCATTAGGTACACACATGTGTATCATAGTGCACATATGTAAACTGCATAAAATCTATTACATTTTTATTATTTCACATGTTATTGTTCAGAGATATAATGCACATACACTCACCTAAAGGATTATTAGGAACACCTGTTCAATTTCTCATTAATGCAATTATCTAATCAACCAATCACATGGCAGTTGCTTCAATGCATTTAGGGGTGTGGTCCTGGTCAAGACAATCTCCTGAACTCCAAACTGAATGTCAGAATGGGAAAGAAAGGTGATTTAAGCAATTTTGAGCGTGGCATGGTTGTTGGTGCCAGACGGGCCAGACTGAGTATTTCACAATCTGCTCAGTTACTGGGATTTTCACGCACAACCATTTCTAGGGTTTACAAAGAACGTTGTGAGAAGGGAAAAACATCCAGTATGCGGCAGTCCTGTGGGCGAAAATGCCTTGTTGATGCTAGAGGTCAGAGGAGAATGGGCCGACTGATTCAAGCTGATAGAATAGCAACTTTGCCTGAAATAACCACTCGTTACAACCGAGATATGCAGCAAAGCATTTGTGAAGCCACAACACGCACAACCTTGAGGCGGATGGGCTACAACAGCAGAAGACCCCACCGGGTACCACTCATCTCCACTACAAATATGAAAAAGAGGCTACAATTTGCAAGAGCTCACCAAAATTGTATTGTTGAAGACTGGAAAAATGTTGTCTGGTCTGATGAGTCTCGATTTCTGTTGAGACATTCAGATGGTAGAGTCAGAATTTGGCGTAAACAGAATGAGAACATGGATCCATCATGCCTTGTTACCACTGTGCAGGCTGGTGGTGGTGGTGTAATGGTGTGGGGGATGTTTTCTTGGCACACTTTAGTGCCAATTGGGCATTGTTTAAATGCCACGGCCTACCTGAGCATTGTTTCTGACCATGTCCATCCCTTTATGGCCACCATGTACCCATCCTCTGATGGCTACTTCCAGCAGGATAATGCACCATGTCACAAAGCTCGAATCATTTCAAATTGGTTTCTTGAACATGACAATGAGTTCACTGTACTAAAATGGCCCCCACAGTCACCAGATCTCAACCCAATAGAGCATCTTTGGGATGTGGTGGAACGGGAACTTCGTGCCCTGGATGTGCATCCCACAAATCTCCATCAACTGCAAGATGCTGTCCTATCAATATGGGCCAACATTTCTAAAGAATGCTTTCAGCACCTTGTTGAATCAATGCCACGTAGAATTAAGGCAGTTCTGAAGGCGAAAGGGGGTCAAACACAGTATTAGTATGGTGTTCCTAATAATCCTTTAGGTGAGTGTACATGCATACTGGTCTGATAAACTTTTCAGTTTCTCGTTTTTTCTCACACCACTTAGCATTTTTTTTTTTCCCACCATAGAATTAGAACCTTATCGGTTGGTTGGAGTCCAACAAGAATAGAACACCAACGGAGTAGAATTCAATATGAATACAAATATTACATATATTGCCACTCTTGGCTTTGCTGAAAGCACAGATGCCATCACATCTTCTTCATACATCCACAGCGCCCCCCATGGACTCAATTGTAACTGCAAGATTTGTTGAGAAATTTAAAGGGTAGTAATACAGTGTAGCTCACGGCAGGCAATTGCGGAAAGGAAAATCAATTTGCGATTTTCGGGTTGCATTTTGATATTTGAATAGCTTGTGCAGAACAATTACTCGATTAGTTGAGTGCTTGTGCACATTCTTAGTCAACAGTGGTATCATTTACACTCTACAATCATGAGTTTTTCCCCAGCTCCTGTGTCTCCTCTTAATTCCTTTTTCGGTTTAATTTCTTGAGATATATTAGAGTCTTAGAAATGAGCTTGTCATTGGTAGCCAATGTGGCCATTGCCACTGATGTCTCCTGAGATGGTTTCCATTCAATGTTTGTTGCTGCCGTTGTGTCACACTGTGATATCACAACAGATCATGGCGTGTCTCGACATGCTTTTAATTTCCACTGGGACTGTGGCCTCTTGTGTCGTTAAAAGAGCTTTGAAAGCTTGTTATGGAAATGGAAGCTAGTCTCGAGTTTCTACAGAAGAGGTGACCAGTGTAATTAATGGTTTCCTGTCTGCCTCATTAGCATGTGCACACTGAGAACGGCCACTCAGTTTTGAGATGTCCCTGATTGCCAGACATAGCCATCTAATTCAGAGCAGATACTTCGCTTACTACGAGAAAAGTTGTTCAGTTCCAGATTCATTCCCTGCTTTATCGAGTCCAATTAGTTTTGCACCGATCAGGTAGTTTAAGGCTGATACCAATCTAATCATCAATATTTATTTTTTATGTTTGCGGATTGGCCCTATTGACTTCCATTGTAAGAGCCTCACTGTAATTATTTTTTATTTTAAAGAAAAGGTGGGATTTGTCATGATACATTTTTGTGATAATCAACATTATGCCACAAATGCTGTTGATTGAGCTTAACTTGTATTGAACCCAGAACATTCCTTTAAACTGTTATTGCTGTCATTAGTAGTAATGCGATAAACCTATATCTCTGATTGAAATCCCCCATCTCACAAAATAGTGTTCTGAGTGACTGATGAGAGATTTCGAGCGCCTTGATTGAGTGACACTGAGAATGCATATGTTGGTGTGATTGAAAGCACTCATAATCGCTCAAATTGTCATGACACGTATACAGTGTAAACTATACTTAGATTTGCATCATTATTATTTGTTTGTTTTTTTAATCCGTTTGCAAAATCTCTATCCTCTCTATCTCTATCATCTCTCATAACTGTACCATGAGTCCGAATTACTACTGTAATGACTCTTGAAAATGTGCACCATATAATTTATACACGTTTAATATTTTATTTTTAAAACATACTGGCATATTCATCTGAATTACAGCATGTCTGAAAGTGTAAATTTCAATACTTAGAATTATCAGTAATTCACACTTTAGTGGCTGCAATGTCATTCTTCGAGGGCTAGGCAAGTTAGGCATTCATTAGAGTTACAGTGTGTGATTTTATGTGTGCTGCAATTAAAAAAGAACGGCCCTGAATCTATACATGTTTGTGATAGGTCGCCGATTGATCAGTGCATCCCTGGGCAGTGCAATATGTAAAAATTATTTTATCGATAATCGCCTTAAAAAAATCACAATATACGATTATGTTTTCAACCCCCCTGCCAAGGGTCGGTACATTTTTTTTGCTTTATTGATTTTGCTTTAAAAATGTAATTAATTTATTGAAACACAAAAAACATAAAGGACATTTCTAAATTCAAATTGCACTTTAAACTAAACTAAAAAAGCAATAAAATAACAAAGTGATAAAAAAATCTTATTTAACCACCTTCTCAAATCCAAACATTTACCATCTCCCAACGGCTCCATTAGCCATCACATAAGCATCCATTAACGACAACATGTGGACAATTACTAATAGCCTACAGATTAAGAACTAAAGACAATCATAAATGCAAAGACAATAATAAACATTAGAAATAAGCCTAATAAATTCCCTTGTGTTCCCAAAATATTGCTGCCAAATGTGTGTTCTTATCGAATTTGTTTGTATTGCGTTTTGTTAATACAGTTAATGCTGCCTAAAGAAAAGAAAATGGAACTCCATGTTCGGTTCAAGGTGAATGTGTCTTGTATTATTTTATGATTTAATAATTTTAGTCTTTGTTTCTTTAAAACAAAGATATTGTGTTGAGGAGGAGGGCATGGCCGGCCGTAATGGAGCAATTGCATCCGTCTCTCTCGAACTGGTGCCTCCGGCTGCCCCTTATCTCGCTCTCCCACTCATCAGCTGGTTCATCACCAGCCATGCTCCATCACGGCCCGACCACACCCACCTTCTTGTCACAGATATATATTACTGAACCTGCAGAGTTGCGTTCACAATGCATGCTGAACGTGTGGAAATAAAGCAAGCTAAACTTACAGCACCTCCTGAGATGATCAGAGATAATTTGCAGCATTCTCAAAAAGGACATTATTCTTGCAAAAAATTTTCAGATGAATGAAAGACAAAAAAGAATGTAAACTCTTTACATGCATGTGTTCCAAAAGACGGGCTTGTGCTGCACACCTCTGAACAAACAGTAAATCAGACATGAGCAATGAGCTTTTATTTTGTCTGTTCTTATAATAAAATATAACAAAGATTCTTCAATTGCGTGTCTTTGTGACTAACAGAATTTCTTGTCATATGCCACTCCGAGATGTCTTACAGTTGGCCCGCCTGTTGTGGGTAGATGAGCAAATTACCTGCGCATGAAATACATTTGGACGCTTGTGGACTTGATTCAGCCTCATCGCATTTTGCTGGTGGCGGGTGCTAGTTTCACACACTGGGCTACTGTTTATTATAGTTGTCAACTTCCCAGATCCATGGTTTTGCCATTTCCCGATATTGTCGATCATCGTTTGTCAACGAGTGACGCAATTGGCATTGGGATCTTTGTAAGATATCATTGATGTCCGATAGCATTGTCCTATTGCCCAGCCCTAGTCCATCCACATATTTCATGGAGCTTTTTGCTCATAATTTGTTCTAACTCTATACTAAACAAAAACAATACAATTTTGTTGTGGTCGAGTGATTATATCGCTGAAGCCAATACATTTTCTAATATGGCGGATTAGTTTTGCAAGCCATGAAGGTGGCAAGAATCACCTGCTTGGATGTGAAGGAGCCGATTGTGACATGTAAACTACCAATCACGGTTCCTTGTGTTGTTACATGCAATTGTGTTACCAAAAGTATAGACTGATGTGCAACAAATTCTCATTTAAACAGTTATCAGAGATGCAGCTCAGCAGACGCAATCTCATGATGTTTACAGTGCTCGTGCGTTTCATTCTCTCCAAGACAGTTTTGTGCAACTTTTAACTATAAACTCTTATCTTATAAAAAAGCAAATAGCAATAAAACTTCTATACCATTTGAAAAAAATGCATATTTCTTATTTGGGCAAAATAATTGAATATCTTTCAGAGATTTAATTCATGAACCTTAAAAGCTTTTGCAAATCCAACGATTTCTTCCTGCATTTTAATTCAGTAAATTATTCAGTGATAGTTGAGCAAGTTGTTAGACTGATTTCAGCTGATAACTCTTGACTTTGAGACTAATTTGCAAGTCTTTTTGACCAATTTATTAAAAAGGACCAGCTCGTAAGAATTGTCATTTGTTCTTGAATCAGACCACACTGGTCTCACTGTATGCATGTTGTTGTGTAGTTCATGAGGACAGCACAATATATTGTTGTCTTTATGTTGTAGGGCTACAACAGTATATGCACCGAACTGAGCGGATACAGGGCCTTCGGTATGATACACAAATGATTACATATCTTAGCACGCGTAATATATTAAAACAACATATAACGAACAACACAAACCGTGTAGAACTAAAATAAAAATTAAATTGCGGAGCAACACGGGACCACATGGAACCAAAACTTAACAGAAAAGAGCACTACACTAGAAACTGCAGATTAGATACTGTAAACGCATGTGATCGTGACACGATTAGTCGACGTATAAAATTTTAACATGATCATGAGGTCATATGAAACTAATGACAGCGTGCAAGAGAAGCACTGCAGCTCGCACTTGATTGAGGAGAGAAAAAAGATCCAGCTCAGAGTCCAGACACACTCTAACCTTTCCAAAAAGCTTCAGGTGATCTCAAGTGATGTAAATCGCAAAGCATGAGGGAATAATCCAAAAACAAAATAAGTAAATACAGAAGCGCAATCGTTGTGAAATAAAGCGGATCCATAGCTGCCGTTCCGTATAAGCAGAGTTTGCGTGTCAAGTGTCTTTTGCTATTAAAATTTTTACTGATTCTTATGTGAAATATGGAATAAAAAACATATACACACATAGAATCAACTTAACTCTCATTATATGCCCCTCCCCTCCCCAACCCCACCCTGTCCCTCAACAAATGTCCCTGTGGTCAAAGCCTAAATTACACCATCCACACATATAACAGGGCTCCAGTTACATGACTTAGGAGCCATTGGCTACTAAATTGAAACATTAAGGAGCCAAATGGCTGTTTTTAGTCACCAAATCACAAATTTGCTCGATTTTAAATTGCTGTTCAGAAACAAGATAGAAAGCCAAAGAAAAGGAAGACAGCTGATAACCCATTAATCTGAGGTTTAATAAACAGCATATATTGTTGAGAAGATACATTTGCATTCTCTTTTGTCTCATAAATGTTCACGCCCTTACATAATTTATATAAATATATATAAAGATAAAATATATTTTTTTATTTAGTGCTGCCCTACAGAATTTACATTACAGATATTTACATAAAGTATAGTATGCATATAGTAGTGTGCTGTCTTCTTGAGCATCAATTAATGTTTGTACCTT
The DNA here is from genome assembly GCF_025860055.1 of Xyrauchen texanus. Taxonomy (NCBI): domain Eukaryota; kingdom Metazoa; phylum Chordata; class Actinopteri; order Cypriniformes; family Catostomidae; genus Xyrauchen; species Xyrauchen texanus. Next base: position 25,633,031 of record NC_068318.1, read on the forward strand.
GTGTAATAGTTGTGTACAAGTCAAAAGCTTGATTTATTTATATATCCCAATTTGGACATTTTCACTTAGGGGTGTACTAATTTTTGTTGCCAGCGGTTTAGACGTTAATGGCTGTGTGTTGAGTTATTTTGAGGGGACAGCAAATTTACACTGTTATACAAGCTGTACACTCACTAATTTACATTGTAGCAAGGTGTCATTTCTTCAGTGTTGTCACATGAAAAAATATAATAAAATATTTACAAAAATGTGAGCGGTGTACTCGCTTTTGTGAGATACTGTGTGTGTGTGTGTGTGTGTGTGTGTGTGTGTGTGTGTGTGTGTGTGTGTGTGTGTATATATATATATATATATATATATATATATATATATATATATATTATTTTTGTTTGTTTTGTAGTTTTTCCAAAATAATCGTTAGTTGCAGCCCTAATTATGAGCATTATGTGCTCTGTTTGTAGCATATGACAGTGACCAGAGCGCTAATTCACTTTTTAGCATGAGGCACATACAAACTACATATTTATTTAATTAAATAGAATTAAATGTGCTGTTTAATAATCCCTTTGAGTCATGTAGGGACCGGCTTTTCCAAATTGAGAAGCTACCATCATAACACATAACCACTTAAAAGCTCTATTCTACTATTCTATAGTTGTGTAATATTCCCTGTAATACTACTACTACTTCTATTATTACTACTAATAATACTACCAATAGTAATTGTTTTATATTTAAACAATATCTCACATCTTTGATGCTCTGTTATGCAGTACATTATTTTACAAAATATAACTCCATTGTTGTAATGGTTGGTGCTGTGAGGTTCTATGTAAAAGCACTTCATTTGATAAAAATAATACAATATTATGTTTAAAATAAATTGTTATGTTTTAACTTGATTAAAGTTTTAATGAATTCATTCATTTAAAATTGCAATAAACTGTTGATACCGAATTCAGAAAAACAAAAGTGGTATCAAACTCCGTTTCGGCAAGTACCAATAAGGAAGTATCGATACACGTTCTCGTTATCAAACATATGGTATCGGGACATCACTAGAGGAAATGTATTATAGGTAACTTCCCCCTGTAGCAACTTGTGGATAAGTGTTTTAAGAAACTTGTATGACTTCCTTTCTTCAGCAGAACACAAAAGGGGATTTTGGATTCTATGTTTGTCTTGGACACACCATTCACTTTCATTGCATCTGTTTTCCATATAAGGAAATTGATTGGTGACTGAGGCTGCCATTCTGCCTAACATCTCCTAGGTTTATAACACCATGAGCATGAGTAAATTAAGACTTAATTCAAGTTTTTGGATAAACAGTCCCTTTAAGCATGAATACAATGAAGCATGATTAGACTAAAGGAGCGCCACCACAGGAGCTTCCAGTCACGACCCAGACAGACACACTCTCCCTGACAGTGAATGGGTTGACACACACATGCCAGAGGGACAAACTTACCCATAGTGAAGGGAAGAAGTTTTTCAGGATCTTTCTTGATTTCCTGTTTTCTTCTATAACTGCCATCAAAGGCATCACGAAATGACTGCTCGCCTCTATTTCTCTCATCAACTCTGTTTTTCTGAGTAATTTTGTGGTTCGCATTGTCTCTGAATCGAACAGGACTTCTGCAGCTGCAGTATTACATTCGTGGTGTTGCAGTGCCTCAACCAAACTGAAACTCTCAGTTCTGTTTCCATCTTAAAAGCAGAAAACACCCAAATGTGTAAACACAAGCCCTCCAGCAGTGAGTGTGTCTGCCGTGTGTGAGTTTTAGTTAAGAAATGAATTGCACTTTTAAAATGGCTCTGCAAAACAGACAGGACGCCCATTGACTTTTCACAGAAAACAAGAAACAATCCGATACCTGGCAAAGGCAGCCAGGATCATAGGGAGGGAAAAGTCAATCAGTCAGCACTGAGCTGATGAGATCACGGTATTGGGATACCTCACTCTCACTTAACAGTAAAAAAGGTTGTTATGGAAACAATCTGGTGGTGGGGTGAATGGTGTTGTAGTCTTGAATGTAAAATGTGGAAGAGTGGATTGTGAAGGAGTGGCTGTAGTGCCACACAAAAATGTTTTTCTCGTTTTGTGTCATGACACCACAGTCAGACGTCCACAATAGGATGTTGCCTGTGGAGGTGCAGATTTTAGATGTGATATTGTGTTAGACTGTATTTCTAAGTTTAGCAGAATGGCCAGCATTGAATTATTTATTTAACTTACTTCCTGTGAGTCTGCAGTGATTCACACAACTGTGCTTGAGTGGACTCACTTTAAGATACCTGATTTTCACCTGGTGGACGATTAAACAGGCTTTGACTATATGGAAGGAGGAATCCGAGACATGTCTAGGGACCAGAGTATCATAGAGACTAGGGATTCACCGATACCACATTTTCTCTTCTGATTCTGATATTGGAAATCTCCGTATCGGCCGATACCAGAGGTGTTTTTTTGCATAATCAGTTTAGAATATCTTTACATTATTGTGTGGAAATAATTGGGAGTACTCTTTAATATGTAAAGAAACACAAACCTCTAACTACACATTATTTCAATATAAATGTATAGCTTATAAATAAACACTTTATTATTAACTAGTATTTTGGATAATGTAGCAGAAAATATTAGCAGTAATTCCATTCTTCAAGTCTTCAGTAGAAAATAAACCAGTGTTTTATTTTTGCCTTTTTTTTTTTCTTTTTGTTTTCCAAACATTTTTCAACTTGCATCTGGACTTTAAAGGATTCAGATCTCTTTTTTTATTCAATTTAGTTGTAAGGCATAAGTCCACTTTTCATTTACAGTTATTTTTTGGAACCCATTATACTTAAATACTGTTATAAATTGTAAACAAATACTAATGATGACAATAATAATAATAATAATAATAATAATAATAATAATAATACGTTGTTGTTATTATTATTATTATTATTATTATTATTGACTTTTAATTACAAATACGACAGTAATATGTTTAAATCATGCACTTTTTAAACCCTCACACTTTCATTTTGACATTCTGAACTCTCCAGGAAGTCCTGTATGTGTCTGTTTGTAGGCAGAAGTTTAATTCACTTCTTATTCAAATTCTAGTAAAATGCATATTATACGTGAACCAAACTATTGAGCATCTACATCTGAGATGCTGTTCTTGAGTAGCTTTCAAATATTTCAGACTGCTGTCAATGCTAAAAATAACCAGGAGTGCATCACCAGCCTGTGCGTGAGTTTGTGTCAACAGAGCAGCACCATTCACTAATGCGCTGATGCTACACATACTATATATTTACTTATTAAACACAGCCTTTTGTGATTCAAAGAGCTATCGCATATCTTCAAGTGGCTTTGAATAAAATGCACGAGTCATATGGACTGCTTTTAATTATGTTTTTATGGTTCTTTTATGTCATTTTTGGAGTTTGACAGTAACGAACATGACTAACACACAGTATCTGATTTGGATCAGGTTCGTCGGATCGATACCCAATCCGTCTAAAAGCTTCAGTATCGGAGTCAATACCTATCCAGTATCGGATCGCTGCATCCCTAATAGAGACGTGGGGTAATCTTTTGACTTCGGCCAGTAAGCAACTGCCTATAACATATACATAACAACACTCTAAAGGCGCTTCCACGTGACTTGCATCAGCATTGCCAAATATAATGCATTGAACTATATGGAATCAAATTTCAACGTCAGGGTGTGTCAAGCGCTGTGTTCACCAAGCATATTGCATGCATGCCAAGCTTGCCTGTGCAATAACTGGTCTCTTTACACAAAGTGATTTTTCAAGTTTTTGACTCAAAAATTGTGTCTTTTATATTAAAAAGCAACAAGAAATATTTAAAAACTGTTTTTTTATTCATAAAAATGTACCTTATTGTTTCCAATAGGGATGTGCAAAACTACCAAATAATGGACTATTAGTCATAGTTTTTGAATGACTAATCTACTAGTTGGTCAGACACATTTCAGAGGGATTCAGGCAAAATAACTATAACATTTTATTGCACACAACTATCTAAGTAAGAGAAGAAATAAGAAAGGCTCCAATACAGAGTTGCACAAATGCATGCTTCAATGAAACCAGAGCACTTGAGAGTCTCAGGGTGATCCTTGCTGTGCATTCGAAAGCGCAGAACTGCAAAATAATGATGCTGGTAGACATCTAGTTCACGACTTTGAGCAGTCTAAAACTTTTTTCTGCAGCTATTTATTTAAGCAGTGTCAGACAGAATCAGCAAAGACTTTAATCTCTCCACTAGGGGTGGGTAAAAATATTTACTTTACTTTATTTCACAGATTAATTGTGAATAATGTCTCTTTAAATACCTTCTCTGTTCTCTATAGGCAGTTGCTGATCAAAAACAACAAAAAAAGAAACATTTAATTCAAAACACGCGTAGGACAGATGAGAAAATGCCATTTATTTGAGAATTGTGTCTGGCAGGAAAGGAAGAGTTCACCCAAAAAGTAACATTCGCTCATCATTTACTTAATCTCATGCTATCCCAGATGTGTATGACATTCTTTTTTTCTGCAGAACACAAACAAATATTTTTAGAAGAATATCTCAGCTCTGTAGGTCCATACAATGCAAGTGAATTGTTACCAAAATTGAAGCTCCAGAAGCACATAAAGGCAGCATAAAAGTAATCCTTATGACTCCAATGGTTACATTTTAAAGTATTTTACAAATTTAAGTGGTTAAGTCTTCAAAAGCGATTTGATGGGTTTGGGTGAGAAACGGATCAATATTTATGACCTTTTTTGCGATAAATCTCCACTTTCACTTGCGTATTTTTCTTTTGTTTTTGGCAGTTTGCATTCGAACATCGTCACCTACTGGGCAGGGAGGAGACTTTATAGTAAAAAAGGACTTTACTTTTGATCTGTTTTTCACCCACACCTATAATACCACTTATGAAGACATTGATTTAACCACTGGAGTGATATGGATTACTTTTATGCTGCCCTAACATGCTTTTTGGAGCTTCAAAATTTTGGTCACCCTTCATTTGCCAAAAAAGGGTCCAACATAGTAGACCCCACTAATTGACTAGTCAGTTTTTGAGCGACTAGTTCATAAGTTGACCACCTTGGCACATCCCTAGTTAAATGTAGAATTTTTCAAATGTACGTCCTGCTCCTATAAGATGCTACCGCTCTGTCCCGTCTGTACTTGGAAGATAAAGACCTGTCCTCTAATGCTGATGAAGACTGGTATGCGGCTGTGTGCTGAATCTTTAGGAGATGAATGTGAAGGACAGTTTATTTTTTTTCCCCCACTCTCATTCAAGCATGTAATACTACTGGTGTAGTGCTCTGTGGGAGAGAGAGAGAGAGAGAGAGAGAGAGAGAGAGAGAGAGAGAGAGAGAGAGAGAATTCCGATGGCAGTTGGCAGCTAAACATATCAGCTCCTGCTGTAACTATAATTTTTGTTATTATGACTCATGTTATTATGACTCAAACGATACTTAAATTATTGGAAACTAAACTAATATCAAAAGAGGCAGAAGATTTTTAAGGTAAGACCTCTAAGAAATGTAAAGATCACATAAAATATTACATATAACCTGAACATCAAGCTAACTGATAGCCAAGCTAACATTCCATGGCTGTTAAAACAGTTGATCACAGCTTAGAAGTGATGATCCTTAGAGAGAATCCAGAGATGCTTCTGTCTGATTACAGTGGACCAGAACCAAACAGAGTCTGGTGTAACCTGCTCTTCTTCACTGATCACCCATCAGCCTGGCGCAGCACCCTCATAACTGCCATGCACTGCAGCAGAAAAGGTGGCATCAGTAAAGGTAGACAAATCACTCTAGAAGGAGAAAAGGAGATAAAGCTGACTGTAAACCTGTATCACAATGGTGCAGTCATGGTCCAGAGGTCAGAACCCAGCCTTGATGAATTCCAGAAGAATTTCATGGACTTTAAAATAGAGGTTCAGAAGTTTAAGGAAGATCCTGTGGTGAAGAGCCGTGAAGAGTCCTACAACAAAACAGCCACAAACACTGACCTCAGCTCGAGCTCCCCTGTAGCACACAGAAACACTGTCTCTCCAGCATCTCCAAAGATCAAGGCCTTGAGAGACAACATCGCTGAGCTGGAGCAGGACTAATTATTGTTTAAAGAGGAAACTACCAACAACCTCTGCCAGCTCCAAAACCAGACCAGCCACCCCAGTACACAACAACTTCAACAGCTCTGCTCTGCTGTCAGACAGCTGGAGGAGACCAATCAGGAGCTGCGAGAGGAGCTGAAGAGGGTGAGAGAGGAGCTGATCAAGAGAGATCAACACCGCAATATGCTGGAGAAATAACTGGAGGAGATGAGACAACAGCTACACATAAATACTGAACACATCACAACCACAGAACAACAGTGTACCAGCAGTGTGTGTCAACATACAAACACGCACCATCCCATCCCCTGCAACCACGCAAGTTTCTCAGGTCTCTCAAGCTTCTCAGAACTCCAAGATAAAAGACATCAGCACCAGACAGAGATATCTACAGACCACATCAGCAGCAACAGAGAAGAGAAGAGACAACACCTCATCATCCTCTGTGACTCTGTGGCAACCAACTCGACCAGAGACAACTGTTTTCAGGGAGAACTGTGAGGAAACTCTGGTGTCCCACCTCTCACTCTGCTTTGAAACTGCTGAGAGAAGGGGAATTGGGTGCACCCTCACACATTATACCGCACACTGGGACAAACAACCTCAGCACCAGGAGAGTGGACGTCGCCAAAGCTCTCATCAACGTAGTGAAATCAGCTAGAGGGATCTACCCCAGTGCCAGAGACATCATCTGTACAATTCTGCCTCGCAGAGATGTTCCATAAAACATCATCAATGCCGTTAATGCAGAGATAACTTCTGTGTGTGCACTCATGCCAAATGTACATATATCAAATCATCAGCGCATCACTCATGCGCATCTATATGACCGTCTCCACCTTCATCGAGACTGCATGAGACTATTTGCGAAATCCATCAAGGACGTGGCTCTGAGGAGCCCCCAAATAACACGTCCTGTCAGTGAGGAGAGGGTCAAACGGCATCCCGGCAGACAGTCGGACAGCTACGCCACTGTTGTGGCTGGTAGAGGTAGTTCAGACACCAGTGACCTCAGCCAGATAAAAAACCTGCTGAAAATTATACGTGACAATCTATTAACTTAAGTAACTACAATGTGAGTTTAGTCAAGCATATTCTTTAATCCTTTATTATTACTGTTATTATTAGTATTTTGTGATGCATTTGAATTGATTTACTATATTTCAAATCAATATTGGGTCGTAAAATCATATATTATTCTTTCTGGTAAATAGAAAATTTCTCTATGTCCTCATTTAAAATAACATGCTACAACATTCAGGGGATGATCTCTTCATCTTTTGAGAGAAAAGCACTAACCCTTATTTTTTAAATATTGTATATAGTTCAGATATATTTATATTACTTGAGACATGGAGTAGTTTAGAGTCTCAAACCTACACCGTTTTAAACTACAGAGAGTTATTTATACCTTCAATCAAAAAAACCTCATGTTAAAAATGGAAGAGATTCAGGAGGAATTATAGTTTGGTTTAAAGTGCATCTTTCACACTATATTCAACCTGCAAAAAAAAGGGAAAACACACTAAGGAAGTATTTTGTTCAGATGAGGACATTTATCTATGTGCAGTGTATATCCCCCCATACGAGTCCCCCTATTATAATGAGGACACCTTACCAACACTACAATCAGAGATCATTCAGTTTCAGTCTCTAGGCTCTGTACTGTTAATGGGGGATCTGAATGCAAGAACTGGAAAGGAACCAGACTGGATTAGTTCAGCTGGAGATAAATATATTAATAGTGCACATATACAGCAGAATCAACTGTACTAAAGCCCGTCAGAGCTATGACAACATGATAAACAGACATGGGAAACGCATCCTGCAGCTCTGTAAAAGCCTGGGTTTATATAGTTAATGGCAGGACAAAGGGAGACTCTCTGGGTCGTTTTACTTACTGCTCACCTCGAGGTAACAGCACAGTGGACTATGCTATTACAGATATAGACCACAATAAGATCAACTACTTCATGGTGATGTCACAGCTTCCTTTCTTAGATCACAGCCTTCCTTTCTTAGATCATGGTCATTAGTCTAAACAAGACAGCAAATCTGCCATCTTCTGATCAGAAAATTCAATTGTATTCCCTCCCCACCCAATTTTTATGGAAAAATGACAGTCCTGCACAGTATGAAGCTGAGCTCCACAGCATTCGTGTTCAGAATATGATAGACACATTTATCTTCACCAAATTTGGACTAGACAAGAAAAGTATCAAATCGGCAACAGAACAGTTAACAAAATATTATAACCAAAGCTCTGAGAAAAGACAAATGTACAGAAGAAAGAAAGAAAGAAATAATTAAAGCCGATTGGTTTGACAAAGATTTTCAAACATCAAGAAAGGATTTATGATCATTATCAAATGAAAAACACAGAGACCCCGCAAACCAGCACACACGATCCACATATCACAAAACACTTAAAATGTACAAGTCACTACTAAGAAGGAAAAGAGCTGAACAATGAAAACTACTTTTAGGATTTATGGAATAATTAGGAAAAAAAATTCCCATCTGTAACCCAAAACTCTGGACAGAACATTTCTGAAACCTGTATTCACAAAATGAACCAAACCCCAGCCAAAAACATTCACCTCTCAACTAAATAATCTGGAACACACAATAAAAGATAAATTAAACCATTTGGACACCCCGTATCTTTAAATGAACTGACTGAAAAGATGAAATCCCTCAAAAATACAAAATCTTGTGGCTTGAATGGAATATATAATGAGATGCTGAAACTGTAAAGATGCTATTCTGAAATTATTCAATATCTTATTAAAATCAGGACACTTTCCTCAGAATTACAGTAAGCAGCAACCTCAGGAAACTCTTCTGTTGCATTATAAATAACAGATTAGTGAACTTAATTCAAGAACACAAGACACTAAATAAATGTCAAATTGGATTCATGCCTAAACAGAGAACAACTAATCACATCTACACACTTCACTCACTTATACAGAAATATGTTCAGCAAACAAAACAAGGCAAAATATTTGGCTGCTTCATTGACTTTAAAAAGGCCTTTGATTCTGTTTGGCATAACAGACTCTTCCTGAAGCTCATCCAGAGTGGAATAGGAGGAAAGACATATGATGTCATAAAAGACATGTACACTGACAATAAATGCTGTGTGAAGATTAATGACAAAAGAACCAATTATTTCAATCAGACCAAGGGAGTTCGTCAAGGCTGCAGCCTCAGCCCAACTCTACACAACCCTTCAAAAGTCATCTTGCCCTGGACTGATCTTAGATGGCAGAGAAATCAAATGCCTCCTTTATGCTGACGACCTCCTGCTGCTGTACTCTAATGAAGAGGGACTACACGAAAGCCTCTCCATTTTAGAAACATATAGCAGTGATTGGGCTTTACCATTAAACATGGAGAAGTCCAAAGTCATGATCTTTCAGAAAACAAATCGCATTATGAACAATAAATATATATTCTCAATCAGGGGAACAATCCTTCATCATGCCAACCGCTATAATTATTTGGGTCTTACAATCTCTGATTCAGGACAGTTTGATTTGGCAATAAAAGATCTGACTGACAAAGCCCGTAGGACATATTATAGTATAAGAAAATAATTATTTAAATTAAATTTAAACTGTGGCTGAAAGTCTTCGACAGCTTCGACAGCATCATGAAACCTATACTTCTATATGCTGTGAACTCTGGGGCCCCAAATATAAATTCAATTATGAATCTTGGATGAACTTCACTTCCTCACTCACTGCAGTAAATATGAGATCATTAGAAACACACATTTTACACAAATAGCTCATATTCTAGTTGAATTCCAGGACATAAATGAGAGAAAGTAGAGTGTGTTCAGCTGGCAGCGCGTCCTGTCATCACATGAGGGAGAGCGACTGACCCCTCATCATATTACAGCTCTATTCAAACTGATATTTTAATATACCATACTTTTTTCCCTCCCTTCCTCATTGCTCTCTGTATTTTACTTTGTCATTTATATTTTATATTATTATCATTATTATTCATTTATTGTATACACAGGTTTTTTGTTGTTGTTTTTATGTTTGTAATGTGTTTATTTCTCAATGTTTTTGCAACATTGTACACTGTATACAGTCATGCCAATAAAGCTCATTTGAATTTGAGAGAGAGAGAGAGATGGTGTAATGCAGTGCTGTTCTACTCCTAACTGCACTGATTTATGGTTGTGTCCTCCAGCTGGACCAATGAGAGTCCACCAACATTTACATGCCATGTAAGATCAACAAACCATAGAGTGAGATGATATGCCTGTATGGTTACAGAGCCTCACTCTTCTGTCTCTCTCTTCTCCTTTAACTCTGTTTTTCTCTCTTGTTTTATTTTAGTAATAATCTTCTCCTCCTCTGCTGTGATCTTGCTGGGGGACTTTTCATCTGGTTTGTGTGTGTCATTGTGTTGTGCTATTTTAGTGGAGATGCATTTTTGGTCTGTCTGAACATGACTCATGATGTACATTATTCTGTCTCTGTCTCTCTCTTTCACATTTGTGAAGTGTCTGTAAGTGTATTTGCTCTTCTGATGCAAGAGATCTTAAAGAGATAGTTCACCAAAAATGTAACATTTTTGTTACATTTTATATAAAGTGACTTTTTGTTGTTGTTGTTTTTTTTTGTGAGAAACACAACTGGATTTATCCAGCAGACTGTCCAAGCTACTCTGTCTCTGGTCACCATTCATTGTTTATTTTTTATCTGTCAAAAAATGACAGTGAAAGTAAATGTTGACCAGGGACAGAGGAGTGCAGACTTTCTGTTTAATATGTATTTTTTGTGTTTCATGAAGGAAAGAATGTCATGCAGGTATGAGATGACATTAGGGTGAGAAAACGAAAACATAATTTTATTTTTGAGAGAACTATAACTTTAAAGCTGCTGTATCTTGTGTCCTATCTATGATGGCACAGGAACAACAGTCTTCACGCAGGAAGTAGACAACTTCCTAGGAAAGTTCCAAGGATTTCATAGGAAAGACCGCTCACATTCGGTGGCTCACTCAGACCTGAATGATGTGCTCAAAGACGATTTGAAGTCCTCTATGCGACAGGCAGAATTGTGCAGCACGTCTGTCTAGGGGTTTAAAATCTCTGGGAAATACTGTGGTTTGTGGTTCGAGATGTTTAGAAACCAGTATGCCCCATACCACATGGAAAGTGTAAGTGCATTCAAACAGCAGAGTTTTAGAGCAATTACACGCCGATCAATAGAGAGAGAGAGCAGCAATAACAGGACATTTCCACAGCAGCAGGAGGGCACACAGAGAGATGCTGATATCCGTCTGCAGGATTTGGGTTTATTAGATGGAGACAGGGTGTTTAAGCCAAGATTTTGTCCAGTACACAGCTGCATGATCAACCCAGATCAAGGTGATGGACCATGGGACTGAACAAACAACGGCAGTCTCTCTATCTCTATATATACATATACATATATATATATATATATATATATATATATATATATATATATATATTTATATTTATATTTATATATATATTTTTTCTGGGGTGATTTATGTTGCATTCAATGGCTTTCTTTGAGGTTTTCGAGATAGGATTAGATCGCAGGCTGCCCTGGGCAGAGCCATAGGGTGATTCACTTTGACAAGCCTCCTGTCATTATTTCAAAATGAAAGAAAAGTCAGTGCTGTGTTAGGGCTAAAATCTTAGGGCTGCTCTCAGAGGTTCATGTTAATTTCTGGGAGATAAACCAGTTTTAGGCTTTCTGTTCAGCTCTCTTTTACCATAGTACTTGTTCCTTTCTTTGCTGTTTCATGTCTGTCTGTGGGAATGATGCTGCAAAGAAATTTGGATTCTGCATCAACTTCCTCTTTCACAGGATAGACCAATGTTCTCATGAAGCGTAATCAAGACTAGAGCCTGACCGATATGGGATTTTTGAGACCGATACAGATTTTAGAGGGGGAAAATTCAAAGATTACCGATATGGTGGTCAATATAGTACATTTTTGAGCTGGAATGAAAACAGACCTTTTCTATGTGGATTGTTCACCGATATGACTATGCATTGGTCCTCAGAAGGCTGCTTTCTTAAACATCAGTACTGTATGTTTAGTATTAGTCAAATGCTGACTATAATAATACTGCCAGTCAAATAGGGGCAGGATGTAAATCAAGAAGCATTTACAGCTGCTGAGTCAAGAGAAAGAGATTAAACAAATATTTCAGGGGAGTACAGGGGGAAACTTTCAAAATATTACATTTTATAAATGCAACAACTGGAATTGTTCGGTTGAAGGGGGTAAAAATCTGTGAATCCTGAACAAAACAATTTGGTGAATACATGTTTACTCATTAGCTTCCACTCAGCTGACAAGCAATGAAAATAGCTGCAAAATCAATCTGCTACATTTCTGACTGCACTGACAATCTATAACTGGCTAACATCAAACAGCTGTAATAAACATGAGTGACATGTTGTCAGGGACAGGGTTAACGTTATATTAGTTGTATTGAAAAGGGGAAATGATGGGGTCATTGTTTATTAACTTTCCAGTATGTATTTCACAAACTATTAAGCAACTTACCTAGAAAACACAGCTTAGCACCGCACCGCTTAACTCCACACCGCTTAACTCCGCCTTGTCTGCAGAGCTACTGTCAGTTCAGAGTCAGCTCTGTAAACAGTAGTGTCGGAGCGCACTCTGCTGGACAAACTACATTATGACACCAACTCTAAAGCATTGTTTTCTACATAATATGTTCTGAAAAATGTTTTCATATCGGCGCATATCGGTAAACAAATACGCCGTTATCGATATAAGGCTAATATCGGCACTAATCAATACCTATTCACACCATAACTATTTACAATGCAGGATTTATGCATTTTTCTGATTTTATATATAGGGCTCCAGACCAAAAAAAAATTTGCTTACGCCATTGGCTCCTTAAACGAAACATTAAGGAGACAAATGGCTGTATTTAGTCACCAAAGCGTATACTTGCTCGATTTAGATTGCTGTTCAGAAACAAGATAGAAAGCAGAAGGAAGTCAGCTGATAACCCATTAATCGAAGGTTTAATAAACAGTATACAGTGTATAGTTGAGAAGATAAGTTTGCATTCCCTTTTGTCATAAATATTCACACCCCTTTCATAATTCCTACAAATAAAAGTTAAAATATTTTTTTTTATTTAATTCTGCTCCTCACAATCTACATACGGTTTATACTATTGAGTATAGTATGCATAGATTAGTTTGTTGTTTTCTTGAGCATCTCTGAATGTTTGCACCTTGTGTTATAGTTGTGAACAAGTCCCTCAATATTTCCTAAGTGTCAAAAGCTTGATCTCATATATAAATTTATATATATACAGTATATATATAAATAGTTTTACAATATAGACCTTATTCACGCTATCGCCATCATTGATTTTGAATGCGAATGACAATGAGGCAGTGAGGGAAAGACTTATTGTATCTTCAATGGGCTGTACTGCAGTTTAAAGTGTCTTTGGACAAAACAAAAACAAAACATTGATAAAATATCTGTCCAAGAACATTCTCTCTACAAAGAACTCCAGACAACATGAGTTGTGGAAAATCAGATGTGATCTAGGAGCTTTATACAGCTTTACACTGCTTGTGTGATTGAAGATACTGTAAGTCTATCCTTCACAGCCTTGTTGTCAATCCCATTTGACATCCAAACAATTAAAAAATGTACCTAGCCTCTGAATAAAATAAACAAATAATAATAATAAAAAAGTATGTTAGGAGAACAAACACTGTCATTGCTCTGCCTTTGGGAAACATATTGGCCTACAAAATGTCACTTTTGTGTCTGTAGTAGTGATGTCCAGTTTGTGAACGAATCGTTCTTTTGAACCAGTTCTTTTTAGTGAAGGAGTTGAACTAGTTCAACAAATCGGACTGAATCATTTGAAACAGTTTGCGTCTCGAGTCAACACTGATCCACATGTTACTCTATCTTAACCTGTCTCTAATCTCGGATGTGCTTGACACTCCGTATCGATTATGAGCTGATAACCGGGAGTAATATGATCCTAGAACTGGTGATATCTGCTTTTGCCAAATCTTCTTTGCAATGAACCGCTCCAACTCACAAATCGGACTGAACGCTTGGGTCACAACAGTTCTCGAGTCAGCAGTACAGTGAGTCGCTCGCAGCAGTTCTCGATTCAACAGTACACTGAACTGAGAATTGCCTCTTTCGGAGGTGACGACATACTGAGTACTGTTGAGCTGCTGACATTGAGCATGTGTGTGTGAAGGGGTGAAATTTATGTTTCAGGTGTATTTTGCTGAACAACAGAGAGTGTAACAAATAAAACATACTGGAAATATGTTTATGACTTGATTGTATTACCGTTTTATCAGCGTATGAAGATGATCCAATCTACAGCTCTCGAGTCAACAGTACATTTAGTCGTTTGCAGAAGTTCTCAACTCAACAGTACACTGATCCGAGGACAGCAGCTCTCGCGTCAGCAGTACTTTGAGTCAATCACAGCAGTTTGCGAGTCCGTACACTGTACACTGAATTGCCTCTTTCGGACATCAGTGAACAGCTGATGAGCATGTGTGAACTGAGGACTTGAATGAGAGGGCGAAACATTTCAGTCGAGAGATGAAAACAAATTTTACAATTGAGGATTGTGCATGGAGATTATTCCTGAAGTTGTGATGAGCTGGATCGTGGTTTCTGTAAAAAAGGATGAGCTGATTAAGACTCGTTTAATCACTTTTTATGCTGTAAACATGCAGAACATCCACGTTTGTATATCAGTGTCAGTATTGGGTGCTTTAGGTGCAAAACTTTAATGTAGGTTGTATTGTAAGATCACTGAACGAAACACTGATGACAATAAACACCCTTGTTATTATAACTTAATTAAATAAAATGTTATAATCAGCAATATGCCCTTACATATGGCTTTATTGAATGTGTTTGTGCTTGTATTCTACAACGTCTGCTGATTAGCATTATATGTAGTGATGTCATTACGTGATGACGTAAATTAACTGGTGAATTGGTTTTTTGAACCAGTTCATTGAAACGAACCCTCCGAAAGAACCAGGTCATGGAAAAGTATCAGACTTCCCATCACTAGTCTGTAGGTTTCAGCTAAGACTTTTTAGATGTTGTCTTGTATCTTTCCAGACAAAGAGTGAGTTTCAGTATTTTCACCATTTGCTGCTCAGGCAGAAGTGCTTCCTTAATTAAATCTGTTGAACTAATGGATTAATTAGACTGGCTGGACCTTTGCTCATTCGATCTCCAGAGAATTGCCATGGCAATGTGATCGATGGGAGTCAGGTCATCTCCAGGCCTCAGTAAACTCTTCAAAGATGATTTGCTTGTACTGTTTCAGTCTGTGTGTTTAAAAGGTTTTGGCTGTGAATCAATGCAAATCTCTGAACAGTAATGATTGCTGAATGTCATGAATGCCATTTTGCCTGGTTTCTGCTGTTGTAGCTAGTTTATTTTTATTAAGGTTTCAGTGGGGATTAATCTGGTACACTGCGTCAGTATTGCTGGGTTGCAGTGTAGACAGCTTTGGTGATTTTAATGGAAGCGTTCTGATTTTGTCAGGACACTTTCAGTGTAGACACTGTAGACACTTTTCCACCATTCTGCCGAACGGTTTTGAGCACAATAATTAACGGGATGAAAAAATGTATCTGCCAGTCAGATTTTTTTCCGGATATTTGAAATTTTTTCATTTCATTTTACAGATGAGACAAATAAACAATACTGTATGCATGTTTATGAACTGCTTTTTTTCAAGAATTGTATCGTTTTATTATTTTTTAAATATGTATTTGCCAGATAGTCCATTTAGAATAAATTGTTCAGATTATTCACTTATTACAACAAAACTACATTTGTATTTTTATGTACATGTTGTCATATGAACGACTACTAAGTTACTCTTATGAGCCTTAAGTACACACAACACAGTTACAATTCTGGGTTTACTTGGAGTGAGTCAATTTATTCAGTTAGATCCACCGGATTTATTAGTCTTTGATTTACTAAAAAGAGCTGACACATAGTGTCGTGCATTTGGAAATCAGACAACAGTTGTTGATTCACTAAAAAGAACCGGCTCAAAAGAGTCTTTTGTTTGTAAATCAGATTACACTGTCAATTGTTATGTCTTGTGCTGTAGATTCAAAAGAACCGGTTCAAAGTTTGTTTGGGAATTGATCTACTGGTTGCGCTTTATGTCTCATCTCATGCTGTAGATTTAGTTGCTGTGTTGCTTTGGCACTTAATAGTAATAAAGGAAAGACTGTGAGTATTTTAGTCTGGTTTTCTGTCCACATCACTGGAAGAATGAATGTTCAAGAACTGTTAAGGAAACCAAACATCATGAAAATCATTAGATTTTTAGAACCAGACAATTTGTGTGGTTGTGGGTAATTAAAACGTATTCACACATCCACTGGAAATACAAGAGTCTTCCCTTTATCCCGATGGAATGAACGCTCCTGAACATTGCTTTCATTTTACATCGAGATGTACTGCTAACAGTATGTGCCCACTGGCACGGAAGCCAGTGTGTATTTTCTACTAGTAGCTTTCATTACACGAACAATGATGTCATCTTAAATATGCACAATTACTTCGTTCGCATTTTTTGTTTACAAATTATATAAATTATTATAATTTGTTTACAAATTATAATAATATTTAAGTTGAATGGTTCCAAAAAATAACTGTGACTGAAAAGTAAGCTGATTAGAGGTGTAATGGTATGAAAATTTCATATCATGTTTAGTGTTGTCAAAAGTACCGGTACTTCGGTACCAAGTTAATACTAAAATAAAAAAGATGTAACGGTACCAGTGTTTCTGCAGTACCGGTAGTACAGAGCACCGAATCTATCCGGTACCAGCGCACAGTATGACTGAGACACGACAGCTTTAAAATGCTCACAGGCTTATTTTGAATGCGTGCTCTTTTACTTCTTGTACACTGAAACGGACAATTAATCAAATTAAAATCGTGACGTGCCCTAATATGATTTATTAAACCGATAAAGTCTGCAATCTTACTGTGGAAGAGATGTGTACGTTAAATAAATCCAACCTCTCATTCACTAGAATAATTCACGTTGTATGAGATGACAAAGCAGAGTACTTATCCATTGTGAATCATGTAAAATATATATTTATATAATTAAAGTCACAGCATCTGCGCTCTAATCTCAGCTCAGCACCAGTAATCTAAAATACAAACACTCCAAAACTGGGTCCTACATTTCATTCATCAGACTTAAAGGCCAGTTTAAAGATATGAGATTTCAGACATTTCTTAAAAGTCTTCAATGATCACACTGCGCAGTGTCGCAAACTGTTTATCCAGAAAAGTGAAGCGTATGGCAAAAAACAAGTCGAAGCACGATTTAAAATAAAATCTAGTTGCCTGAAATTGAATAAAAATATATTACAACTTTATAGTAAAATTTGACATTCTCTATAATAATAATTAAAAGTATCACAAGCAAGACATCTGTTGAATAAAAGTTTGCAGAAAAAAAAAGCAATGACATGTTAAAAAGTTTTATGATCACTTGTTAAAAGTTTTAAGAATATATGGATTAGACACCATTTTGATGATGAAATTAAATTAAACTTTTAAAAAAAAAATCTGGAAAGTTCTGAAAAATAATAATAATTATTAAATTATAATTATTAAAATAATTACAAATAACTAAACTGGTGTGTTCAATAGCACATTATCATAATAGCATATTTTTGCTGTGGTATCGAAATTGGTATTGAGAACCGTGAAATTTAACTGGTATTGGTACCGACTACTGAAATTTTGGTACCGTGACAACACTAATCACGATTATCGTGACCAAAACTATCACGGTTATCAGTATTATCACGGTATTGTTAAAATGTTTAAAATTTGCAAAAAGTACTGATACACACACAGGTTTTATGTTTGAAAGTCAGCAAACAACAACTAAAATTAGTAAACAAGTGAATAGCAAATGCAGTATTATAATAATAATAATAAAAATAATGATTATGATTATTGGTGTGGTTACATTATTATTATTATTATTATTAATTTACACATTTTAAATGATCAAAATATGTTGGTTGGGTAACTAAACTACACCGACATGTTATCACATAGCTCTCTGAAATTCTTGATTCTGGTCGCTCATCCTGAAACTCCTTCATTGCCTTCCGCCATGTGTTCATGCTAAAAAAACAACAATAACAATGTTGCATGCTGCTCCCATGCGTCAGACTCAAGCTGGGTGTGTGTGGACAGCATTTACCACGGGTTTTACAAATCACGATAATCGTGCACAGTTGTAATTATTATTAAATGGGACATGGTAATACTAACCGTCAGGGAATTTTATCGTGGTTTACCATGAAACCGGTAACTGTTTCATCCCGAGAGCTGATATCTTACAACTAAATCGAACAAAAGATTTAAAAGAGATCTGAATCCTTTAAAGTCCAGATACAGATAAAAAATGCCTTATTTTCTACTGATGACTTACTGTTAATTTTGCTGCTACGTTATCCAGTATACTAGTAACAATAAAGTTTTTCTTAAAAAGCTATACGTTTATATTAAAATAATGTGTAGTTAGAGGTTTGTGTTTTGTTACATATTATACTCCCAATTAGTTCCACACAATAATGCAAAGATATTCTAAATGGATTATGCAAAAAAACAACAATACTGGTATCGGATCAGTATCGACCGTTACTGAGATTTCTGATATCGGAATCGGATTGGAAGAGAAAAAGTGGTATCGGTGCAATCCTAGTTTCAGTTAGTGTTAACGTTAAACCAAAGCTGAAAGTGAATGTCTATGAAAAGCGATTCTGGACGTAATTATTCAAAATAAAAGTCCCACATTGAATGAACTCATTTTTAAATTAATATGTTTTTAAACATTATTTACAGTTTAAAAATAAGATATCCAACAACACAGATTCTTTTAGGATAACCTACAATATGAAAAACGTACTTTATAGATTAATTTTAATGTCTGCTACATAGCTAATTGTAAAACGGTTCGTGTTATATGTAGTCTATATGCAATTTGGATGAAAAGACAATGTTTGTGATTTTGGATTGATGTAAATTTTTTCCCCAATAAACTTTTATTTGGTGGTGGGTTTTCTGATGTTTTGTCCGCTCCGAGTCAACGTCGGATACATTTATTGCATATAAAATTGTCAAACAACTTATCACATATCACATTTTTCCTCCATATCGTGCAGCCTTTCCGTGTGGTGGAATGTATTTACTTATGTAGTTACAGATGTAGTCTGAATGAGTTACTAACAGCTCCTCTCTCTATGAAACTGAGTTCTTTGTTCCAGCAATGAGGAGAGCCGTCGATCAGAGGGTTTATTTAGACCCTCCAAGTCTTCTGGTTCTGCCTAACAGGGCAGGGATTCATTTTATTCTTGAAGACACTGAGGTTTATCTATAGCATGTAGTGTGTATATGCAGGATTAAACACGCTCATGGCTGTCATTAAAGACAGGTATAAAGAAATTCAGCTGCACAATTAGAAGGGAGATTACTGTTTGCGAGCTAATGCTTTTCTCTGTCTATGGTCTCACAGAGCCAGACTTTTACTATTGGCAGAAAGTCTGATTCACATTGCAGCTCATACAGGCCAAGCAATTCTCACTTAATTCTCACTTAGGAAGAGACACTCTAACCGACATTCCAAGCAACCAACCACAGTTTAAGTGAACTTGCTTTGTAGGGTTAGGTCAGTCTGAAATAGCTGAAACCACAATCATGTTGATATGATATATCATTAAAAAATTACAAAGCACTCTCTGCAAAAAGATGTACGGAAAACAGAAGTAGCCTAAGTGGAAATGTGTTGACTTTGAAATCAGAATTTCCATCCAAAAATAATAGTTCTGAAGTGTTTGTATGCTCAAATATTTATTTTAAAGAATTCTCTGTTTCTGAGCCATTTCTATTAATCAAACAATGTAACAATTGGTATAAATAGCCTGTAAAAAGAGCAATAAAAGAGTAGATAAATCCCAGGCAGGGAGAACTGATTCATGTGTGTGCATGAGCTGTTTGTTTGCTGGTGTACAGGATGGATTTGAGATGGCACCCGTCTGTGAGGGGATCTATTGATTCTGGTAGCTGTCGCTGTTTGTTTTGTGTGCTCTGTCTAAATGTGTGTGTGCCGTGTCTATGTTTGCTGGCTGCATCTTTCTTCTAAATATTTTTGCCTTTCAGACACTTTCTGTCTCTCTCTCCTGTCTCTCTCTCTCTCTCGCTCTCTCTGAGTCAGTCAACAAAATGTATTGGCATGATTGCTAACATTTACAATATGTATTACAATGAAGAACTTCTGATACATTTTCCTGTTTTTCTAATAACATTAATAATATAGGTCCTTGTATCAATATTTTTTTATTTATTTAGGTGTGCATTTGTATAATTTCCTACAGTTCGATTGAGAAGCAGGTTGTCTAAGCGAAAACTCTGAAACCAGCTATTTTTAGTGCAGTCAGATCCGCTACAATGAGGTGCTGGACTGGATAAGGCTAGGTATTGATACAGATTTCCAGATTTTATTTGGTTCAGTTTCACAAGCTCTCGATTCATATCCAATTCTGATTCACTGGGACATATTTCATTTATAATGTCCATTTTGCTAACATATGAAAGAGCTTCTTTCTCATCTAATGCTATAATTCATACAGGGAACCTTCAAACTTGGCACATTATGAAAATATTAGTAGTTAACGATACTTATATAGGAAATAAATAAAAGTGAAATAAAAATTAAAGGGTAATCTAACAGGACTGGTCATTGAAGGACTGAGGAAGCAGGGTTCAGGTAATGTCACACTCTTTTATTAACTCCAAAATAAACACTATACGCTTGTAAAAACTCTTAATGCATCACACTCCTGTGCACCATTCTCTCTCTCTCTCCCTGGACTCTAGCGTGGGCTTCTCTTAGTGCAACAGGGTAAAATCAGGGCATAGTGAGAATAAATTTTAATACTGAATTTTTTCCTCACTCTGATTTAGCCCTTTTCCACCTAAATTGCGATGCCAAACCTGTGCTCCGCTGGTTCACGTCGGGGACAATCTGGAGCCTATCGTGAACCGGCCGCCCTTTTCCACTGACCTGAGAGTCTTGAATCTTGAACGTCGGAATTAATCCACCATTTTTGGTTCGGGTAAATCTGTATAGTTTTGGTCGGTACTACGTCATCTACGCTCTTCCTGATGAAACACGTTACACTATCAGCGTGGACCTCGATATTGTAATCAGAGGTGGACCACAACATCTCCCAGTCTGCATGATCATTCTTGTAGCAGATTCTTGTAGCATAGAATCTTATTGGTTTGACCATCTTTGGATCATTCTGAGGGTGGGTGCTTTCTGTTTCAGTTTCTGCCTGTAAGCGGGCAGAAGTAGAGCGGAAGTGTGGTCCGATTTGCTAAATGGTGGGTGGCGGACGGATTTGTAGCCATCCCAGAAGGGAGAGTAGCAATGGTCCAAAACCCGGTCCCCTCGTGTGTTGAAGGTGATGTGTTGGTAGTATGTTGGTGCTATAGACTTGAGATTGGCTCTGTTGAAATCCCCGGTCACAATAAACGCAGCCTCAGGGTGCTCACTTATACTCCCATACAGTTCCTTGAGTGCCTGGTCTGTGTCGGCTTGTGGCGGGATGTACACAGCTGTGATAATGACCGCTGTAAATTCCCTCGGTAGCCAGAATGGTCGACAAAGAAGAAATTCCAGATCAGGAGAGTAGAAAGACTTGATAGAACATACGTTCCTCTCATCACACCAGGATTTGTTGATCCTAAAACATACACCGTCACCTCTGCTTTTACCTGAGAGGTCTTTCGCTGTGTCCTCTCAGTGCACGGAGAACCCCACAGGTTTGATGCCTGAGTTTGGAATCTCTGCAGACATCCAAGTCCCTCATCTCTCGTTGGAAAGAGATCCCCGGTATCAGCTCACACTGCTTGTTGTCCAGAGACTGAATATTTGCCAGTAGAATATTGGGTTCCAGGGGTGGATTTGCGCGACTTCTTAGTCTGATGAGAACGCCGGCTCTCCTTCCTCTTTTCTGGCTGTGTTTCCGCAGCCGGGCTGCCTAGACAAAGGGCAACGCTGGTGTGTTTGAAAACAATGGGTCGGCATTGAGGTATTTAAAGTCCAGTTTTCGGATTGCTATTGCAGAACCAATATCCAAAAGCGTTTGTCTATTGTAGACAATAAGACAGACAACATCCAAGAGATCAGATGCAGAGGACACTGATGATTCACTGTTTATCACGAGGGTTACTGGCTGAATTCAGTGCCCCAGTTAGTTAGCAGGCTGGTCGGTGTTCGAGTCGAAAACGTTATGATTTGGTCAATTGTCCAATTGAAGGTGGTGTGTATCATTTCATGCTGTATCTTCATTCTCGTAGATATTTTTTCCTTGATCTTTATAAAACCATATCTCAAGTAGAGCACACATTTTGTCATGTTACTACCTGAATGCTTTTGATGTCTGATAAATATATATATTTTTTTATTGTTGTGATAGAGTGAAGAAGTACTCCTTGCTGGAGACGGTAGGTAATGTTGTTGTTTGGGAAAACTTTACCATGGTGACGAAACATTATCCCACCCTCCGTCCCCTGACATAATCGGTTCCTGCATAGAGACCAGCAAACATTTAGGCCCCGGAACTGCCTTTTCTGTGGTGGAAATGCGCAGAAAAGTTCAAGAATTCGCACTGGCCCAGGAACCCACACCCGAACCCTGTTGGTGGAAATGGGCTATCTGTCTCTTCCTGTCTTTTTTATATATAATGCTGACAGGGTTTCCGTTGTCCGGTAATTACCGGTAAAAAAATTAAATGTCCGACAAAATTAAATCTCTCCGGTCAAATTGTCCGATTAAAATTGCCTAATAATCCCGTCCCCCTAACACAATCTGAATTTGAGAATAAGCCTAAAATGTATAAAGCAAAAATACACCGATCTCTTGCTACAGTGAGGAAAATAAGTATTTGAACACCCTGCTACTTTGCAAGTTCTCCCACTTAGAAATCATGGAGGGGTCTGAAATTGTCATCGTAGGTGCATGTCCACTGTGAGAGACATAATCTAAAAAAAAAAATCCAGAAATCACAATGTATGATTTTTTAACTATTTATTTGTATGATACAGCTGCAAATAAGTATTTGAACACCTGAGAAAATCAATGTTAATATTTGGTACAGTAGTCTTTGTTTGCAATTACAGAGGTCAAACGTTTCCTGTAGTTTTTCCACCAGGTTTGCACACACTGCAGGAGGGATTTTGGCCCCTCCTCCACACAGATCTTCTCTAGATCAGTCAGGTTTCTGGGCTGTCGCTGAGAAACACGGAGTTTGAGCTCCCTCCAAAGATTCTCTATTGGGTTTAGGTCTGGAGACTGGCTAGGCCACGCCAGAACCTTGATATGCTTCTTACAGAGCCACTCCTTGGTTATCCTGGCTGTGTGCTTCAGGTCATTGTCATGTTGGAAGACCCAGCCTCGACCCATCTTCAATGCTCTAACTGAGGGAAGGAGGTTATTCCCCAAAATCTCGCAATACATGGCCCCGGTCATCCTCTCCTTAATACAGTGCAGTCAGCCCTGTCCCATGTGCAGAAAAACACCCCCAAAGCATGATGCTACCACCCCCATGCTTCACAGTAGGGATGGTGTTCTTGGGATGGTACTCATTATTCTTCTTCCTCCAAACACGGTTAGTGGAATTATGACCAAAAAGTTCTATTTTGGTCTCATCTGACCACATGACTTTCTCCCATGACTCCTCTGGATCATCCAAATGGTCATTGGCAAACTTAAGACGGGCCTTGACATGTGCTGGTTTAAGCAGGGCAACCTTCCGTGCCATGCATGATTTCAAACCATGACGTCTTAGTGTATTACCAACAGTAACCTTGGAAACGGTGGTCCCAGCTCTTTTCAGGTCATTGACCAGCTCCTCCCGTGTAGTTCTGGGCTGATTTCTCACCTTTTTAGGATCATTGAGACCCCACGAGGTGAGATCTTGCATGGAGCCCCAGTCCGAGGGAGATTGACAGTCATGTTTAGCTTCTTCCATTTTCTAATGATTGCTCCAACAGTGGACCTTTTTTCACCAAGCTGCTTGGCAATTTCCCGTAGCCCTTTCCAGCCTTGTGGAGGTGTACAATTTTGTCTCTAGTGTCTTTGGACAGCTCTTTGGTCTTGGCCATGTTAGTAGTTGGATTCTTACTTATTGTATGGGGTGGACAGGTGTCTTTATGCAGCTAACGACCTCAAACAGGTGCATCTAATTTAGGATAATAAATGGAGTGGAGGTGGACATTTTAAAGGCAGACTAACAGGTCTTTGAGGGTCAGAATTCTAGCTGATAGACATGTGTTCAAATACTTATTTGCAGCTGTATCATACAAATAAATAGTTAAAAAATCATACATTGTGATTTCTGCATTTTTTTTTTTAGATTATGTCTCTCACAGTGGACATGCACCTACGATGACAATTTCAGACCCCTCCATGATTTCCAAGTGGGAGAACTTGCAAAATAGCAGGGTGTTCAAATACTTATTTTCCTCACTGTATGTTATAAAGGAACAGGCTCTATCGTTTGTAAGTTATGAAACAACATCGCATGCTGCATTTCAAATAAAGCGCACGCCTAAAACGGCTGCAATATAGACCTAAACAACGAACGATTGAGTGAGACGTTTCAAATATGGCCAGGCCCAGGCAGACTAGCTTTAAAAGCTTTTTTCAGAGGCCAGACGATGGTGAATCAGGAACATCTCATTATAGATAGATCAGTGCTTCTAATCCGCGCATTCGTGCAGTTTTTTTTCTCTATCATCAAAACTGAATAGCCCATGTTCATCAGTGCATGGTTACAGTCTATATCAAGCAGGGACACGTTTGTGTGCAGTCTCCGCAACGGCGATAGATTGAAACGCGCGTCCTAGTGAAGATTGCGCAACTCGCGCAGCGCGTCGTCCATGCAACTGATAGCAGCGGACACGAGCGCTCAGCTTGATTTCAAAAACAACAGATTTTAGCGCTAGATCTCTTATTTAATAACGGACTAAATGAATGATCTGCTAGTTAACTGGAGATGTTTTATTTATTTGTATTAGGTACATCCGTGCCTCAATGTTTCAAAAAGTGAATGTGTGTGAAACCACAGTAAAAAACAGATGATCGGACGTTCATGTTTTTTTTTCGTCTATTTGAAAGTTAAGCTAATAATAATATGTTGCATTCTATACGGCCTGATTATGTCATTTTTTAAGTTACATAGACTGCCTCCAGTTTTCCTCAACTTGACTAATTAAGAGGCGATATATTTGACCGGCATATCATCAAAATGTCCGTAAAACGAAACCCACCATTTTTTTCTAGCGGAAACTCTGAATGCTGATGTCAGGCTGCTGTGGTTTGTGGAATTATTGCTGTTCTGTTGTGAAACCGGCATTACGCTTCTTTCTGGGACTATTGCACACGTGCACACATACACACACGCACACATGCGCTGGTATTTGTGGTTTTCGAGGACTCTCCATAGCCATAATGTATTTTATATGTACAAACTATATATTCTATCCCCTGAACCTAAACGTCACAGAAAACGTCCTGCATTTTTAAATTTTCAAAAAACATAGTTTAGTATGTTTTTTTTTTTTTTTTTTTTAAGTCTTTTGGTTCATGAGGACACTTGAGGTGTAAACCATGTTTATAGCATAATTACATGTGTATAATCTAGAATAGTGCTAGTGAATAGTCCTTGTAAATACTATATACCTGAACATACACAAAGACAAAGACAAAGATCCCCCATTTAGCCTTAACAGACTGTAGGGGCAAGTGCTGTTAGCGAGCACCTATGAGTATTCTGTACATCTGCTCTTGTCGGGTGTGTGTGTGTTTGTGTAGAGGCATCTGCATAACTAATTACACCAGCAAAACTTAGGCTGTACAAGTGAGAGAGTCTTCCACAGCTAAAACTCTTGAGTTATAATCAGTTTTCAAACTAGCACTGCAGTAAAACAGGATGATGTTTGTCTGTGTTTGAGAGAGTTTCTGTTATTTCAGTGTTTGGATGGCATTTTTTTGTTCCCTCATTTTTATGTCCGTTTTCATGGTTTATTTTGATGTTATTTTGATTTTTTTATGTTTCTCTGTTGGAAGGCAGAATCAGTCGTTGTGTTGTGCCTCCTCCTGTGTGATTGAGTTTTCACTCATTTTAGCCTCTCTGTCTTCTCTCTCTCTCTCTCTCTCTCTCTCTCTCTCTCTCTCTCTTTGGGCTGTCAATCTTACCGCTACTGTCACTGTCTCTCTCTGCCTGTCTGTCCAACCTTCAACTCCATACTCATTAAAATCTTTCTGATCAGCTTTTGTGGAAATATTTTGTGGAAATATTAATAAAAAATTCCCACTGTCATTCCGTGACTCAGATGTACCCGTTTCCTTTTTCTGTCTTTCTGGCTATGTATGAAATAACATTCTACTGCTCTACTTTTACTTTTCATATTTCTGCAAAATGTAGTACAGTATATACAGTAGTATGCATTTCACCCCTGGAAGCATTCTGTATGCTCTGGACTTCACCTTTCATTTCCAGTGTGACTAATCAGCTCAATACACTAATATCAACAGCAGTTTGTAACATCTTTTTACAAAAGATTTTGTGCTGGCAAAAGTTAAGGTACTTTTAAACAAACTTGTATCAAAAATGCAAATAAAATTTATGTTTCCAAGATGATTTCTGAGCTCAACTTGTTGAATTAAATGTCCAACATAGAGAGGTAAACAGTTTAAAATGACGATTTGAAATGTTTATTTTTATATTGCATACTATTTCAAATAGGTTTAAAAAATAATAAGCACTATATAGGATCTACTATCCATTTCCAACATAGCTTCCCTGACATGTCAGTTTCTGCCTCTACATTTAAGTAATATCGTATAATTGTTCATTGTAAACCTGCACTAAACTGCAACGAAAACAGCCATTAGAACTCTGATACTGAACCTACATTTTTACAAAATAATTTTTTACATGGCTCACTATACATATCGCAGCAACCTCCTGGTGAAATAAACACTAGAAGCGCTACAACAACAATGACTTTCATTCACTTTCACACAAACCATAAGTAAAAGGGCAGATTATTGGTTCATAAAACACACGTTTCGCCCTGTTACTTACAATACAGCACTACAGTGCTTTCTTTTGACAAAACACTATTACTGAAGCGCATAACTTCTAAGGCAATACATTTTAATGTTTGAGTTAAATAACCATCTATATTTACAACTTTTTTCAGGCGCGATCAAGTTGCTCTTCAGCTGAACTAATAGAGCATTGCACTTGTGATGTAAGCACCGGGGTATGAGCCCTGAAGGGCACGTGTAGCATTTATTAAATATCTACTATATAGGTTATCTGTCTAGACTAGGTTTCAGAAGATTTAGATACGTAGGAGGTAGTGGACTGAAACAATGACAGTAACGACACAATTATTAAGGTAAAGAATTACAATATTTTTATATGTGTAGGCATGAATAGTGTACAGAATGAATAGTATACAGCATGAATGTAAAACCCTAGGGTGCACCCTCTAAGTAGCCTAAGATTTCTATACAATGTATACAATGAAAATAAAATAAATAAAATACAATATTCAAAAGTGTTTCTTTACAAAGATCTTGCTCTTGTCTTTAGTCCATTGCAAAAAATAAAATAAAATTAAATACTGCTTACCATTTTTCTAGTGGGCGACACACGCGAATCGACACCTGAGGCAAAGTGCCATAGAAGAACCACAAAAAGCCTTTCTCATGTTGTACTTTGCTTTTTATGCCACTATCAGTTCGTTTTACTAGGTTAAAAGTAGGGAGGTAGGTTTTGTTGATTTAAAACTCGATTGACCTTACCTAATTTGTTTGGGAAATTTTTTTACTCTTTTAGCACCACATAGTGGGGTTTTCACCACAGAAATGCTGCGATATGTGTAAGGAACCATGTAATGTCATTTTACAATAATGACGCTACAATCAAGATAACAATATAACGAGTGTTCTCGCTGACTAATCAAAGTGTGAGGCTCACCTCAGAATTACTGATTTGCAAAAAATGTAATCTTAATGTCATCAAATGTTTTAAAGAGTTATTGCTATACCTGGCAATTAAATAAAAAGAACCCGTGCAAATCCATCAGCTGACTTTTTTGTGTAATCAGGGACATTTTAAGCTGATTGTTTAATTCTATGCGTTTGGTTTAATTGTTAGTATTAGGTTTGCTTGGTTCCACCCAGGGCAACAGACTCTAATGGCACTAGATATCTGATGCTTTGATTTTGCACATTTCCGCAGACATAATGGCTGTGATATTTACTTTAGATCATTTATGACTGCGTGCTGACTTGGTGACCTGAGAAGATGGCTGTTGTTTGGTGTTTAACTGCATTATGTTGTTGCAGAAAAGATCTGGATTGCAATGTTATTTAACGAGTTCTCGTGCTATTGAGAAGCACTAGAATGAAACCACTAATTCAAAGCAGCCCAGAATGAATGCCCACGGCTAACCGAGACACTGGAGCTGCCGGGGCTGGATGTGTTGTCTCTCCCAGACGTATGTGTACAGAGGCATGACCCAATATCGTGCAATAAAGCAGCCAGACTCCCTCCTGTGCTCTTCTGTGTGCGATTTGCTTTATCTTTCTCTTCAGCCCAAATATACAGCATAGGACTCTGGGTGAGTTCCATTCCAAAGGGCTCATCACTATGCCCCATCACTTCAAAGGGTTTACCCTTCAGATTGAGAGCTTCGGAGGGTTGTACGGCTAAAAAATATAGGTGATTCGGAATGCAATTCAGCGTCATTTATCCAAGTCAAAGCAGCCGCTGCCATCTCATAAAAGTTGATGCACCTAATCAGAAATATTTACACATCATTTGCCACACTATCTGCTTTCAGCAAGCAAACCAAAAATAAATGATTTAAAAGATTGTCTTTTATGAAGAAATTTAAGTTTCATTTATATAAAGGTGTTCTATTAATTTTAATCAATAAATAAACGTACAGTGCATTATTAAATAAATATAATGCCACTTTGTATAATTATTTTATTTAAACTCCTTTAAAACAACAGATTCAGCAAATTTACAGCAAAATAACACAAGCATTAGCCAATTTCAAACAAGAAGCTAGGGGCCATTGCAAGCCACAAACAAATAAAACCTTCAAGAGTTGGCTACATTCAGGCTGAACAGGGTCAGAACAAGCAATATGACAACAGAACGTCCCTGAAAAATATGAGTGGTTCAATCAAACCTCTATAACATGCAAGGGACAGCTGTATACGGTTTATGGTTATACATAACTTACAGATAGTCTGCATCTTGTAAACTACCTGTGTGTTGTTTTCTTATCTCACAGTGCTGCCACACTTTGGCAAATTCAGCTTAGACAGAGCATTGTCAATCTCTGTGTCAGTGTGTTGCTGCCGTCTGCAGCCATTTTCAAATAATGAAAATGAGTTTGGTGAAGTACGCTTACTGTTGCACACAAGATGGAGATTGCGGTCACTGTTTTATGGTCTGAATATTGTAGAATAAAGCAACAGAAAGCTTTTAATAATTTACGGGTCATTTCATACATGATCACAAAGACAGAAACGTCGCAAATTTCAAAATTTTAGATATTGTCCCATCCTTAACTCTTTCCCCGCCAAACACGGAATTTTCCGGGTTTTATGAAAAAACGCTTCCCCGCCAAACACAGAATTTTCCGGGTATCCGTGTTTTAGGTGGTATACGGTAAGGAAGACCCGCACGCATGTTTTGAAAGAGTACGCAACTCTTTGATCAAAGAAACAGACTGCGATCGTCTCAAACGTGAAGTGGAACACCATACTAATACTAAAGCACGTGTTTGATAAAAATGCCTTTTTCTCAGCTTTTTGTCCGAAATGTTGTTTTTGACAAAACCTACCTCTGTTCAAGTGGCAATAAAAAAGAACAAATGAAGATAAAATAAAATCGTTTTTTTTGCCTAAAAGCAGAGGCTCAGATCTTTATTTTGATATATAGCATCTTCATATATTCATGGAAGAAAATATTCTGCGGGCCATTAAATTTAGCGAAAATCGTCAAAAACCCTGGCGGTGGCTGGCAACTTTTTTTAAAAACGCTGGCGGGGAAAGAGTTAATCCCTTACCTTGAGCCCTGACATTTACCTGTCGCAAATTTCGAAATTTTATATATTATCCCATCCCTACTCCCTACTCCCTTAACTTGAGCACTGACAGTTACCTTAAACAAAATTAAAGTGGTTTTCCTGAGGTTTGCCGGAGAGGAGAGATTTTGTGGAGTGTTGTTTAATCTGACCCTGTTTGCTTTTGTTTGACCGTAATATAAAAATTAAAATCATGTTGTTGAATATGAATGGTTCTCAACTGGATTATGGTGCATTCAGACCAGAGGTGTCGAGAACGTCAAATCGACCAGAAGTCATTCATTTTCTATGGCAGCCAGTGTCTCTTGGCGGCGAGAAGCGGTGCGGCACTTCTTGTGTGGTGTGGCCGTCAGAGGAAAGTTCAAGTGCAGGCAACATCATGCAAATGAGCTTTGACCGGGTTCAGCTGCAACCTTTTGGAGTATAGAAGTGCTCCGCTCTAGTGAAGTCTAGAGAACACAACAGTGTAAACCTTGGTTCCCACCTAACATTATTTCCGAAGACAAAATCGTGTAATTTCCAAGTAAAATATGATGGCGTAGTGGCTAAAGCACAGGGCTGTTAATCACCTGTTAATCAGATGGTTGCTGGTTCTAACCCCACGGCCACCACCATTGTATCCTTGAGCAAGGCACTTAACTCCAGGTTGTTCCAGGGGGATTGTCTCTGTAATAATTGCACTGTAAGTCGCTTTGGATAAAAGCGTCTGCCAAATGCATAAATGTAAATGTAAATGTATTTGTGATATGTCGGCAAAAAGATACCGGTCGACAGGTTTGGATGTTTTGTGGCCCCTTTAAATATAGTTCACAAAACCAAGCATTCCGAATGAACGTTGCCACATATTTCAACTACGTTAGAGCATCCAAGAATCTTCCATAGCGTTGTTGGCAGGGCAGCCAGAGCGATTTTTTTTTTTTTTTTACGCTCTCGCCACTTCTGGTCTGAACGCACGGTTAGTGCACCAGGGGGTAACCACTTGGGTTTGCTTTCCTCGCAGTTTTGTGTCCAATTTATCATCTCTCTCTCCACTGCCAGCCCTGTGTTAATATAAGACAAAACAATCAAGGCTTTGTTTACACGACCGCACTGTCTGACTGCTGGTCTTCGTTCTGTTTGAATACAAACTGCAATGAAATGAGAAGGTCTTGGGGTTTGATTATGCTTCTGTTTCCCTCTTCATCTCAGGAAGGAGCAGGTTCATAACGGCTGTGCCTTGGGCTTCTCCATTTTTATGACTTAAAAACACAGATTTTTATGTACCAAAGCCTTTAAGTGTTGACCTCGTAGAGAACTATACCTATATTTCCAATTTCATCCAGGTGTTGTGCGGAGATATCAATCTACTCTAAACATAATAGGTGTTTCGAGATGGTTTGAAAGAAATACAACTAGGTGGCCGGGAACATCAAGTACAGTCTGTTTTTTGTTTCATGTAGTAGACGGTTCAGTCCATTTGCCTGTTGTGAGTAGAGAGATTTGGTGGTCAGCCCAGATGGTGACTTGCTTGCTTCTCCCCTCACTGGCTCTTTGCTCATTTTTGCTCCACTGTCTGTGATCCCTTAACAGCCAGTTGTCATATTTGACTGGATCAAAGGCTAGTCCTTGAAGTTGTTCAGGATGCCACAGTGCTGCCTAGATGGGCTGGACAAACAGAGAATCTCTCTCATATGGATGCTCGGTAAAAAAATAAAAAAGATATTTACTGTTTTGTTTTTTTGTGGAAATGGGCTTCTCCGGGTGCCTTAAGGGCGTGAGATGGTGGAAAAGTGTGTGTGTTATGGTTTTCAGGGACTAGTCGGATCAGAGTGCCCCAAGCTAATGGAATTCTCCACTTCAAAGCAGAGTCTGCCTTCCAATCAGTTCAACACGGCAAGATTAAAGCCGGCCCACATTCATCAGTTCTGATTAGACCAGCACCGTGATCCAGATGCTCGGTATGACAGGCTGGCCGGGGCGAGTTGTTTCAGTGGCCGCTTGAAAGGGCAGAGGTCATCCCAGCCGTCTCTCTCCCTGTGTTGTTCACATTTACTCTCTTGCCATGTGATTTTTCTTGGTCTAGACAAGATATTTTTTGTTTTTGTGCATTGACGGATATCTTGCCAGAAAGTTCTTCATGCAGCAAACAGAATACAATGGATTATCATCCTCCTTAACATACTGAGTTATCAAAATGTGTCTACAGTAAAAACAGGGAGGCAGAGTCTGCACTTCAAAGTAGGAGTGTACCTATATCTGATCACACCCCCTTTACATTTAAATTTTGCTCATCACCTTTAGTGGTGATATCTGTTCTGTCAGGTTACTGTAATTATCTTAGTAAGTGCGCACCACTGTTTTTGTCTCGGCTGTCTGAAATGTGTACTTTCAAACCGCTGTTGGCTTGACCGGTTTTTTAAAAATCTGTGTTAATGTGAAAATAGTTTTGAAGACCCTGTATTCTCTTCCAATCAGCTGCGCTCCATCTAACTGTTTGAAAGAAGAACTCGTCTGGTGTATGTGCACTTCTCGAGAGTGTTCAGCATTGTCTCTGACCTGGACAGAAAGTCAATCTGCGCTCTGTTTGAGTTTGTTGCTGTGATAATTTATGCTGGAGTTTCAAGCACCCTACCTGGAAAAGTGCAATGGAATGCCACTGTAAAGGTATTCAATGGAAAGGAGGAGGCGAGAACCGGCTTGATAATATAAATGATAGTTTTAATGAGAAACTTAAAACAAAGACACAAACACACACATGACAGACATGTCCGCTAACGATCTCTCTCTCCTGCACGGCCACCTGCAGTCAGCCTTTAACCCTCACGGAGGCATAATTAGCCTAATACGGGACCGGGTGCCTTCTGCGCCGTCTGCCGGCAGGTCATCCCCATCTAACTGGACGAGGGAGGGGACAAGGGGAGGGAAACAGAAATAATTAAAATGGGGGGTACTTCCTGTAACAGTGTAGTACCCCCCAAAAAACTGTAAAATTTAAAAGAGGGAAAAGGCCAACGCAGAGCGACAGTGAGAGGAGAGAGAGAGATGGAAAAAAACCTCTTACTCGCCAGTTCTCCGATACGCCGCAGCGTGTTCCTCGGCCACTCCTCCACCTTCTATCGGACGACAGCCGCACTGAACCGGTGGAGGCGAGAACCGGCTTTTCAATATAAATAATAGTTTAATGATAAACTTAAAAGAAGACACAAACACACACATGACGGACATGTCCGCTAACGATCTCTCTCTCCCGCACGGCCCCCTGCAGTCAGCCTTTAACCCTCATGGAGGCATAATTAGCCTAATACGGGACCGGGTGCATAGGATCACGACCCGGCCCCGCCCTCCGCCCTGCCACAGCCACAGCCACAGCCACAGCCACAGCCACAGCCACAGCCACTGCCACTTTATGTCGAACTGACAACTTGGAAACTCATGCGGAAATCTATGACTCGCCAAGATGTTGGTGTGTGACATCACGCAAACGTGTTGACACCTAGGGAGATTTATGGAGTCTAACTAATGTTTGCAGAGACAGGTGTTCAAAACTGTGAATTATACTCTCTTTTGATTATCCAAAACCTGTAGAACAAATGCTAACATTGATGCATCATTTATCAGTTTTGTTGCTATGAGTTGTCTCTGTTGACAATCAAGGCACCACTGAAAATCACAGCGTAATTGATCTAAAAATTAAATATAAGGCCCCTCTTTGACACGTTGTTTGTGTATAGTTATAGTCATAATCGGTCATTGCTGTCACTTGCGATTACTTGAGTACACAAGTACTCATGCCCAGTCCTAGTTATTATAGCCATTTATCATTAAATTAAATTAAATTAAATTAAAGTAAAGCTATTATTGGTGGTAGAGTGTTTTTTGGTGCTCGTTTGGTGCCAAGCAACAGTAACCAGAATTGCAGTCGGTTAATTGCTTTTACAGTGTTCACTTTTCTGAAGACTACATCTTGCTAACCTGACCCTGACCTTTACATTCAGGTCATGAAGCTCTGAGTCACATTTTTCCTTCCTGTTTGATGGTGGCCTGCTACAAAGAGGAACTGATTTTAGCGTAGTCTAAAAGTGTTATGACTAGACTCACTCTGGACCTCTAGCATCATGCTAATTAGGGATCAGAGCTGTATGCCACCTTCTGTTGTGATTTATGTCAGCCCACTGTAGAGGAAAGTCTTTAGTAAGGAGTGTCTCTAGATGCTTATTCTTATAAGGAGCTCTTCTATGTGTTGCGTGAAGTGTCCCGATCTAAGGGATAGAGATTGAAACTGCACTTGGCTGATGCACACTCAGTCGTGGAAACGCTCATCCATCGAGTATGCGCACTTACTTCAGCTAGATTATAACATGATATCTCGTGACTTATTGAATCATTATGTCACTGTGCATTTCTTATTGTAAAGACAATTGGCAATACGCAGCTTTATTAATAAGAAAGAGTTTAAGATGAATTTATGTGAACAGAAAGTTGAGAGTAGTCTTTGCCCATTACACACTGCAACAAAATAAATTTTTTATTTGTTTTTGTTTTGGCTTCTTTTCCAATATAAAAATCTAAAATTATGTACATTTTCTTTAGCAGCTATACTGCAGAAGAAATTTTTTTTGTATGAGAATGTTGAATATAATATTAAAAATAAAAATATTTTAAAATATATAAAACATCTTTAAAAAAAGATGCATTCACCTGAGAAGCAGCACTTGCTTTTAGAGAGGGGAGCCTGGGTTGCTCAGCAAGTAAAGATGCTGACTACCACATCTGAAGTCACAAATTCAAATCCGGGGCATGCTGAGTGACACCAGTCAGGCTTCCCTGATTAGCCCGGTTCCCAATTTTGAATGCCCAATTCCCTCTACTTACTAGGTCCTAGTGGTGGCGTGGTAACTCACCTCAATCTGGGTGGCAGAGAACAAGTCTCTGTTGCCTCCATTTCCGAGACAGTCAATCCACGCATCTTATCAGGTAGCTCGCTGTGCACGACACTTTGGGGACTCACAGCACGGGAGGCTCATACTACTCTCTGCGATCCACACACAACTTACCACACGCCCCACCGAGAGAGAGAACCCCTAATCGCGACCACAAGGAGGTTACCCCATGTGACTCTACCCTCCCTAGCAACTGGGCCAATTTGTTTGCTTAGGAGATCTGGCTGGAGTCACTCAGCACATCTTGAATTCAAACTCATGACTCCAAGGGTGGTAGTCAGCGTCAGTAAAAAGCAGTACTTGACCTGTCTGAAATTCTCAATCAAATTCAGCAAAAAATCAAATTTTGCAACAAAATGTAACATTTTCTTTGCAAACCCTTGATTTTTCCTCTACGTCCTTAAGATGTACCATCCCCATTAAAATAAATTAATTTGCAGCATTCTCAGACAGAGTTGTCCGTCTATGTGTAAGCTTTCGTTTGTAAGTATCTCAAATTAGATTTTTGTATTGCACACTAATAAATATGGGTGTTTCTTCAACTTCAAACAATTTAAAGTTCTGGGGGTTGATTTTTATATAAAAAAAAGTTTAAATCTGTTCTTTTTGTTACATGGAGGTCACAGTTTTTGCTCTTTTTCAAATGCCTTTTATTTATAGATTTTGTTACTTTGTCCGCAACCCAGATTTTCCATATGAACCATGTAAATACGTTATAAAATACAAATATTATGTTTAAAACTATGATAATATAAACAAAGAGTAAAATAAACATACAGTAAACCTTTATAATATTTATGTTGTGAAAATTATTTCCATAACAATATTTTCACCATGGAAATCTGTTTAACACTATACATAATTTGAGATGTGGTGGAAATGACACTTTGGTGGGAAATTTCTTAAAAGAAATGACATAATGACCTTTGTTGAATGTACATACACTGTTTGACACAGAAGTGTGAAAGAGTGTTTTAAGAAGACTTTACTGTCTTGGAAAACAACCATATATAATATATATTACCATATTTTATGTATGCTTTATATGCTAACATTTTGTATGTGTTTTGTACAGTCCATTATAATCTTGTCATTTTGCTGAGTGTTCCCACTCTGTCGTTTTAGCTCAGAGCAGAACACTTTCTCCATTTTTGTCTGTCTCCTTTGTGTTGGCGTTTCTATAAACGTGGGGCTTCTATTCTAAGACACAGAGCTAATGGGAGCAGGAAGTAAAGAGTTCTATTTTTAACTCATTGTGTGTATTTGACTCGGAGGGGTTGGAATGAATCAGCCTCTATCGTTTGGAGAAGAAAGATTGGTTTTTGCTCTACTGAGGTCCGTTCGGAAGTGAAACACAAGACGAGAAAAGACTCTTTATTATTGAACTTTGATTTCTGAGCTTAACACTGTCTACACAGCAATTTAGAACCAAGTTATACTAAAACACTTCTATTACAATCAATCGCATCTATTATAATTGCTTCTATTATTATCAATTAAACTCTCTCATTTCACATCCAATTCGGTGTGTTGTAGGGCTGGGTGATAAAATTATATCGATATTTATTGGAAAAATGTTTTTTAGATATAGATGATAAACTTTTGAATAATTTTCTATATTTAGCTTATGTTGTACATCTAGACAAACAGGTGCGTGTCTCAAAAAAACAAGCAGTTCAGCAAAGTTATACAACAACTAGCTAACTGAATCAGTCATGAAATCAGCCTGTTAGGAAGTATTAGCAGGCTGCCTCGCCCTGCTGTCATGGAAACTGGCAATGAGGCTCGGTAGCCACTAGCTAGCTAACCGGCTAAAATAATATTGGTGTGTACCGAACAAGACAGCACTGACAATGCAATACAGCTGTAATACAACAACTCCAACATCAACTTCATTGCTGTATATTTATGTACTATTTAGTGAAACATGTTTTCTATGATCCAAAGTGCTGTTATGTCCATTTGTTGAAACAGGCAAGAAAGCGTTTTTACTTCATGTGATTTTTATTGCACCATAAGCTGGATTGCCAACCGCCACCTAATGAGCCTGTGGGAGCATCACAAGTCGGTGGAGTCAAACGTCCACTGAAGACGAAAGAGATCACGCATCTTGATTAAATCTTAAAATAATATTCTTCTTGAACTTCAAATTAAAAGGTAGCTTACCCTGTGGAGTTATAAACAAGCAAAGTTCTTAACAAAGTCATGCTTCATTCTTGAGGTCTAACAAACATGTGGAATCCATTTCCTCCCCCATTAATTGTATGAAATGTATATTGTGATAAATATTGAACGATATGATAAACTATTTAATAATATTTTTGGCCATATTGGCCAGCTCTAGCGTGTTGTGATGTATCTTCAGTTGACAGATGCCCTGTTTCTATTTTTGACACGCTGCAGAGCATTCCAGTCCCAATTTTCCCTGTCTGACTAAAATAAGATTTGACTTTTTGTAAAAAAAATTGTACTTTGCTTTTACTGTGAATTGTTTTGTTAATGTATTTAAATAATTTCTGACTGTTCCATAGTTATACACAATTAGCAGTAACAGTACCATTGTGTACAATTATTTCACTATCCTACGATAACAGTTGCAGTCAATTTAGATGTATTTCTAAATTGGATTTCTAAATGCAATGGAAATATATTTTAGTTAAAAAAAAAGTAGGATTTTATTTTCAACAGATTAGATTTTAATTTTCATAGGGCCCTATAAAACAAGTTTATTTTTCCAAATTCTGTTTTCTTTATTATTTTAATTTTAATGTTTTTAGGTTTAATAAAGTTTTATCATCCAAAAAACTGTCTAATCAAATAAATTAATTGAACCTAAATTTCAATGAAAACAAAACAATTACTTTTCAACATACCACTGCATTATTTATTATAAGTGTTGCTTTACAGATCTCACAGCTAGGACTAGGTAAAAATATAGATCGTGATCTTCATTTGAACAATCTTAATATTCATTTTTAAAACCTAAAATTGATCTTTTAAGGTACTCTGTCTACAATGTGAGTAAATACCTCGCATATATGAACAAATATCATGCTATGCTATTAAAAAATGACTGATTAGTCAGTGGCAGAGAAATGTTTCAACATATTTAATTCTTTAATGTCACTCTTAATATCATTTATGTTCTTTACAGTAAGTTGTTAATCAAAAACAATAAAACATTTACATTTAATTATAATCACATGCAGATGTGCTTATGGTCCATGCACCCTCATTATGTTCACTCAACCAAAATATACTTATATATTTAATATATGCATATAATGTAATATGTAATGTAATATATGCAATTTCAAGACATCATATTTATTGATGGAATATATGGATTTATAAATAAAAAGAAAAAAGATAAAATGTGACCAATATAATAAAAAACAATATGATAAAATAAATTTTATACAATAATTTTTTTCCGTATTGTACCTATTTAGGAGGTCAGCCGTATAATTAACAGAATTAGCTGAGGGATGTAAGCAAAATAATTGTA
This sequence comes from Xyrauchen texanus, assembly GCF_025860055.1. NCBI lineage: Eukaryota > Metazoa > Chordata > Actinopteri > Cypriniformes > Catostomidae > Xyrauchen > Xyrauchen texanus. The sequence continues at coordinate 25,671,924 of NC_068318.1, forward strand.
CATTATAATTGAAATATACCCAAATTAATCAAAATCCATATTGAAGCAAGAGCTTGTGAATTGTTATCGAATTGGGATATCTGTATCAATACCCAGCCCTACTCAGCCTGAGTTTGTATATTTATGATGACAGCTTCTCACTATCGGATAAGCAGTTTGCTATATCGGCTGCAATTTAACTGATAGAAATTTGGTCGGCATGTGCTGCGTGCTTCACGGTTAACGCACAAGGGTGCAGTACATGCATACTGTATGTTTATTTAATTAGATCTCAGCCCTTTGTGGTTTAATCACCACACTAGGACATAGCATGATTTTACTTTGATTAATTTTGTGCATTTATACATTCAAATTCCATGACGTTCTGCATTTTATTGTATATTTTGTGTTATTTGTTTTTTGCGATTTGATCCGTGTTTATTACTGCATCATCTGGAATTATAGGGCCCTATTTTTACTATTGCTGAATTGTAACATTGAGCTTACAGTCGATTGGTCTGTTTTTAAACATTGTGAGACATGCAGCTTTGATGTGTAGATGGTCACATCAAGCCTCAAGCGTGCCTCAGCCTTGCTTCCAGTTTAGACACTCCATAAGGTCACTGAAGTTGTGTTGATTTCGTATCCACCCCTTGTAAACTGAATGATGTGGTTAATCACTAAGACCGTTTGTTTGAGTCTAACTCTGTGTGTTTAAACAGGCATATTAACATGGTCTTTGTTCAGTGCTGCTTGGCCTTTGAGGGCAGATTCACTTTGTCTACATGAAGACAAATTAGATGACAGCAGAGAAATTGCGTGCACTCATGCCGTTCGGGTAGCTGGGTTCAATCTGTCGTTCTCATGGGCCAGCACTGAGAAATGCACACAGGAGCTCTAGCATGACGTCAGTCCATGTCACAGCCACTGAGATAGCGCTATTCTGGGGCATAATGGGAGAGCGAGGGCAGAAGTCGGCTGGGGTAATTAGCTGTGTGGGGCAGAGTGGTTTTAAATGGCCCAGTTAATTATTATTTAAAGGGCTTTTTTTTGCCACAATGTGACGTACAAAGTGTGAGCTATGTTCAGTCACTCTGTAAGTGTGGGTGATAATTAAGCATTTGTCTCTACTCCGCATGAGGTCACACTCCTCTTTAATACAAAGAAGTGTGACTGTGTTCCTGAATAAAATCATAACATTGTGGTTTGGTGTGTGACTGTATTCTGTTACATGTATAATCACGGTAATGAAAATGCAAGATATTGATATTGTGGGCATTCCAAAATACCGTAAATAATTCTAGATAACCTTTTTGCCAAATTATTTTACTGCTGGCACAGTATTTTTTATCCCATCATCGAATCAAGATTCACAACATCTGCGCGGCACAAATGACACATGCGCATTGTAAACAAACCAGCGTGGACTAGATGCATGGCTGAAGGAGGAACGCAGCCGACACTTTATCCGCCTTCTAAAAGGATTAAGTCGGAAGTGTGGAAGTATTTTGGGGCCGACAAAATGCTGAGGTATTGTTGGTTGAAAACATGTGGCAGAAAATAGCAGCGAATCACGGGAACATCTGCAACATGTTTCTCTCATTTTCGGGACAATCATCCTGTGCAAAAAGTACGTTTTGACAGTTCTGCCCATTTTTTAAAACTGTTTTTGAAAACTAAGAGACACAGAACTAAGTGACAATTAAGATGACAAATAAAGTGAACTGTTGTTGCCACTTGCAGATAACATGTAGCTAATGCTAACATTAAGTCCTGTAATAATGGTAAAGTAGGAATGCAACGCAATTGTACGTTTCCATGCAGTGTTTGTGATCTTGCGGTTATTACATTTGTAGCTAGTGACTAGCTGTATATTAGCAACTGGCTTGCTATCATGAAAATCATGAATACTTGTTGTAGACTATAGCTGGCTTGATAACATTAGTCTAGCCTTTAACATTAGCCTAAGCAAGACAAGGTCTGTACTAGTGGTCGACCGATAATATCGCAGAGATTTTGCATTGTAATTCAAGGTTTCAATAAAACCGTATACCGTAATAAAAGCTTCAGCAATTGTGAATGCCTTCATATGCCTAATTGTGGTCAAAAGCAGTTCACTCACTCATTATCTTTCTCTAATTCTGGACAATAGCTCTGTTCTAAACTTAGTATGCGTCGACTGCCTTCAGAGGCAGCTACCTTTTAATGGACTGTTCACACTGAACAGGTGTTTGCATCCCTCTCTCTGTTTTTTTTTTTCCTTTTATTTTTTTTTTATATGTAAACATGAAATAGATTTTTGACTGACTGGCGCCTTGCTTTTTTTTCAGTATTCGCACTGGAGCCCCTTTTTTTTAGATGCCGTGTCAAGTAAAATGAAAAAACGTTTAAAAACTTTAGACATCTGCGTTATGTTCTGTTTGTTGCGCTGTTTCTAGTGTTGTTGTTTTTTTATGCACAAAAATGTACTTGCTTTGTACGGCTCTTAAAGCATCATCCTTAATCAAATCAATTTGGGAAATCTGTATTAATACCCAGCTAGTATTCCGACAAGTTTCTCTTTTTACTGATCTCAGTGCATTTTTAGCCAAAGATACATGCAAAAGCTGCCTTAACATTTGACCAAAACACTTTTTTGGTTACTTTTGGAACAACCTTCATGTCAGGAGCACACCTACGATGTCTTAAAATGCTGTCTGGGTAGGCACTTCACTGGTTTTTGGATCAAAGCTAATGTCTAGCTCTCGTTACCTTCCAAAATAACCATGATGCAGCCAGAATGCCTTTTTTGGAGAATGACATTTTGTTATGTGTGTGAAGAAACAGTGTGCAGAGAAAGTTTGTCTTCCTACAGATGCAACCCTGAGCTCTACAGTTTTTGTTTATTCCCCATTTGTTATGTCAGTACTCATTGCTAATGACGTGTCAATTATGCATGTAATTTGTAATTGTGATGAGTAAAGGCCTCGATATACTTCCGTAGAAGTCCTTCTTCATTCATGGGTAAAAAAAAATTCTAAACAGCCAAGCAACAGTATACTGTTTCCGAACACTCAGACACACCAATGTGGGAGGCATTTAGAAGTACAAAAAAATTGTTATCCATGACTTTATGTCTCATTCTGAGTAGAATTCACATGAGGTCAGTAAAAGAAGCAGCTTTAACTACTTGATGATGATTTAAAGTAATATATATGCAGTAGAAAATGTTTAATTTACATTATGAATTCTTTACGCTAATGCGTTAACATGCTACACGTATATTTTACTTTAGACAGATATGTGAATGGCTTTTGCTGTACATGGCACATGAGTGAATGGGCACTTGAGATGATTTGATTCCTTTAATAGACAAAAGAAAAACATATCACATGACTTGGTCTTGGAAAATGTCTCTAAGAAAACAATCCTACAGATGTTGGTACATTTGCACCAGCTCACTAATAACGCTGCACATCGATGTGTTCATGTTGACCGATTCTGACTCACTGAACATCATAGGTTATGTCAGGGCAATGATGACTTTCCCTGCTTTTTGTGTTTCTCTTATTATCACTGGACATTCTTTAGGTGAGAAGAAAGAGAAGGTTAATGCTAAATGAAAATGTTTCTTTTTCCTTTGTGGACAGCAGACCTTATGCTCTGTGCCCCTTGAATGATCTGTTAACATTAGACAAAACAAAATATGAATGAAGGTTTAGTCCATGACCAGGCCTGTTATACAGTAATTAATATGTGATGCTAAAGAGCCTTTATAGAGCCATTTGATTTGAGACATTACTGCTTCATGCTTAAAGACACTATTAAATAATAATAATAACAATAAATGTTGTGGTTTCTATTCCAAGTCTATTAGCTTTGAAGCCAGTATATTACTGTAAAGTCAGATGAAAATTATTATGTGTATATTTTTTAAAACTAAATATACACATTTTAAACATACAGTCTCTTCAGGAAAAAAAGATTGATTTATTGATGACTCTGCATAAAATCCATGGATTTGTTACCAATTAAATGCTCTCTAGAATGAGACTGTCCTCCCCCTTATACCTCCTGCAACAAAGACAGTATGCCAAAGGAGCATTATTTCCAAATCCTTAGTATTCATGAAGCAGTAATTGAGAAATTGACCTGTCATTGACCTGTACACATGCCAATTATATTTATAATATAATTGAGTTGGATGCAATTAAACTGGATATGCACAAAGGACGATGTTAAATTCATGTTCATCTAGACTGTATTAAGGAATGCCATTTTATGCACATTGAAATAATTGAAATAAATAAAAAACTATATATCCTATATATTTAATGTGTAAATACTAATGTTAGCCAATAAACAAAAATCACAAGATTATGAAGCACAGACTTTAGTCACGCCACCAGACTACAATAAAAACATATATTAATTATATACACTAATATGCCTCAGTTGCTTTCTGTTTAGATTTCATGAGATAAAAGCAGGTCTTACATTTATACAGACAGGATCATCACAGCCGTTTTGTTACATTGTTACCAAATCAGACCAGAAAAAAAAAACCACGAAAACATTTGTAACTTCTGAATAAGAGATGGCACATCAGACTAGCCGGCGTACTGTGATAAAATGTTTAAATAGTATAAACATATTAAGTATATGTATTCCTTGATATTGTTTCACAGGTATTTTTCCATTCACTGCCATTGCTTCCTGCCTCTGGTCACAAATATGGCAGCTGCGAGGAAAAAGTGACATCACTGAAACAGGTCAATACCAAGAGAGTTGTTCCTTGTGCCTAAATGGTGCTTGTTCAACCAAACCAGAGCAGTTTATTTCATACGTCATTCTGTATATTCAGGTCACGGGTCAATACACACGTTCCCCAATAAAGTTCATTATGTACAAATTCTGTGTAAACTAAAAGACTGTTTATTGTTTTAAAAAAGGATGATCCCTTCATTATGTCCTGAGGTCTGTGGCAATTTCCAGTCCTAGCAGGGATGGTTTATGGCTGTGACGTAAACTAAAGTCTATTTGCTATTTTAAAAAGGGGACGATATTTATGCGAACACAGGAAGATGTCAACTGCCCTTGTCAGTGATTTTTTTTGGGGGGCATTTTAATGCTGAGAGTGACAGAAGGCTAAATATCAGGATCAGAAAAGGAGAGAGGTAGAGAATAAAGAGATGTGTGTATCTTAGGATGAGTGCATTGTTATTCCCGTGGAAACTTTTTATAAAAGTCTAATTCAGAGCTAAAGGCACTGCAGGATGAATCACCCTCTATTTAAGCAAGGCATCTGTGTGTGTGTGTGTGTGTGTGTGTGTGTGTGTGTGTGTGTGTGTGTGTGTGTGGCTGGTTAGTTGAATCAGGCAGATAATAGAGTGTTAACTGCAGAAATAAGCTCTGCAAGCCCCTCAGCCACATCACATGTCATTAGGGGTGGAAAAATGCATTGATGCATTGCGTGCATCCAGCTATCAAAAATGTTGATGCGAAATTTAAGAATCGATTATCATTATTTGTTAATACCCAATGTGTCCGTCTCGTATCACACAAACCTTCTCGCAACAGACACGGAGCAGGGCACATGAGATTAAAGGGAAAAGAAGCGCACTTTGAAATAAAGAACGTTTACGCAGCCGAGTTCAACCTGCAAATCTAGATGTATTCATAAGATAGGATGGATGCTGCTGAGTTCGGCTTTCTGTGTCATTGTTTAAAACTGTTTGCATCCATTTGACCAACGTATGTTCAATGTTGTTGCCTTCTTCCCCGATTACGATATATATTATGTTAATATTGCTTTTGTATCTCCATAAAATGTGTAATTACTCCATAAAACAGTTTAACCACGAATTGAACTCCACTTAAATAAATGAGAATGGTGGGCAGACATTGGCTGTGAACGAAAACACTTATTAATTCATCCTCTTTATAGTGAATGCTACAGAATGGGGAGGGAGAAATTACAGACTGTTTTGAAGGAAACCAACCAGTTGATTAAAGTCACCTGTGATTGGTCAATGACACGCGGCAGCCATGAAAAGATGAAACATTTTGATCTTACGCAGTGTGCCGCAAACAGTCCTGCCTGAAAATGCGATTAAATTCTTGTGAACGGGCTTGACAAGCGGAGCTGTCTCCATTTAGCTGCCTGGTGCCTCTTTCCCTATGCCAAAATTTATGGGGAACTCACGGTTACCACATCCCATGTTACTGCCTTTACATGCTACTAATGGACAGTTATTCATTCTATGACCATGCTTGATTAAAACCTGGATTGTATCTGCCTGCTCATGACATTTCATCTGTAATTATTGGTTTCAGATTTCACAGTGCATCACGATGCATCACAATTGTTAGGTAGAGAATTGTAATCGTACCGAATCCTTGTCTGAGTGAATAGTCACACACCTACATGCTGTGTGTTTAGTGTTTGGTTTGACCTTAGATCATCAGTGTAGAGTTTGATGTTCTGTCCTTAATATACATTTTCACAGTAATATTGAAATTGATTTTATGGAGTCTGTTTTCAGGTTAAAGGACAGAAAATTTTGTGATGAGGATCTCCTGGAAATGATTAGCCACAGTTGTTTTACAATGGCATGGGCGCTGTAATATGTTTAGTAAGAATGTGCATCCATACATATTAAAACATCAACTCTTTGGTCTCAGAACAGTCTGACAGTAAGGAATACCAGTTAAACATGTCAGCAAGTGGTCCTGATGCTCATCCGCACTCCTGATTTATATATGGCATTTAAACAGGAAACAGAAATAGATGCCCACAGCAGGGGAACTGTGCTCCAGTTCATATGGACACTACAGGGGCTGCCAGTCACTCTTGCTCTTAGCCACTTACTGTAATACAATTTATATTACTTTAATAAGTAATAATAACTTTTATCAATAAGTAGTCAACATTAACATTAGATCATGCTTCATAGATCTGTTGTTCATATATATTTAAATATTAATGTATATATAGTATGCAAATATGTGAATAAAAGTTAACAAGTTTGATTTCTTATTTGAGTACATAATGTTAATTAACCAAATATTGATCACTTGAAGTCTTTGTATATGATACATTAGGTAATCAAAATGCCTTCTATAATACTTTGTACTGCATTATATATTTTCACAAGACATTGTAACCACATTTATAAATAATGCACAAACATGTTTTTCCATTCATGATTACACCTTTAATACATTATAATACATTTTAAAATTGTATAACACATTAAATTGAATTTTCATCATGGGTTTTAATGCATTATACTCTTTAAAGATAAAGATATGAATAGCCATGCTGTGTAATGTATACCACTGAGAACATTCAACTGATTATTAGCGTTAATTATGCATTACACTGCATTATCAATAATATCCATATAATAAATAAATTAGGGTTTCTGCAGGTTTTATGAAGCTTTTTTTTTTTTAAGACCAACTAAAGAAAATGTAAGGAATCAATTAAGGAATCAATTGCATTTAGTTTTTATTTAGTATTGCTACGAAGAAGCTATTTGACATAACACATCCTCACATATATTCCACACGACAAAATAGTAACTGAATTTACACGCATGATCCTGTTAAGAAGGTTACATTCCCTTGGTTTATAATATGATGTGTTGCTTTCTCGATTTCTCAGCATCTTCTGCACATTTGAGTTCTTCCCAACAGTGTCTATATATGAGGTCCTGATTTTGACAGTTGAGGGACTAATACACAATTATTACAAAAGGTGTAAACAATTATTGATGCTCAAGAAGGCAATATAAAAAGAACCAAGGGGTGCAAACTTTTGAACAGTATGATTTGTGTAAATAAGAGTACATTTTGTGTTATATAGCTTTTGAAGGGCAGTACTACATAAAAAATGGAAACTTATAAAAACAAAAGGGTTATGCAAACTTCTGCACTTAACTGTATAGGCTGTAAAGTTTGTTATACATTTTTATTTTGGATTTATTATTTTGACGATTTAACCACATTTTAGCTTTTATTAATGTACCAATTCTATATATCCTATCCATGTGATGTCATATTGCATTTGTAATTATGAAATGACTTCACAAAAATTCACAACATTGTAACCAAAAATTCTAAATACAACCCCCACATCTGAACATATAAGTGCTTATACTATGTAAAAAGTCCAGAGTAGTCTAAATGTGATATTGTTTGATTTACCTCCGTGCTCGTGGGGAAATGAACATTACAGAAATAACTTGCTTACATATTCACGTGCTGCACGAAGAAAAGATCGGCTTCTTTCAGCTCGTTGCTGAAAACACATTTTTATTGACGCATTTCTGCTTGTGCTGAATGACAGGATAACAAAGAGTGCGCGCCAAGCATATGACGTCATTGCCATGGTATCCAGATACATTTCAGCAGATTTGCAGAAAGACTAGGATGAAAGTATTGTCAAATTAATGTACAACGCATTGTAATTGCTTCTCATCTCTGCAAACAATACCAAAGACAATAGCGAGAAGGAAAATGAGTACAAATATAAGTAGAAAAAAATCAGTGAGCCTACCAGCTGAAACCAGGACATAATTACAATGTTTAGAGAATTGTCAGGACACCAGGACACACCTCTTCAAAAAGTCCTATTGGAATTCCTCCCAGCCATGTAGGATGTGTTTACCACATGCCTAGTCAGTGTAGCTGTTGATTAAAGACAGTTTCTAAGTCTATGGTTCCTGCAGAGGTGCTGGTGAGTTACGGGATGTATAGCTGTGCTGTAGTCAGGCGGAGAGGAGGCGGAGGAAGGAACTGACCTCCAGCTCTTGTTTATTAATAACAGCTGTCAGCTGAAATCCCTCTGAGAGCAAAGCCCAGGAACAGCAGCTCTGCAAGCAGTGTGAATGCAGCTCACTCGGTTGGCGTCTGCTCTGCTGCCTGCACGCTGGAGGTCTTTAGAGAGAGGTGACATGCATGAACAGGGACACAAGGCCTTGATCTCAATTTCCTCTTGTGCTATGTCCTGCTTTTTCTGTGCCCTCTCCCTTCTATCAGGTGCAGCCGAAATAATTTAGTTATCATTTAAAGATAACATGAAACATCATTTGTGTTGAAGCTTAAGTTCTGTGTTACATATTTAAGAGTAGTAGTTCTTATACAAAAAAAAAAAAACTGGTTGTATTCTTTTATTTAAGTACTAAAACTGAAGGATTTTCAGAACTTTCTGTTCTGTTAATGGTTCTCGACTGGGCATTCTTAAGCATGTAAGCACACTATTTGTAAAAATAAATTTAATAATCCGTTCTCTTAAAATATGAAAATATTTCATAATTTGGTAACAGACTGCTGAGTACAGTAAATCCAACAATAACTGCATTTCTTATTTCCATATATTTATTTTTCAAAAGTTCTTAAAGAATCGCTAATGGAATCATCAAGGAACTGGAATTGTTGAGAGGAATCGTAATGGGAATTGTTGAATTCCTTATGATTCCCATCCCTATTTAAGAGTAAAACTAAATATTCATCAGGAAATTATTTTATCCATCGGGATTTGATTGGATCATGAAAATCAATAGGTTACTCACGTAACCCCGGTTTTCTTTCATCATCTTGTGTTCGAGATCCACCTATGGGAAGGGCATCCGTACCTGACCTCTGCAGAAGCATCCAATTGCACCAAGTCTGGCTAGACAGACAGAAGCGCGTGACCTATGCTCGGTAAGGACCCACCCCCTTACCTAAGAGCATATAACAACCTGCATGCGCTGCTGCTTCTCAGTTGACATTCGCTTCTCGCGACCTGTTTTCTCTCAGCTCTGTTGGATTTTGACTTTCACTAATTTGTCTACAGGAGGACACATCGTTCAGATCAGCGTCCGCCAGACGTGACTGTCTTGTTTCAGCTAGGATAGCTGTTTCTTGTTTATTGCAAGCTACATGTTTAGTTATGATAATAGTTAATAGTGTTTCTTCCTGCCCACCCAGCCTTGTTTACATAAGCAGAAAAATAAAGTTTCCTTAGAGGCGGAAAACGTGAGAACATTTTGAAAGGATTCTGAAAATGTTTAGTTTTCTTTAGAATAACATACATTGAGCCATTTAACAATAAAATCAGGAAAATTTATTAAGAAAGTAAGGGTGTGTTCACACTTGGCAGGTTTGGTTTGATTAAAACGAACTTTGTGCGATTGCTCTGTTAGTGCGTTTCGTTCGAACAAGTGTGAACAATGTCACCCTTACTTTCTTAATAAATTTTCCTGATTTTATTGATTTTATACACCCTTGGTGCACACTAAACAAGCAAACTGAGACTGACTGAAAAGTGGGACTCGGTCCGCTTCCAAATGAACTCTTGTATGGTTCGATTGATATATGAATGCAGCATGGACCAAAGATGTCTAAACAGACCAAAAGCAGGAAGTAATTTGCCTAATACTGACCTCAAGCATACCTGGTTCTTCTCATCATAGGAGCTATGTTTCCCATTACATTTCGGTACTGGCGTTGGAACCGCCCGCCAGCTGTCCTTACTTAAAACATATCTTCGTTTGTGTGTGCAAGGGAGGAATTCCTGGCGTTGTTTTGACTCCTTAACACATTTTATTAACTCTTCGTTTGTTCCCAGCAGGTAAAAATACAACCATATATACATATCCAACGAGCGCATTTCGCCAGCATTGTTTTGGATGTTCGGTAAGTTCCGTCCAAAAATATACATCATAAAAGCTGTCCAATCAGGTCGTGACTTTTCCTGATGCCTTTGGTTTTGTATTGTTAGGTTCGGTGTTAAAAATGACACGCTAAACAAACCAGGACTAAATGTATCATTTTCATTTTTGGTCCGGACCAAGAGAACCGGACTACAAGTGTGAATACACCCTAAATATGGAACTTTGTCCTCTGATGGACTAAAAGTTGTAACTTTGATCAACTCAAAACTATGAGCCCAAGCCACCCTGTGTACTGTGATTCAAGATGATGATGTTTCTTCAGCAATTTTACGATGGACGTATTTGTTGTTTGGTGACCAAATCAAGTGGAAAGCAGAGGACAATGTGTTGTGTTCCCTCAGCACTGACAAACTCACAGCCAACACACATGAAACATTATCACAGTGTTCTCAGTTAATAATCCTGTCCTCAGCAGAGAATAACAAAGGAAAAATTAGTTTGTTTGATGTGTTATAAAGAAAACATCCTTTCTTGAGGTTTACTTGTACAATGTAAAGCGACCTTGAGCTATGGAAAGGCGCTATATAAATAAAACTTCTTCTTCTTCTTCTTATTCTACTCAAGGCCTGCGGTGGCTGAAGTGTGGAGGTGCTGGCCAGATCTTATGAACTTTGATGTCTGCTGTTTTTGTTCCCTCCTAAACAAAGCAGCATTTTAAAATAAACTCAGAATTCTGTTTTGTTGAAGGCATGAACTGCTCTGATGTGCACAAAGATTCAGAAAGACAGAGAGGGAAAGACTCAAAGGAAGTGATCCATTCTTTTTTTTTTTTTTTTTATTTTACTTTGATTTTAGGGGTTCAAGCCCTTCCTGGGTTTTTCTGGATTATTATATGTACAAGTTCTCCATGAAAGGCCTTCAAATATGAAAAAAAAAAAATCATATTTCTATTTAGAGCTCTGAACAAAAAATATATTCTGTTGCAAATCGCAATTCTTTTGTTATTAACAATTTGTATTGATGCCATTCATAAAACAAACAAACACAACATAAAATATGTATGCAATTATATGCATTAATCCGTCCCCCCGACCACCCCCCTCCCCCACCTGACACAAGCATTTGTACCATTCAAGGGAATAGTAGAATAAGACTCTCTCTGATTTATATATCTAGTCAAAAGCTTCCCTGCTTTGTCCCTCAACTCAAAGTATGACTGTCTTACCCTGAATAGCCAAAACTCCACCTTCCACTACAAAATAGTATTATATCTGTATTTGAATCAGGTCAATTCTCTGTGGCCATCATACAACATTCGGAACTTCAGCTTTGCCTCAGCACTTTTAATATTTCCCTCCAAATCCACAAGTTCTTGTGCTTTGAATTTTTTGGTGAATGAGGCATACTGTATGAACCGACCCCTAAGAACTGCCTTAAGTGCCTCCCAAGCCATGCCCACAGAGGAGACTGACCATTTGGTCTCCATATAAACATTGATTTCAGCCTTTAACATTTGTTGGAATTCAGGATTTTCCAAAAGGGATACATTAAAGTGGCAAATAAATAATTTATTTTTATTCGTATGTGGCCACACCTCTAAACCCACCAGGGTGGGATGTGATACTACAATTAACAACAGATGAAATGAGGGACTTCTCATATTCTATTCTAGAATAAATCTTATGAACTGATGAAAAAATGTATAGTCCCTACCGGATGGGTTATAAAGTTTCCAAATATCTGTAAGACCTAGATTTTTACACATCATGTGATGCGTCTAGGGGGCTTACACACTATTGTTTCACTATGATCAAGGACTGAGTCCATCAAAAGATTAAACTCTCCTCCCAATATTATATCATGAGGGGTGCCAGGGACTTGCAATATCCCTTCAAGATCTATAAAAAAGCCCTAATCATCAGCATTAGGTGCATAAATATATGCCAAAATAAGACTGCCCCTGAATTTCTGCTAAAACAATAATGACTCTTCCTAATTTATCTTTAACCCTTTCCAGCCTGAGCCCAAAATTCTGAAAATTCCATTCTGTGCATATCCAAATTCATATTATATTCATATAACATCACACACCTGAGCTCTATATACCATTGAAGAGAAGAACTAGGGCTTTCAAATAATGTAAATATATGTATGGTTATTTAAGTATAAGCATCCTTTATCAATAAGATTTCACATAGCAATTTTTACAAAAAATGTCTCCGGCCACCATACTTCATCAGACAACTGCATTTTCAACCATTTTAATTACAAGCTAGAGGGAAACTTAGAGTGTATGAAATATACATCATTTTGTGGGCAACGTAGAATAGCAAACAGATTAGAAATATAATCTATTGTTTAAAAGTTATGACCGTTCTAGTGATGAGTGGGAAAACGGAATAAAACAAATTGCAGGGAGTTCCCATCATTTCCTATCCTCTCTCCAATATAACTGTCAGTTAAAGTGGCAAAAGTGCCACACATACAATTAAAGAAAGAATTTAAGACCAAACAAACTCCCAACAGTCATCACACTTGGATTTCTCAGAACACAGGCATGTAGTTTTCAGAAAAGGATTAGTAGTCTCAAACACAGCTCTGGTAAAAACAACTGAAATCTCCAAATGGAAGCAGAGCAATTTCTTCTTTAAACCTGTTTTACTCTAGTTTGTTACTGAACTCATTTTTATGATGGCATTTCAATGAGGGTACTTACTGTTACCCGTTTTTGTTGTCCGCTGAAGTGCTGCTTCACTTTGAGTATTTTAAAAGGCTTATTTTCATTTACAGTACTGAGTTAAAAAATTATAATTCCATCCTTCTGAATAGAACACACTGTACACACAACTGTGTTAGTCTTAAATGACCCACAATTTTATGAGCCCAGGGCGTCATTTGGCAAGAACAGTGAGTTTAATCACCAATTGGACCTACAAGTGACGGAGAAGAGAATAAAGAAACAAGAGATAAAGAGGTTGAGGTGTGCGACAGGATGGGGTTTATGTGATGTGTCTAAATCTTTAAGAGCTTAGCAGCAGAGCGTGGTTGAGAAAATGAGAGATTTGGGAGCAATTAGGAAAGATAGAGAAAGGAGAGACGCAATCGGAGGAGAGATAAGGAGAAGCGAGTGAGTCAGTAAAAATTTGAAAGATGAAGAGATTTGGTTAGTCAGAGAAAATGTGTGTGTGTGTTGTGATAATTCAGTGGTCCTGACTCCCCAGAGGCTGACCAGATGCTGTGTTGTGTGCTTTTTTGACAGAGAAAGCAAAGAAATACAGTATTTCCCAGAATATAAGTCACAGAATATTCATAATCTCCTATAGTCCTGAGCGACTTTTATACATAAACTCAGCAAAAAAAGAAACGTCCTCTCAATTTGACTGCTTTTATTTCAGCAGACTTAACATGTGTAAATATTTGTATGAACATAAAAAGATTCAACAGAACAAGTTTCACAGACATGTGACTAACAGAAATTGAATAATGTGGGATGGGGTCACAATCAAAAGTAACATTCAGTATCTGGTGTGGCCACTAGCTGCATTAAGTACTGCAGGGCATCTCCTACTTATGGACTGCACCAGATTTGCCAGTTCTTGCTTTGAGATGTTATCCCACTCTTACATCAAGGCACTTGCAAGTTCCTGGTCATTTATGGGAAGAATGGCCTTAGCCCTCACCCTCTGATCCAACAGGTCCCTGATGTGCTCAATTGAGATCCGGGTTCTTCACTGGCCATGGCAGAACACTGAGATTCTTGTCTTGCAGAAAATCATGCACAGAACATATAGTATTGCTGGTGGCATTGTTATGCTGGAGGGTCATGTCAGGATGAGCCTGCAGGAAGGATACCACATCAGGGAGGAGGATGTCTTCCCTGTAACACACAGCGTTGAGATTGCCTGCAATGATAACAAGCTCAGTCCGAGGATGCTGTGACACGCCGCCGACTGGTCAAACGTGTGGCACCAAAACGCGTATGCTAGCACAAAGCATTTTTTTGCCAGCTGAAAATGCCAGGCGCTCTTCTGAAAAGGTGCTCAGCACCTATTCATGCTGCTGGTTTTTTTTTTATGCGTAGCACTCCCATTGCAAACTATTGAAAAAATACACTGGCCTCAGGAAAAAATGCTTTGGTGGACACACAACCAAACACATGAAAACATCAGTCATAGAGGCGGTAGAAGTGTTTTAAAGTAGCCAGTTCAGAGTGTTTTGTCTTTACAAATAATTTTATGCAGCTAGTTTGAATATTTCCATTATTGTGCTAACACATTCTAGACCGTTTTCAAACACAACTCCTCACTTGCCCACAAAATGACGTTTCACCACACTTGTAGTGAAAACATTCAATCAGTCAACTGGATAATTAGTGCATGTGGTAATCAAAAAAAACCATAAACAAATTGTTGCTAGAAGAGCCTTACTTATGTAGCCTACAACAATTATTTTACTTAATTCCTATTAAGTTTTAAACACATTCGCTGTCCATAAATAATATATTATAGTATAATGGTTGAACGCAAAATAGATGGGGTGTAATTTTATTCAATCTGTTCATGGTTAGTTGTTGTATCCTAAAATTAAATGAAAAATATTTGTAGCCATTAAAAATGTAAGGTTCATTCCTACTGTATATGGACACATATTTACACCACCACCGATATTTCACTTTTAAAAAGGCATACAAATAGACATGTTGGACAAAATAAAGTCCTTTCTGACTTTAGCCATGGCAATGTGCGCAACTGCATTGCGAGCACCGGATTGACTGTAGAAAAGAAAGAAAAAAGAGCTGTCCTCAATGTAGGCTAAACGATGTAATTTGTGGTGATTTAGCACTTGCCATGTCCTGTGTGAAAAGGCTTTTATTCTGAGGAAAAGGAATGAGGAAGGACAGATGACACTGCAGTTTAACCAATCAGTAGAATGGGTGTGTCAAGTCCACTTGTGCAAATAAAATAATAGGATAGTACACTTATTTTAAGCACTTGAATGAAAAAGCAAGAAATCGAACTGAATTCCTGTTTTTCTAGTTCTTATATAAAATGGAAAAAAAGACTAGGTGTTTTCTAAATTTTTATAACTTATTTCTAGATGAAAAATGAGGAAGCGGTTTGTTTATTTGTTATTTCGTTTTGAAGACAAAAAAAAATTAATTAAAAAAATTATCTGAAAGGTACACAAACCTGTTTTACTCACTGACAAAAAAGCATTTGATTTGTATACAGCATAGAGTGAGGGGGTATTCACACTTGGTAATTTCATGTGTTTTTGCTGATTGGATTTCTATCCAATCATGAAAAGACCAAGTGTAAATGCCCTCCAAGAAGGATTTGAGATGGATATAAATACTATCACTTAAACCACCTCCGGAAGAGAAGCTGCAGATGGCAATGTGGCATGTGATGCGTGTGAGGTTAGCTGATACTGATGACAAGGGACATGAATGATGGCTTGGCTGGTGGAAACGACAGAGTCTTGAAGATATGCAAATGTAACATCTTTTCATATAACATATAATGTTTTATGTATCTTGGTAGAATCCAGTAGTGTAGTTTAGCACGAAGAACAATGAGTTGACGTTTCCCCCATAACTTTTCAATCTTCTGAGGTGATGCTGCAGCACTGTTAAGTGGATTGATTTATTTGTATTTTTTTCAAGTGTACCATCAAAGATTCTCTTAATGTGCATGGAGCAGCTGGAGGAGCGAGCTCTTAATTGAAGGCATGGGCAAGATAGACAGTCCTACTCAGCTGAGCAACAAATAAGAACATTTGTTTTGGCCGGAGTGAGATATTTGCTAACAAATCGTAGTTTCCATTTCAGGAAGGGGTGGGACATTTGTAGCCTCTATAGTGAAATGCTGAAATGCCAGCACCCAGTGATAGTCATCATAAATTGCACTGTTAATTCACTTTGCTGTTAAACTTGAACATATTTATGCATTTAAAAACAACTTATGCTATTAAACTTTGTGAAAATACTGATGGCACCAGTGAACGTTTTTGATGCACTCCGCTGTCCCACTAGATGCTGGCCAACTTGGGCTTCAACTAAAGATTATTTTGATAATCGACTAATCTAACAATTATTAGAACAATCTTTCGACTATTAGGGTGATTATTGCAACGATTAATCATTAGCTCTTAACCAACTCTTCAGCTTGTACCTTGACTTAAAAGGCTGTAATAAATTTGCTTATAAAAGAGGACAAATCATCATTACTCTAAATGACATTCATTCAATTAAAGAAAAAAAATAGTTTTTATTAAGGTTAATGCAGTAAGAAAATTCACAGCAAAAAATCATTCTAATCAAGTGTTTTGTCTTGTTTTCCATTTAAAAATATCTAAAAACACTTGAAACAAGATACATTTACCTGAGAAACAACATATAATATATTTAGACATGCTTTCAGAGAATCTTGAATCGAAATTAATTTTTTATATGTGTATTTTTTCACTTGTTTATTTTTATCCTTGTTTAAGGTCAAGATATACTTATATTCGAGATCTATTCTCTGAAATCAAGTCTAAATATATTGTGTAAAAAAAAAAAACTCTTCTTAATAGAACTGCATATTGCCGATTTTCTTCACGATAAGATACATACTGCTACACATATGTGTTATGATTCACTTCATGGTGAGCCATCACGTTATAACCTAACTGGAGCAAGCGTGCGCAAGGGATGAGCGTGTCCGCGCCAGAGTGTATATCAGCCGGGTGCATTTCCAGTCTCCC
Source organism: Xyrauchen texanus (assembly GCF_025860055.1). NCBI lineage: Eukaryota > Metazoa > Chordata > Actinopteri > Cypriniformes > Catostomidae > Xyrauchen > Xyrauchen texanus. The sequence goes on from NC_068318.1 coordinate 25,689,293, forward strand.
CCCCTTAGATTGGGTCACTACACACGATTCATAGAAGCAGCGCTGACCGCACAGAGATATGCCAGTTTCTGAGTTTATACTTATTTACATGACCTGCTTCCTTATTATTTGAACTTTAATAAAGGATGCATTAAAGATATAATGCCAGGGTGTTTCCTTTAAAGATGCTCTGACATACAATTTTTGTATCTCTGCTGTATTTCACAAAGGGAGTGCATCTGTATTTACTTTAGACTTTTTTTTATAATTTCCTCATACTTTGCGATCTAAATCACCTGAAGCTGTTTGGAAAGTTTAGAGTGCATCTGCACTATTAGCTGTGTTTTATTCCTCTCCTCAATCAGGCACCAGCTGCAGTGCTGCCCTCACGCCATCATTAAAGTTTCATATGATCTCACGTTAAATGACATCAAATAACTATTCGACAATGGAATTTTTTTTTTTTTTTTAGAAGAAATACTCAGCTCTGTTTTAGGCCCATACAATGCAAGTGAATGGGTGCCAAACTTTTGATGCCCTAAAAGCACATAAAGGCATCTTTATTGGTCTTATTGGTCTGTTTCTCACCCACACCTATCTTATTGCTTCTGAAGACATGGATTTAAACACTGATGTCTTATGGATTACTTTTATGCTGACTTTTGTGCTTTTTGGAGCTTCACATTTTTTGGCACCCATTCACTTGCATTGTATGGACCAAATCAGCTGAGAAATGAAAACATAATCACGGAAGCATCTGCAAAGTCGGATGTGGCATATTCCTTCATAATTTCTCCTATCTCCAACCATAAATGCATTCCATTGCCAGATGCTTTGGAGATAACTTGTAAGGTAACAAAACTGCAACGCTCCTGTTAGCTTAGCAGGTGTTCGACTGTCGCCAGAGATGTCTCCTAGCAACTCAAATGATAAACAATGCTGCAACGCTAGAATTTGTACTACAGGTGTACGAATATTAAAAGAAAGCATAATTTACCATGTTTTGTACACTTGTCTCTGAAGGCATTTGTTAAGCAAGCTTTAATTTCATTTAATGTAGAAATTGACTCATTGATGGATATTATTTAATAATATCCATTTTAGTGAATGTTTATCACTAAATTTGTACATCTACCTGGGTACTGACATGTTTGTGTGACGTAACGCACCAGCATCTTGCCAAAATCTGAGTTGAAGATTTCCACATGAGTTTCCTAGTTGGAATTCAGACTTTTGCCATTCCATTGCACTTTTACTAGTATGAAGCTGGTAATTCTGACTTTCTGAGTTAAAGAGAATGAAGCATAAGACCAGAGACATTTATTTAGTCAGTAAATCAGGACAGTTTTGATTTCATATTGACTGGTATGTGCTCCCATTTGTATAATTTTTTTCAGAATACAGACTGTTGTTCTTCTGCTTGTGTAGAATTATTGCTGTTTGATTCAGCCTGTGAGTTCTCGTGATCTGACCTGGCAGGTTTGGTGAGTTGGTGTCTTTGTTCAGTGGCCCAGTGTTTAAAAGCCTGCTGTGATGAGGCTACATGAGTCTAGTGGGGTTGCAGTACAAGAGAGAGCTGATCTGAACCCAGCAACCGTGAAGGTGCTCTGCAGAGCACAGGGCAAAACCGCAGGATGGCAGTGCCAGCTTGGTGCCCAATCATCTGTGAGCCTCATCGTGGAGAGGGGGAGAAGCAACCGTGCCAACTTTCTTTGCACATTCCCTGCAAAAGATCACTCTCTCTCTATCTCTCTGTCTCTCTTCTCCAGATGTGGTGTATGGTGACTCAGCGGGAAGTGTGTGCAGAGATAGGGAGAGAGGGAGGAACCAGTGAGAAAGCTGCAGTATTACAGTCGAGGTCATTTTGTGTTAAATTGTTACAACTCCCAAGTTCAACCTAAATGCAGCATGAGGCAATTTGGGCAAAATCTTCTGATGTTTATAGTGGACTTTCTTTTAATAATCGGATCAAATGAGATAAACTTAAGTGTACATTGCCAATGCATTATTAAACGTTATACATAAAACATATTGAATGTTGAATTTTTATTTGCTGAAGTAAAAATTCTCAAAACTATGAATTTCTCTGGCTGCTGTTCAGTTGCTACAAGTATACCTGCAGCTTTCTGAATGTCCAGGTCCTTCTTTTAGTCTCTATCATGCACACGATGGGTCTCTCTTTCACGGTATCGCTTTTTAAACTGGTTAAGATGAAAGTTATTACAGTAGGTATTTTCCGGTGATTTGCCCATATCTCTTGCATGCCTGGTTCACTGCTTACGAATAAAGTATTCATTCTCAATACACTAAATCGGCTCCAGTTTTAGTGCCTGAGACATGCATTGTGCGTAATGATTAAAAGTGCACTGCTCCACACAATCAGTTTCTGTGTTAGGATGTGCTGTATCTATCTATCTATCTATCTATATATATATATATATATATATATATATATATATATATATATATATATATATATATATATATATAGATATAGATATATATATATATATATATATATATATATATATATATATATATATATATATATATATAGATATAGAGATATATCTATCTATATCTATATATATAGATATAGATAGATATATCTATCTATATATATATATATAGATATAGAGATATATCTATCTATATCTATAGATATAGATATAGAGATATATCTATCTATATCTATAGATATAGAGATATAGAGATATATAGATATATAGATAGATATACACACGATCAGCCACAACATTAAAACCACCTGACTAATATTGTGTAGGTCCCCCTTGTGCCTCCAAAACAGAACAACCCGCATCCCCTGCTTGGGGGCACATGGTATGAAGCTAGTTTGTCTTCTTGTCTAACAAAACAAAAGTCTGAAGTAAAAATAGTGTTGACACTACTGTTTAAATGTAGGCTATTTTTATTTATTCAAACAAAAACAAAAATGTCAAAATCTCTGTTAGAGCGTCGGAAATTACACTTTTATTCAGAACAGGCTATACTTAAGAAACTGGAAGGAAGTGTGCCTTACAAAGTCTACTTTAAAGGTTCCTATGTGTTTCTCTGTGTTGGTGTTGTTCTGATTTTTAGGGGCAGGTGGACGTCTAACCCTGTAATCACTGCTAGGAAAGTAAGAGCAGCCATGGACTGCTGATGGCTACGGCCACATTCTAATCACTTCTCTTTGAAAATGAACAGAAGTCAGAAAAGCAGAGGGAGAAAGAGCTCTGATTATGAGAAGGACGAAGCATAGATAAACACGAAAGAGGTATTGGCTGGAACGGATCTCTATGGTTCAAGTGGTCTTGTTTGAGAGGGAAGAAGCCAAAGTCAGACAACTGTAATCAGCTGTCCACAAATACCGTCATTCACTAAATCTGGGGCCATGGAGGCTAAGCGTGTGTGTGTGAGAAAGAGAGAGGCTCTCATTCTTTTCATGGCTGATGAGAGTCTGTGTGTGTGTGTGTGTGTGTGTGTGTGTGTGTGTGTGTGTGTGTGTGTGATAGAGAGGCTCTCAAGAGTCCATTCTCCAGCTCTGGTTCTTATGGTGAACTCAAAGAGTATGAGCTCATGATTTGGTTCTTTGTTTTTTTGCTTTTCCTGCCAACTGACGGATTCTGTCTGCATGCATGAAGGCTGTCCTGATTCAAGAGTTCTTGAAGAGTGACATGGGTCTTGAGAAAAACACAACATACAGTTTATTGAAGTAAAAAAGTTATCAAACATCTATATCACACATGTGAAAAACTAACTGCCCCCTTAAACTTAATTACTGGTTGTGCCATCGTTGGCAGCAACAACTGCAACCAAAAGTTTCTGATAACTTGAGATCGGTCTTTCACAATGCTGTGATTGAAATCAGCCACACTTGAGGGTTTTCAAGCATTAACAGCCCGTTTAAGGTCCTGCCACAGCATCTCAAATGGATTCAAGTCATGACTCTGTCTAGGCCACTCCAAATTTTTAATTTAGCTTCTTTTGAGCCATCAGAGGTGGACTTACTCCCATTCTTTGGATCATTGTCTTGTTGCATAATCCAGTTGCATAATCCTAATTTTCTGATAGAGAGCAGAATTCATGTTTCCCTCAGTTATTGCAAGTCACCGTGGGCCTGAATCAGCAAAGCATCCCCACACCACACCATCCCACTATCACCACCATCCTTGACCTTAGGTATGATGTTCTAATTGTGGAATTCTGTTTTTGATTTATGCCAGATGTAACGGGACCCTTGTCTTTCTAACAGTTCCACTTTTGACTTTTGAAAGAACATTCTCCCAAAAGGTTTGAGGATCATTAAGGTGTGTTTTGGCAAGATTCAGATGAGCCTTAATGTTCTTCTCAGTTAGCTTTTATGCCTCGCCACGCTTCCACGGATGCCATTTTTGGCCAGTGTCTTTCTAAAAAGTGCAGTCGTGAACAGTGACATTTATTAATGCGAAGGAGGCCTGCAGTTCCTTGGATGTTGTCCTTGGCTCTTTTGTGACTTCCTGGAGGAATCTTCACTGTGCTCTTGGAGGAATTTTGACAACTTCTGGTAAGGTTCACTACTGTGCCAAGTTTTCTCCATTTGGAGATAATGGCTCTAATTGTGGTTCTTTGGAGTCCTAGAGCCTTTGAAATAGCTTTGTAACCCTTCCCAGACTGATGTATTTCAAACAACTTTTTCCTCATAATTTCTGGAATTTCTTTTGACCTTGGCATAATGTGCTACTGGGTGAGACCTTTTAGCCAAGTTCATGCTGCTGAAAAAGTTCTGTTTATTTTATCTATTCCTTTTTTGATTGAACGGAGCTGGCAGTAGTCAGGCCTGGGTGAACCCCATTATGAATGCGGTTTCATAGATTTTGCTTTTATTTTGTAAATTAGAGAAAAAAATACTTTTTCATACAGGCCAAATAGGTATTGGATAACTTTTTTACTTCAATAAATGACATTATAATTTAAAAACTGTATTTTGTGTTCACTCTGATTGCCTTATGTTTGAATTTTGGAAACAATTTAGTATGAGATATACACAAAAAGAAAAGAAATCAGGATGGGGCGAATGCATTTCACAGTACTGTATGTTGATGTTTTAATGGTTGTGACTAGTGTTGCCATGGTACCAAAATGTCAGCAGTCGATACGACACCAGAGAAAGTTCCCAAATCTCGATACCAATTGTAATACCACAGCAAAAATATGCTAATATGGTAATGTGCCTGCCCTCTACCTTGCGAGTAAACCTTTCGCATATGTGAATAAATTTCACACTATTCGACAAAAATACATCTGTTATTTACCACTGGCTAGTAAATATTCAGATATTATATGCCAGAGATTGAGTTATGTTGTGAGAACTTAAGCAGAACAATCGTTTTACTGAATAAGAAGCTGGCAAATAGCTGGAGTCCGCCTTTTAATTACTGCATGTTGCACCTTATTTGGCTGCAGTGGGTCATGAGGTGTCGTTCATCATTCTGTCACCATTGCTTTAGTTTAGCCATGATATGCCATAATTAAATAATATTCCATTTAATGACATCAACTCTTTTGGTAAAATTTTTCACAGCATTCTCAGTTTTAGCGAATATCTAAAAGTGTTTCAAAACTCAAGAGCTTGTAGATTTGAATCTGAGAACTTGTTCAATAAATATTCGTACAAGCAAGTCAATACACTTTTTACAAGTAAAGTTTTTTTTGTTTTGATCCATGTAAGGGGTGTCCAAAGATGATACACGCAATCCATTTTCATTTCATGTCTCTTTTAATAACCTTTCTGTTATTTACTGTCAGTTTGTGATCAAAAAGTAAAAAATCAACATTAATTCTAATCATTGATTGCATGGATGAGGGAAAAACCACTGTGCAACTTCTTTTTCAGAGCTGCCGGTTCTCTAAAGAGAGAGTACCATTTTAGTGCTTGTTACCAAAACTAAATGTAGTTTGCACCAACTATAAATGCTGTAACTTAATTATATAAACATATAGTCTACATGTGCTGTGCACTTCACCATGGATAAGTGCTCTGCTTTATCTCATTCTATGCAAATGATTCTCAATGTCTGTGAAGTTTCTAGTGGATGAGAGGTCAGCTTCACACATTTATTTTAAGCATGCAGCTCATGCAGACTAAGATTGCGGTTTACTAATCACACTAGGACATATCACGGTTTTAATTTGATTAATTGTCAATCTTGGTGTAAAAGGAGTAACAGAGAACATGCTCAAATAAGTGTGTGAGCATTGAAAGCAGTTTTGTGTCAGTCAGACAACGTGCAGTATCGAATTAAGTCTGTGCTCTGTACTACTGGTACTGCAGAAGCACTGGTGTCATGACAAAATTATTTATTTTAGTATGGACTTGGACACAAAGTACTTGTACTTTTGATATCACTAGTGGTGTCCTCATAATTATGAGAAATTACCTGTTATTGCAGTGGAGACAGTGATCTTCTGGGAAACTGAGAGAGGTCATTTAATCTCTGAGCGTGTCCTCTTTCATGCTGTTGTTTTCTCCTTCAGTGTTACTGCTCTAAGACACCAGCAGGTGTGTGAGCAGATCGGTACGAAAGTTATTTGTCTCTTCTGTTTCTCTAGCTCCTCCCTGGAGCCCTTCGTCAGTACTCCTGTCTGTTTGAGCTGGGCTGGGAATACATCTTCATAACTCAGATCCCATTTTAATGAGTGACACAAGCAAATTCTGCACAAATAAAGAGAGAATCATATTAGCAAAAAGGCTCACATTCTTCCTTCCTCGCTGTCTGTTTACCATGCTGTATCTCTCTCTCTCTCTCTCTCTCTCTCTCTCTCTGAGGACAGAAGTGTTCCTCTTTTCCAGGAGGACTGAGACAGTCGTATTGAGTTGTCACCATGGAGAAAGCAAGAGTGAAAATAATTGCGTTGTTGCAGTGCTTGTAGAATTCCCATCAGCCCTCTGGGCAGGCCTGTCACACAACATAAAGTGTTGGCTAAAAACGTAAGCATCTACCGACAGGGCAGCAGCAGTGGCGGCAGGTTGGGAAACGCCTCTTGCATAGAGCAGAGTTGTCACAGCAAGTAGATGAAATGGCTGCTGGTAGTGCAGGAACTGAGTCAGCTGTTGTTTCCCTTAGTGAGATCAGTGCTGATAAAACAGGGATGTTGGTTAATATCCAGGCAGAATGATGGAGTTAGACACAACTTTGATGACCCCAAAAAGCCTTCTGGCTGCCGGGCGGATATACTCTGCTTTTTGGGTCTGATTTGCGCCCGCTAAATTTGATTTGTATCGGAAGTGAGTGTCATATACAAGCTTGTGGCGCTGATGCAAATATACATGTAGATGGACAGACAGTCACCTCTCTGCTTCACACCCATGTGAGTGAACTTTTAACTTTTAGTTCACTCTTGATTTGTGTGTTGGGTTGTGGATGTGCTTATTCAGTGAAAGAAGACCTACAGTATATTTATTGTTATAATGTTCTTTCTCTTTGTTCCTTTCTCACTCTATTGATTCTATTAATGTGTCTGACTCTGTATATATTCTTGGAAGGGATGTATATTAGAGGTTTCACAACTAGTTGAGCCCATTAGTCCATTCGAATTCAACTAGTCGTGATGGCATTTCACTCCCAAATCATTGCACATCCCCCACCAGGTTTCCAAGAATTTCTGTGCAAGTCTAAGCATTGTGTCTGGTTCATTGTCTGGTTGCTGGTCTTGTTTTACTGGTTGGCCTTTTGTCATGAAATCACTCTCTTTTTGATTCTGTTCCTTTTTCTCTGTCTCCTCATTCTTGTGTCTCTATCTTCTCTTGCACTTTAGCTCTTCGCTCATGTCACTTTTCCCTGGGTGCTGTAAATATCGTTCCTATTTACTCTGATAAGGAATTAATTGAGGTTTTAAAGCACCCCCTCCTTCCCCTCCACGTCTCTTAATTGTGTTTTGAGAGGAAAAGGAAGGATTTTCTTTCTTTGTTATTGTTTTTAAGTGCGACTGGAGCTGAAAAGCATCTGGATGTGTGTCAGAGCAGAAGTAAACATGTCAGGGGTTTAACTGAATGGAAGGCTGCGCTAATGGTGCCAAACGTGTGTGTGTGTGTGTGTGTGTGTGTGTGTGCGTGCGTGTGCGTGTGTGATATAAGTGAAAGTGTTTGCAACAGCATTATTGGAAGTGAACTCTCGTGGAGGTATGTCTGTTTTGACGGGAATCACTGTTGCACTAAAGCTTTCATTAATAGTTCATTTAGCAAGGAAGTAGATAGTTTAGCGACTTCAAAAATGAAGTCACTGACCACATTTACATGCACTTAAGAAAGATGCTTATTCCAGGCAGTGACGTGCGGTGATGTCTTAAAGAGGCTAGGCACTGAGTTATGAAAGCCAGATTACCTGATTTATTGTTTAAGCTAATAATACGTAATAACAGTAAACGTTACGCACAAGTGCGGCATATCAAGAAATGTACAAATCAGGATGTATATCGTGTACACTCTCTCTCTCTCTCTCTCTCTCTCTCTCTCTCTCACACACACAAGCGCGTAAACAGTGAACGTTACGCACAAGTGCGGCATATCAAGAAATGTACAAATCAGGATGTATATCGTGTATTCTCTCTCTCTCTCTCTCTCTCACACACACACACACAAGCGCGTAAACAGTGAACGTTACGCATTTATCAGATCCTTCAAATCCTCACGGTTTTCCTTTACTTTTTCATTGTGGTAGGTTATATTCAGCTTCCTTTGCTCATCAAGTGCAAGGTTGATCCGAGATTTTCCAAAGGTTTTCAGTGTAATTTGACACTGGATGTGAGCTGACGACTTTTCATGCTTGGTTAAAGCTGCTGGCAGGTTGTTCAAATCACAATATCCCGCTGAAGTCCAAACAGTCTGACAGGTTGAAAAAAGCAGGCAGGGATAGCAGTACAGCCGCTGATTGTTAGAACAGCCACATAGCCAATCTTTTCTTACATACCAATCAGTTTGAAATGATCGGATAATTTTTGGGCCCTTTTGCTGTGCTAGTCCATCTAAGGCTGGCGTAGACCTCCCTCTTGCAATTAACGCATATTTGGTTATAAAATTTCCTAATTCCGTGATTACGGCCGGTGTGCTGTCATTTTGAATTTGGCGGGGATTAGGCATGTACGCTAGCTGTGGTGTAATGACGTTAGCTACGCAAATGTCCAGGAATATCTCGATTTTAATTGGTCCATGTCTGATACGTAACGGAGATGATTACGGGCATAACATATTTACGTCAAAAGGCACAGCAGATTTGTGCTTTTTGCCGTACATGTTAAAGAATACAGGATCGAAGTGCGCATGCGCAACATGGGTTTTCCGCTTGTCGTCTGCAATGAATGGACCGTAAAAGCACTGCTTATTCTACCATTTGTTTTTAGTTGATTATGCGTAACTGCTACATTTGTCATCATAACGTCTAAACAATTGGAATAACACACATATTGCATATATAAATCACAAGAATAAAAAGTAAAAATACAAATACAAGTTTATTATTTAATAAACATTTTATTTTTGAATTTTGGCAGGGTAGGCAGTGCCTAGTTTGCCTACCCAGACCGCACGTCAGTGATTCCAGGATTTTAGCAAAAAGCAGCGTTCTGAAACGTCATGTAAACTAGAACGCTGGAACGCTAAGCGGATAACCTCAGCTTTTGGTTCCTTTGTAACTTTCAGGGCATGTTAGTAGCCAAAGCAAATTACTTTCTGAACATAACCTCCTCCAGAGTAGGTTATGTTCCAGAGTTAGTTTACTTCAGGTAGATTCAGAGGATGTCAGCGCATGTGTGCCTTTTTTAATAGCTTTCACAGTGGGCATGGAAGTTCAGATTATGCACAATATTATAGTTTTAAAGCAATTATTACAGAAAACTGCATCTTTAGTTTGTCACAAATCTTCTTTACTCTGACATTTCCAGTCTCACACACCACAGATTTGCATTCAAAAGTGAGTAATTAAAAGAGTAATATTTTTAACATAGAACACATTGGAAAGGCCTCTACACTCTTCACTGTAAAGACAGGGCTTTATGTATTTATGTTTAGCCCTTCTAATAAATCATTTTTATTCTTTAAATGTAATAGAATAAAATGATTATAGCACCCACATTCTATTTACAGTTCCTTCAGCCAATGAATATTAAGGTTATTTATAAAAATGACATTCAATAGTATCAATATGCAGGTAATATCTGCCAATTAAAAGCTTAAGCAACAAATCAGTCATTCTTCTTCACAAACTAGATATGTGATAATTTCATGAACCACAGATATAGCAGATTGTATTTCTTATCACTTTAATTCATGTACTGAATTATTTCCAGACTTGTACTCATTGTTCATTGTACTCTGTTATCTGAAATATAAATGAACATGCTGTTATTTAGTCACCCTCCTTTAGCTGGTGGGCAAGTGATTCAATGAAAAGATGCATCTTTTTCTGTGATCAGGCTCCTCTACACCATCAGAAGATTTACATGGTCCTTCTCTAAATTACATTTTTATTCTGCCTTTCAGTAGGGATCTTTTACAGCTTCCTGTTAACAAGGAAGAGATTAGTTACTGTTCCCTAGTTACTGTTCCCTAATGCTGAGATCATGAACACCTCTAATGTATAATGGACCCTCCTCTACATGATAATGCCCAGTCATGGCCTTTTAGGGGACAAGACAACTAGCTTGTTTTAATACCACACTAAATAATAAAATAAAATAATGGACATATAACTCCTATCATTGTCCACATCAGATCTTCATCTTATAATGCATATGAATATTCATGTGTGGCCTACTGAAAAACATTACATTTTAAATCCATGGAAAATTATGACAATTGTGGGAGATCCTACAAATGACATAGGGTCTATTAATACAATGACACTATCAGTGGGAAATGGAAGATGATATGATAATTAAAAGTATGTTTTCAGAAACCCCAATGTTAAACTGGGTACATCAAATGCTACTCAAAATAAATGAAGTACATAAAATTAGCATGCATATTACAAGCTAAATACTAGTAAAAGATTAAGATTCAACTTTATTGGCATTGTGCAGAGTACAGGTACAGAGCCAATGAAATGCAGTTGTTTTCACATATCCCAACTAAGCTGGGGTCAGAGCGCAGTGTCAGCCATGAAACAGCGCCCCTGGAGCAGATGGGGTCAAGGGCCTTGCTCAAGGGCCCAACAGTGGTATCTTGATGGTGTTGGGGCTTGAACCCACAACCTTTTGGTCAGTAACCCAGAGCCTTAACCACTGAGCCACCATGGCTGCTTTTTTTAATTAACCTTAAAATAAAAATATAATAAACCCAAATCTATAGCTAAAATACCTACATTGTTATTATAAAACCAAAAGAATATGAATGTTAATACCTATTATGTAGTCCAATGCAAACAAATAAAATAACCTAGTCAACCTATTAAACATTAATGTAGGCGAATGGTCTAATATTAATGTTGAATTAAAGTTTTAAAAGTACGGTAAAACTTTATAGTTTAAAATGTCATGCATTAATTCAGTATACATAAAAAGGTCCTTTTTAGCGTCTGTTTCCATGGTGACTCCTGAAATCGACGCTCCATTGACAATGAATTTTTGTAATCAAAATGTGCTCGCATTAACTCTGGGTTACCAATAGGAGGTTGATTAAACTAACTCCTCACAGGTGTTCTGGAACCGGAATACCACAATAAGGCAATGTTTGGGTTAATCAACCAAGAGTTCAGGGTTTATGTCTTAGGTAGGTTAACCTTGCTTTCTGGGATACCCCTCAGGTATGTGTACACATACATAATTGTTATTTTTCTATGTTTGTTTTTTCTTTCTTTTTATTTACCTAGATACCCATCAAATGAATGGACATGATGAAGTGATTGGATCATTCAGTAGTCTGACTATTGATCAGCTGGGTCTTAAGGTGTAATGATTTGCAAATTTTTTCTCTCTCTTTCTTGTGTCTTTTTCTCACCAGATGGTCACAAGAACAAAGAAAATATTTGTGGGTGGATTAGCAGCGAGCACAGTTGTTGAAGACGTGAAACAGTATTTTGAACAGTTTGGAAAGGTAAGACCTGCACATCTCTCCCAGCCTGAGGTCCCAGTATGGGCATTTTCAAATCTCCATGCCTAGATGAACACATAAAGACATACACACACTCATGTCTACTCCGGATTTTATTTTTACAGTGCTGGAAATGAGGGCACAGATGTGTGCAGATGGTGTGGTTGATTCAAACTGTTGCTCTGCTGCAGTGGTGTTTTTGGTAATGTTGAAACTTACAAAATGTAACATTTACTGCCAAGTAGCTGACATTGATTTAAACACTTCTGCAGCCACCAAGGAAAATATATGTAAAAGGGATTGGGTGAGGCTGTGGATGTTACTGGATTGGGTGGGGTTTAAAGGGTTAGTTCACCCAAAAATGAAAATTATCCCATAATTTACTCACCCTCAAGCCATCCTAGGTGTACATGACTTTCTTCTTTCAGCCAAACACAATCGGAGTTCCTGGCTCTTCCAATATCCTGGCTCTTCCAAGCGTGAATGGTACATTCGATTTTGAAGCCCAAAAAAGCGCATCCATCCATCAAAGAAGTAATCCATACGGCTCCAGGTGATTAATAAAGGCCTTCTGAAGTGAAGCGATGCATTTTTGTAAGAATAATATCCATATTTATAACTTTCTTAACTATAATCACTGGCTTCCGGTAACGTCCGTCCACGCATTCACAAGAGAGTCGAGTTCCGGCGTATGATGTAGGCATAATGTAAACTCTGGTTAGAAGTGACAAATGCTGAAGCGCACATTGTTAACAGCAAAGGAAAACGGCGAAAAGAAGTGAGTTGTTTTAGCTATACTGTAGATTTGTATAAGTCTTAATATGGTGCATTCATGCATCTATCCATTCATTCCATTCATCCATTCATGGCAGCAAACACTCTCAGCCTCTGTTGGCATTACCTCGCATTTCCTGCAAACAAATAGTGCCGGGCAAAAAACTCAATCTCCTCTTCTCTTATATCGAAATCCTGTGACATTTTTCTTTAAAAATCCACATTGTTGTCTTCTAATTTGTGACCGGTGTTTTGTTTTGCTCTATTCACTTCTCACCGGAGTTTACGCTATTCCTGTGTCATACGCCGGAACTTGACTCTCTTGTGAACGTGCGTACGGCCGTTACAGAAGCCAGTGATTATAATTTAGAAAGTTATAAATATGGATATTTCTCTTACAAAAGCGCATCCCTTCACTTCAGAAGGCCTTTATTAACCCCCTGGAGCTGTATGGATTACTTTTTTGATGGATGGATGTGCTTTTTTGGGCTTCAAAATCTAAGGTACCATTCACTCCCATTATAAAGCTTGGAAGAGCCAGGATATTTTTTTATATAACTCCGATTGTGTTTGCCTGAAAGAAGAAAGTCATATACACCTAGGATGGCTTGAGGGTGAGTAAATTATTGGATAATTTTCATTTTTGTGTAAACTAACCCTTTAAGGTAAAGATGGGTTAAGGCCAGGGGAGGAGCATGAAAGGGTAGTGTAAAGGCTGGATATGGAGCTAGATTGGATGCATTGAGAGCTGGGGATAAAATTGGATTGGGTGGAGTTTAGGAGGTGGGGATGCAACTGGATTAGATGTGTATGGGGCTGGATTGTGTGGGGTTTGTGGGGGGTGGCTGGATTAGGTGGTGATAGTGTTATCAGTGAGTCTGGAATTGGTGAGGTTAGGTAAGGTGGTAGGAGATGGATTGGGTTGGGTTAGTTGTGGTGGTGGGACTGGATTTGGTGGGGTTAGCGATGAGGGTGGAGTTGGACTGGAGTATTATACACATATTGATGGCATAGTTATGGACATTTGGGACTGTATTGGATAGGGTTAGGTATTGTAGTGGGGCCTGATTGGTTGGGGTTAGCAAAAAGGCAGAGATTGACTTGATTGTTATACGGATATTTGACTGCATAATTATGGAAATTTCAGTTCTGGATAAAAGACTGCATACTGTTGCTATTACCTGACTGCTTATATAAATAAAAATGAATCAGAGATTAAATATTCCCCAAATTGGCCGCAATCATCGAGGCTCAGCAGGATTTGATTGACTTGATTATATGAGATGAAGCTTTCTAGCTTCTTGTGGCTCGTCTTTTTATCTTCTCATGGAAAATTTTAAGAGCACAAACAAATCAGTGTGATTGAGCATGTCATCTGAAATCAGAGCCTCTCTTTACCTCCTCTGTTCTCTCTCTCCCTCTCTTGCTCCATTTCTTTCTTTCTCTCTCTCTCTCTCTCTCTCTCTCTCTCTCTCTCTCTGAGGCTGTGTGTCAGGTGGATTTATATTTTTATTAAGTAAAAATACCCTTCCGCTGCACTCTGCCATTATCTCTGTCTGTGCTGCATTGAGACTCCCTCAAACGGTAACCCAATCCTTTAGACTTGTCTGCAGAGAAAGAGAGACAAACATAGAGAGAGTGAGAGAGCATGCGGTCAGGCCGTTTAAATGTCTGGATTGGATATGTTTGGAATTTCTTAGTACAAGGCCTTAGTGTGTGTGTGTAAGTGTGTGTGTGTATCTGTGTGTCTGCATGTCTGTGTGTCCGTGTGTGTGTGTAGCTCTTGTTAAGGTGAAATTGTCTTTGCATGGATGTCTTTGTTTGTATCTGTGTGTTTTGAGTAGTTGTGTCGGTTGGTTAAGAACTGAGAAGAGGAAACAGGTGGTGATTTTACACAAATCACATTTTCCTACCTCTTTCAGATAAAACACACACACACACTCACACACAGAGTTGTGCAGTTGGTTATTTAGGCTGTTGGAGCAAAACTGATGTTGCAGTGTGTATGTCTTTTGCTTTTCTGTGTCTTTGATATTTGTGCAAAGTCATATAACTGGCTGAAACATCACATTTCATTGACTGAATGATCAACAAGGTAAAAATTTTTAGAACATGTTGACTTCTATCCCTCAAAGCATCATTTCTTTTTTCAGTTCAAATTAAACATAATGTGTACTGTGAGTTATATTGGTCTGCTCTAAATGGTTTGGTACATTTGGCCCAGTCTGAAGGAGTGGATGTTCAGACTTTGTACAGGAGAGATGAAAGCAGCTCAGGGCTCCAGACTGTGACTAAAATGGTCACAAATGCGACCAAAAATAATTGATAAAAGAATAATTTTAAATCTAGTCGCCATTGGCTTGTGTGTTCGTATGCGGTTTCGTGAGTTTTCTAAATACATCTTTAGAGCACACACTAGTGTGTCTCGTGCTGCTTTTCACCCATTCTGTTTCTGAACCACTTGACATGACTTGACTTGATGAGCTCGCTGCACCGCATGCAGCAACAAACACAGCAAGAAAGAGTAATGAACAAATGACTCTTTTGAACCAGGTCTTTTTCATGAATCACCCGAAAAGAATAGGGTTTGAACTGTGGAGCTCAGGTTAGCAGTTTGAATACTATTCACCACTTGGAGTGTAGAAATTTCAAAATAAGTGTCCCATGTGTATTTTGGGCTTCTTTATAATTAAAAGTCCCATATTGTGACCACATTATTTATTAGCATTGGAGTAGCATAATAAACTGCATCTGCAATTTAATTCAATTGGCACTCTTGTAGTCTCTGTGTAAAAATCGTATATATTTACTCACAGACTACTATATGCTTACAATACTTTATTTAATTATCTGTAATGTAGATTCTGAAGAGCAGTACTAAATAAAAACATATATTTTATCTCATATATTTACATAAATTATGAAAGGGTTGTGAATATTTATGAGACAATAGGAAATGCACACTTATCTTCTCAACTATATACTGTTTATTAAATCTTTGATGAATGGGTTATCATCTGTCTTTTCTTCTGCTTTCTAGCTTGTTTCTGAACAGCAATATAAATCGAGCAATTATGTGATTTGGCTACTAACAACAGCCATTTGGCTCCCTAATGTTTCAGTTTAGGAGCCAATGGCTCCTAAGCCATTTTTTTAGTCTGGAGCCCTACAGTTGTCTTTGAGTAGAAAACACACATTTTCTTCACTCAGATGTGTGATCAGACAGAGAAAAGAACATACATGAGTGCATAATAGAGAGTTCACGCAAGTGCAGCTCTGAACATCACTTCGAAACATAGCTGCACTGCTGAGAAGGACTCCCTTCAGAGATGAGAGAGAGAGACAATCTGAGAGAGTGAGAGAGACTGCTGCCACCTCAGGGTGCTTGTATTCTTCTTCTTAGAGGAAACAGAGAATGAAAAATAAATGTTTTTCAGAAGGAGATATAGATGTTGAGGTTAGAGACAGGAAATGTGTTTTCTAATATCATGGCAGATGCTTTGTACATTTAATTTTTGTTAATAGCAGGCCAGTAATTAAAAAAAGCTAATTACTACTTCTGTTTGTGTGGCATCTGAATATGTGTATCCGTTCATTCAGTGGAATGAATGCATAATAATAACTTAAGACAAATGGATATAATGACCATTAGCAGATGTTCACTGTCCCCAGCTACCACCAAAATGACTTACAAACTAAATTTTTAACAGTGAACTACAGGACAAATTCAGGAGAGTTACAATTTTAAAGATTTATTTGTATGGTTGAGGTCTAAAAAGATGGATAAACATGCAAGCCAATGCTTAAGATCCTCATATTCTTTGGTTTGGAGGGGTGTCATTTTATTTGCATATCACGAGTTGCAGGGCAGCACTGATGTCTGGCATTGGAGAGCTTTAATTTTGCTTCAGGTACAGGTGCAAGTTTTTATTAGTGGTTGACCGATATATCGCAGAGTCTGATAAACTGGACGATATTCAGAATTTATTTTAATATCAGCATCGGCCGATAAATTGGCCATTTGTTTCTTAAGGCCGGGATGGTGCAGAGAATCATGTGCTTGCATGTGAAGGAGCCGTCTGAGGCATGTATATGACTAATCACAGTTTTGTTGTTATGTGCCATTATGTTACCACAATAATAGCACTGTGCAACACAGTCTCATTTAAATGGTCCAAATATCATGGCCGTGACAGATGCGTATGAGATCATAATGTTAAAGTGTTTACGTGTTTCACTCTCCCTCTCTCACCTCAAATGTTCCCTGTTACTTTTAACTGTCTTGTCTAATGATACAAAGGTAAAGACAAAGACTCTGTTTGGACAGGATTTCAAGCGGCTCTCTCCTACGGGCGCTCAGAGTGTCAGGGTTTCTAGACAGACATGAGACGGTGTCCCTCTCTCAGATCTCTGACATTTAGAAGAGCTTTCAGGAGGACCTATCTACTCATCACCTGTATTCTTGTGTGTGCAGAGGGACTAAAGGACCAGACCCCAATCTGCTGCATTAGACAGATTAAGTCAACCCTATTCAAACAGATGTTTTTGTAAAATTTGATTCTTCAGTAAAATACTGATCCTAAAATAGGGACAGTGATACAGCAGAAATCTATAATACACAGTGGTAGCTCTCTGGCCCATGTGTTTGTTGAGGAGCAGTCACTACCAAGATGTATCTTTGAGAATTGTGATGACTGGCCTGTGACTGACAGCAGCTCTCCAACCAAAACCAGACACAAATTTCAAGTAACTATTTATACCTATTGTGCTTCAGCTAGTGGTACAAAGTTGGGTTTTTGTTGTGTAGACAAATCAAATAAAACAGTTTGCATGGAATAATTATTGTTTTAAAAATAGCAAGGCTCAGCCTTAACTCTTCTCCGGGACAAGTGGATTTTTGAAGGTGCAAGTGAAAGAGAATTGTACTTGCCCAACCGTACAAGTAGAGTAATTAAAACATCAAGAACAAAAAATAAATCACATTATTATTCTGCTTTTGAAAATAATCTACAAGGCCTGAAATTCGGCCCTTTAAGCTGATAATTAGTAAACCAATCCAAACAGATGAACAAATCAAATAAATAATATTGTCTTTAGGGGTGTCACGATTATGAAATTTGGCTGACGATTAATTGTCTAACATATAATTGCAATTAATTGTCTGTTTTAGGGCTGTGATGATTGTCTCTTTAAGGGCTTTCACAATTAATTGTCATATTTCTTAAGGTTTTTTTTTTCTGCATGAGTGCTTCATACACCTTAAGAAGTCATTTTTACACATTTAACCTGAAATATATAAATTAAATAATAAAATAGGGATATGGGATTTCCTGTAAGGCTTTAAAAGCTTAAGAATGACATGATGTTTTAAATATGAATTATTATGTTTTAAATAACAAAATGTTTCTATATACTAACAATATGTCTTTCTTTTTGGTAAATATTACATTTACATTTTTACAACATTTTTATAAAAAAATGTAAATGATTTATATATATTTAATTATGTATATAATATTTTATTATGTGATTGTGGCAGAGCCTAATACGGGACTGGGCGTGTATGATCACGTTATGCTGCCTTTCATAACGTGGTACATCCCATAAGTCATTATGTAGCACATTTGCAAGAGGGGCAGTAATATCAAAAATGCTTTTTGTAATGCACCAGAAGTACTCCATAATGTTGGCTACATACAGTACTTTAAAAATAATTCCATCAGAATAAAACGAGGTAAGAATTGAGAAAAGTAGCCCACCTCGTGATTAATGTGAAATTTTGTAATTAAAAAAAAAAAATTATGTAATTGTTTTTTGTATTTTACCCCCGCACAACATTATAGGTAATTGCATTGGTATACTTGCAGGTTGGGCATCTGTCAACAGAAAACAGAAATATTTTTCTCTCTGGACAAGTCACTTTTTTACTTGGACAAGTGAATGTCAAATTTACTTGTCTGAAGGACAAGCAAATGACAATGCTTAATGTCAAGCCCTGAAAAGCTTTATATTTCTGCTTTTAAACCCTCTGTAATGCCTTGCCCTATAGACTTCCATTATAAGTCCATTACTGTAAATGCCATTTTTTGTTTCTATAAACCATTTCAAGGATGTAAACTATATAGTAAACGAATTACAATGCTACTGGCCTGGGACCACTTCCAGTATCATTACAGGATCCTTTATATAAGGAGTTAACATATTTCTCAAAGAACATAAAATGTTTACATGAAGTGACTTATGCAGTCGATGCTTAGTGTCTACGTAAGTGAGGCTATGAAATTGCATCGTAGTTTAGATGCTCACAGTTATTTCCTCTGCTGAGAGAACGGGAATATTGAATGAATCCTATTATAATCGATGAAACCGTTCAGTGAAGCTGTCTGCGATACCTGCGGACAAGGTAAAGATTCATTTTTTGGTGTTCCTAATTTGTAAGAAGTTTTGGATAAAAAGAAATTACAATTTAATTTCCATTAGTTTCAGGCATCCAAGGAGCAGCCACCCACCGAACAACATGGTCCAATATTTAATAATGACATTTTTATGACAATCATGTTAACGTTAGGAACGTTAATCGTGTCAAAGACAATATGAATGAAGAGCCTCCTGCTGTTATTTTGAATGAGTTTGACAACTAGTAGGACATGTTCATGGAACAAATGTTCACTTCCTTGAAAGGACAAGTAGTCCCTTAAACAGTCTATTTACAAACTGAGGGACATTCCAAATTGTTGATTTTGGATATTTTCTTGAATCTACTCTAATCCATCTGTCTTTTCAAAGTTAAGGTTTTGCAAAGCTTTGAAAGGTAGAGATGTTTTTTAATTTGTATTATGTTTTTAGAATCGGCTGAAGTGTGGCTGTCTGAACTATTCTGACAGAACTGAAAATTAGTTGTGTTCAGTGAGAGTCTCCGTGTGTGTGTGTGTGTGTGTGTGTGTGTGTGTGTACGCTGACTGTGCAGAAAATATGTCTCAACCTATATGGCTTGTTTGGTCACGTACTTTGGCACATAAACTCACTGCCTCTCCTGAGATGACATCCACCTCTAGGCTGTCCTCTTAAAAGGCAAAGAGTTTTGTCTTTGTTTTCCCTCTTCCTCTGTTCAGTGTGTGTGTGTGTGTGAGAGAGAGAGAGAGAGAGAGAGAGAGAGAGAGAGAGAGAGACCCTGTTTACATCTGATATTAAGATGCATTTTTTAAGTTTGGGGCCAAGGTAGCTCCTAGGTAGTGAGTATTGATGCTGGCCACCACCCCTGGAGTTGCGAGTTCGAATCCAGGGCGTGCTGAGTGACTCCAGCCAGGTCTCCTTAGCAAACAAAAAGGGGCCTTTTGCTAGGGAGGGTAGAGTCACACGGGACAACCTCCTCGTGGTCGCTATAATATGGTTCTCGCTCTTGGTGGGGTGTGTGGCGAGTTGTGTGTGGATGTCGCTCTCAACAAGCCACGTTATAAGATATGCGGATTGATGGTCTCAGACACGGAGAAAACTGAGATTCGTACTCCGCCACCCAGATTGAGATGAGTCACTTCGCCACCACAAGGACTTAAAGCACATTGGGAATCAGGCATTCCAAATTGGGAAGAAAAAGAAAAGATGCATTTTTGGTGATCCGTTCAATTGTAATCAGCGCTTAATACAGAAAAAAATAAAGCACGAGAACTTTGCTGATCTTCTTCAGTATGTCTGATACTTTAGAGAAGCATGAACATCTGCAGCTCTTGTTAATACAGGTAATCCACTAAAATAACGGATAATTCTGCTTGAAATGTAGCGTTTGTGCTTAGATTAAATTTCAACTGCATCTGGGAGAAACAGCATGCCTTTTTCTTTGCGCTTTGTCTTTTCTAACTTTGTTGCGCTTTAATGTCATACATTGCAGTAAAATCCAATCACAAGTGATCATAGGAGAAGCATTTAAGCGAGCAAGTGTGAACATGATGTATCTCACCTGACCACATGATCGGATCACCCGAGATGCATCTTAATACCAGGTGTAAACGGGGTCAAATAGTGAGTGTGTTTATCAGGGGAGAGAGTAAAAGCCAGAGTGGATGAATTAACATCTTGCTCCAGATTAGGAGGATTTTGTCTAAAGACTCTTATTTCCCATACTAGAACACGCTTGTGTTTGTGCTGTCGTGTTTGTATGTATATGCTTTTTTGTGTAAATATCTAGAGTAAACGGAGCCCTTCCCTGTAATATCAGAAAATTTGGGCTGAGACACACACACACACACACACACACACACACACACACACACACACACACACACACACACACACACACACACACACACACACACACATAGTTTAAAGACATTATTAAGTAACATCCTCAGTCTCACAAACCCTTTCACAGTCATTCACGCTTCATCTTTCCTCAGTTATTGGAATAACTATGATGAACAAAGACATTAAAGTAATAGTTCCCCTCTAAAATTAAACGTCTGTCATCATTTTACTCTCCCTAATATTGCTCCAAACCCAATGCAAAAGGGGAAAATGAGAAATATTACTGTAACCATACAGCATATGGTGACTAGGGGCTGTCAAGTTCAAAATTACACCAAATCACTGTAAAAGGATAATAAATATAGTCCAAATTATATTTCAAGTCAGCATTCACTGAAAACTGAATATGTGCATGCCATGCACAAATTAAATTCGAGAGCTATTGCAGAGAGCAATTCAGTGAATAACGAATAACGAATAACTTCTTCACAATATCTCTCTTTGTGCACCATGGGTGAAAGAAAGCATTTCAAATGTAGTAAATCATGACAGAATTAGTTTTGGCTGCACTATTCCTTTAGAAACGTTTGTCAGTAAGCAGGTAAACTGCAATGGTTTCTTATTTAGGCATTTTAAAGAGCTGTCACTAAGTTTTACTTACGATTGAATTATTTGTGCAGTCTCTTGCAGAGAAAATAACATGCATGCTGGTGGGATCTTCTGCCAAGGGGAGACATTTCAGATGGCTTCAATATGTCTGTGGCCCCTGTGACTATGAAAAGGTTTTAATTATGGTGAAGTTTGCGGGTGAGGTTTCATTTCTGTGTCTGAGATGACCTCTGATCCTCTAATGCAGCTTAGATGAAGGCAATCAGGGGAAATAATTTTAACTCTCTCTATTCATAGCCCATACTGAGATGTAATTCATCTAGTTTCATTTTTATTTGTAAGATGGGCCTTTTTTTAAAAAAGCTCATGTTTTCCATAGTTTTTTGTCCACTATAATCTTTTCTGGAAAAACATATTTTTAATGTCTAAACAATGTAAATGGTTGGTATCTTTCTTCATAATCAAAACTTAAATTTGATTTATATTCAGATATTTCAACATTTAGTGATAAATAAGTGTTGTGATATTAAAAATGAAAGTATTATAAATCAATTTGTATATGTTACCTATGTCCTTGTGATGCATTGTAATGATCACATATCTTGGGCCAGGGTTCCCACGGTCATGTAAATACTGGAAATTTCAGGGAATTTTAAGATTGTGATTTTCTGGCCTGGAAAATCCATGGAGAATGATACAATACTAAAAGTAATGGAAAAGTAATGGACATTTCTATAGTGAATATATATTTATCTTGTTTTTCTCATGAGTCCAAAAGGGTGGGAACCCTGTTGTGCACTTCATTTGTGCCCACAACTGCCTGACAACTTGTCCTAACCAGAAGCGATGCGATAAGATTCCAGCAACAAGCAATCTGTCTGTCCATACTAGACACAACACTACACAGCGATATTCATACACTAAAATGATGATGACCAAATCAGAACAGTCAGATGGAACGGTCTGTTTATTGAATGTAACTAATTTCTCACTGAAGCTGCATATGGACATACCTTTACAGTAAACCCTGAGGGAATAAATACAAATGAATGAATTGCATCAAAATTCAGTCTTCTACCAATGTTTATGTTCACGGGGTACTCCTGTTTTGCCAATATCCATGTGACCTCTTTAAGATAATGTTATGAGAAAGATTTTAGATCCATTTGTTGACTTTGTTGCCTGGCGCTACGTCGCAGATATAGACACCATTCCAAAACTAGAATGCCCTTTCGCTTGTCTCGTGTGGCAGCTGGTTAGGAAAAATACAATTTATTGCATGTCACAATGTCACGTCAGGTCTGGTTAGGCCATGGTGTGACAATCGCTCTTGAGATGAATTACACTGAATTAAGCATTTATTTTTAGCTAAACTTTATGTAATACTGAGGCGTAGTGCATTAATTGGTGACTTAATTTCCCTCTTCACTTCCTGTGAAGTTATATATCAATGTACAGTTGTTCCCTCTGCCGTTTACAATGCCTCTTGGACAGAACATTCATGCTCCCTACAATTTGGAATCTTACTAAAGATTGTAGAATACCATGTGAAGTCCAATTCATAGAGATTAGATAGGAGTGACTACTATCACTAGTCCAAAACTAAGATGGTATGCCGTTCTGAGATGGATATGTGTGTGTGGCTTCAATGTGCACTTTTGACATCCACCTACAATATATCTTCCTTTTCTTCTTTATTGTTCCCAAATCGACCCATGCAGTTCTGGGGGCCCGGACCCCTGTTACAGGCTTTTGTGTTGTGGCTGTGAGAGGCTGTCAGAAGAATTCTGGGTAATTGATTTTCGATTGGGAGTGGAGCACAAGGCCAACTCCTGCTGGTCCAGCTACCTGACCACCATAGAGTGTGTATGTGCTTGTGTGTTTGTGTACTTGCAGCCAGTGCCGCTATATCCTCAAAAGTCTTGATGACTCTTTTTAGTTTGTGAATCTGAAAATATGAAAATTGGATATTTGAGAAACACGGTATCTGAAAGCTTTTCTGTCTTCTTTATTTAGACAGAGGGATAAGGCCTGTTTCAACATCTTTAATTAGCACTTCTCCACAAGGTTTTTGTGCTGTAACAGCTGTTCACACAAGCTGGGTCTTTAGTTCACTGATAAAAGCTCTGCAACTACGGGTGCAAAATCATTTTACCATTATTTGGTTTTCTCCATTATTTTTCCAGGCCCTTTTGTTCTGATGCAATCTGTCTCTGCCTCCCTCAAGGGTTAATGTCACTCACAATTGGATCATTTCAGTAATTTTCAGCATTCTGTTCACTGCCTCAATTTGTCGGTTATTCAGATAATCACACTGACAGGATATGCGTGTGTCTTTGTGTGTTAAGAATGTTGGAATGGTCTAGATTGTCTTTGACCTGAAGCAGCTGGTGGCAAGAGAGAAAAACGGAAAGATGGCATCTGACTATTCCTGCTGCTTAAGTGCTAGTGTGACATTTAAAGAACATTTTAACTGTGTGTGTGTATTTTTCTAACATCACAATACTTTAGGGATAAAATGGCTGAGAAATGTCCCCAGAAGTTGGCTTAATCTGGAAAAAACATGTGTTTGAAACAATGAAGTGCATTTTAGTCGCTAAAAGACATGCATAGCACACACATTTTTCTATCATATTAAACAGTTTTTTATCAATACTTTTCATTATTAAATGGATTATAAGCATATTTATAATAAAAATGTATCTTGTTTCTTCTGCAATTATTTTTCCACCGAGCTCATCACAGTGCATTCAGGGATCGACTACATGGGAAAGGATACTTATGAAGAAACCTTATATATAGATATCTTATAAATCTAGATATCTTAGGAGACAGCATAATTAAGATACATACAACATTAACCAGTCATGACCAAATATGCTGATAAACATAAACAAGTGACTGCCCTTCGTTGTCGTTGAAGCAACAATTGACCTCATTCAGATTTTATAGGCAACAACAATGGACGATACGTGACTGAGTGCGAAGGTAGAGAATTAAAAAGTGCAGTACAACCCTCAGCATTTATTATACAATGATTTATTAGCAAGGAGAAGGTGTGGGAAGCAGTAGCTTTGGCAGTTATGTGCAGTAAAAAGTTAATGTTTCAATTTACTGTTATGCGTGTAATGCCATCATGTTGTAAAAATTGTCTACCTAACACGGTTTTGTCAGGTGTTTTAACAAAGAAATGTTGTTATTATTTATTCAATTTTTTACTTATTTAATAATTGATGGGCTGTCGGGCTGGATGGAAACTCAAGGCAGGGACACACAACTGTTTCTCTGACTGAATACAGATGATTGAAGCAGCCTATACTGTATGGGATGGGCGTCTAGGTACCGTAAATTATTTAACATTGCGATGAAAATATGGTCCTACTCATGTAGATACATTTCATGAAGACCAAATGTGTTATACTTACCAATTAATGCCTCTCAAAAAAATTATAATGTAAGAAAATATTTGCTGTAAGAACCCAGTGATAACAGTTTTTTCTGTGCAGAGCCACAGCTCTGTTTCGCATTAGAGATGCAGCAAATGTGAAAGCCAAACGCAACCGCCTGCTCATGCTTCACTCACGCCCCGCTCACAGGGTATGTGTGAATCAGGCGTAACACCTCCTTTTGTGTTTATTAGAACAATGTATGTCTGTAAGGTTTGAAACAACATGAGGTTGAGTAAATGTTGACAACATTTTCCTAAACCTTTTAGCTAAATATTTTTTTGTTTGATGTTTGGGGCATGGGTGCCCATTTTAAGTGTGTGTGGTGATTGAAGTGAATGATTGTTTAAATGGGGAAAGATAATCATTGTTAAAGCTAACAGACTGCTTCATTAACCAGCTTGACCTTAGTATCCACACACACACACACACACACACACACACACACACACACACACACACACACACACACACACACACACACACACACACACACACACAAACACACACACACACACACACACAAACACACACCCACCCCTCTAATGGCATGAACACTCTTCATCCTCGATCTGCACTCTGTGGACAATGTGTGTGTGTGTGTGTGTGTGTGTGTGTGTGTGTGTGTGTGTGTGTTGAGAGGAATGACAGAGAAAAGATTATAAACTCCAGTATGGTTTTTGGTTTGAGCTCCCAGATGACCATGCATACATATGTGAGTGTGTGTGTGTGTGTGTGTGTGTGTGTGTGTGAGAGAGAGAGAGCACTGGTCGGTGTAATTGAAAGGTCTCCAGAGTGAAACTGAGTTTATTCTCAGCTGTGTAAGCTGCTCTAATTGGCCATTGCACTCACAGAGACTCTCACACACCATGAAAATTGGAATAATAGTACAATTTTGCCATGCATATTAAAACATTTGCTTAGTTTCCATCCTTTAGTTTTTATGGTCAGTCACTGTAGGTCACAGCAGTTCAAGAACTGCATACAAGCATTTTTGTCATAATGTTGATTACCACAAAATAATACTTTCGATTCATCCTGTGTGTGTGTGTATATGTATACACACACACACACACACACACACACACACACACGCACACACACACACACACACACACACACACACCAATCAGCCACAACATTAAAACCACCTGCCTAATATTGTGTAGGTCCCCCTCGTGCCGCAAAAACAGCGCCAACCTGAATCTCAGAATAGCATTCTGAGATAATATTCTTCTCACCACAATTGTACAGAGCTGTTATCTCTTACCAGTTTGGCCATTCTCTGTTGACATCTCTCATCAGCAAGGCATTTCCATCTGCAGAACTGTCGCTCACTGGATGTTTTTTGTTTTTGGCACCATTCTGAGTAAATTCTAGAGACTCCCATGAGATCAGCAGTTACAGAAATACTCAAACCAGCCCATCTGGCACCAACAATCATGTCACAGTCCAAATCACAGAGATCACATTTTTCCCCATTCTGATGGTTGATGTGAACATTTACAGAAGCTCCTGACCCGTATCTGAATGATTTTATGCACTGCCCTGCTGCCACACGATTGGCTCATTAAATAATCGCATGGATGACAGTTTTTGCCAGATGGGCTGGTTTGAGAATTTCTGTAACTGCTGATCTCCTGGTATTTTCAGCCACAACAGTCTTTAGAATTTACTCAGAATGGTGCCAAAAACAAAACACATCCAGTGAGAGACAGTTCTGCAGATGGAAACGCGTTGTTCATGAGAGAGAAAAATATACAAATATCTTGGCACAGTAGGTCCTTACAATGCAAGTGGATGGTCATCAGACTTTTGAAGCTCCAACAGACAGTCAGAATAAATGATTCCAGCGGTTAAATTAACGTCTTCTAAAGTGACACGATAACTTTTGGTACGAAAAATATCAATATTTATGTACTATTTAAAGTAATGTGGATGACGTTTGTGCTGACTGTCTGTTGGAGCTTTAAAAGTCTAATCACCATCCACTTGCATTTTAAGGATTTACTGAGCTAACATATTTTCTATTTTTTTTTTTTCAAATGTGTTCTGCTGAAGAATAAAAGTCAAAAGTCACACCTGGGATGGCATGAGGGTGAGTAAATGATGAGAGACTACCCCTTCAAATTTTAGTCTGTTTAGGCTGTTTCGCACCAGACTGCAGATCTGTCAGGAATGACACACTTGGTGTGTCTTAAAACCTAGTGAGCTACCTACCTAGACAGTATTTATGTACCGTAGGTGTGCTGCGTTGGTTGTTTCAAACAGTAGTCAGCAAAACTATACTTTCTAATGAGTTTTCTCATTTTGGCCTAAATCTAAGGCAGCATTGCTAGTATCCTTCACGGGTGAGGGTGTGCTCTTTTGACTTGGGCCAGTAAACAACAGAATGCTAAAAAACTCTCAGAACACCTTAGCAACAGTACAGCAGTGCCCATGTCACCGTCCATAACACCCTATCATTAAGATGGTATTTTGTGCATGGGCAAGCACCACTTACAGTTTCATAATTTACGAGGATTCATTTTCTGAAGGACTGGACGGTCTTTTTGCTTGTTTTGAGACGAGGAATAGAAGTGGCCACATTGATTGATGCAGAATGATTTGACCCCGGCACACACACTGAGGGCAATGCTAACACAGCTACTGGGAGAAAGACAGACAGGGAAGGTGTACCATTAGTCTCCTTGGCATGAATGTTCTTGCAGCCACTTCAGAGGGGACAGGAGGTAGTCGAAAAAAAGGCCAGGAAGACTTGAAGTCAGTGTCCAAAATTAACACTCATTTTTTAAAACAAAAGTAATAAAACTTATAGTACTTATTTATATTATTTATTTAATAATAATATATTTAATAGCAATATATTAATATTTATATATATATACTTTATGATATATGCAAATAAAAAAAACAAAAACAAAGTAAAGCTGTAACTTAAAACAATGATTGAAAATCATTGCTGTAAATAAAACTGAACTGAAACAAAAAATATTAAAGTGTTTTACATTTACATTTACATTTATGCATTTGGCAGACGCTTTTATCCAAAGCGACTTACAGGGACTTATTACAGGGACAATCCCCCTGGAGCAACCTGGAGTTAAGTATAATTATAATAATAATAATTATTATTATTATTACATTTGTATTTATTCATATTCATATATAAACAATTTTCATACAAATATAAAAGCAAAGTTCATGAAAAAACTAAATAAATCTTAAAACACTCACTTAATACAAAAAGGAATTAAAAATAATCGAATAACTATTAAACATTGGTTTGCAGCAGTATTTACATTAAGTTTGTGTATGAGTGTTTGAGTGTGTAGCACTCTGGACAATTGTGACATTTAAACTCATGAACAAATTAATTTAAAGAAAGTGTGTAAATATTATCGCTTCATTCCTTCCTGACACTTCCTCTCATTCCAGGAGACCTTTAGCTATACTGGAAATTCTGTCTATGCCACAGATTTGAAGCTCCTTTAATTAAGGAGTTAATGAGAGGCTGGTAGTTCAGGGCATTCTGATTTCCATTTGTATTAATGATTCTGGTTGCGTTTTATTTATTTATTTTTTTTTACCATTGATCAGTCTAAAATAATCTTTTCTGCTGTGTCCTCTAGCAGGCTGAAAGTGAGGTCATTCATGAGCCTGGTGGTTTGGATTGGTTTGTGTTTATTTGTGATAATATTTATGCTGACAAATAGAATAGAAGATGTGAAGTGTGTAATCAACAGGACATATCAATAAATACATCTTTCTCCATCATCCCTCCATCAGAGCAGAGAGAAGGACAACAGTGGGGTTAGAGAGAGAGAGAGAGAGAGAGAGAGAGAGAGAGTTCATGTGACTTGGAAGTGTTACAATTGGAATACTTTTAAGATGCTCTGAAGGGTGAACTTGATCTTCAGCCTGGTCCTCGTCAGACAGTATCCTCAAAATTGGGCATTGTTTCAGTATGGGGCAGTTCTCCACAATTGACTGCAAATTTGCATTCAGGTCTGACTCAGTTTTGGTATAGAACGCCCACATTTTATCTGGAATAATGCTGCTTGGTGAGCAGCATTGCTCTGATTTGAGAGCATTCCAGCCACATTAAGTTTTACGACCAATGATAAAAAGCCTTGAATTGGGCTGTTTTTCACAGACATGACACCGTTTTCTCTGAGAACAGATGGTTTTGACAGAGAGGATGCCATGAGTGACAATAGAGGAGAGAGAGGGAGAATTGTGGTTTTGGCATTTTCTCTCTCTCGTGTTAGAGAGACATTCTCTCTTTCTCTGAGCACAAACAGTGAAGCTACTGGAACAAAACCTTACAAATGAGAAAAGAAGATTAATTAAAGAATAGATAGAGAAAAGACAGTGTTTTGGCGGAGTGCCTGGGAAAAGCTGCTCAAAGTTTGTTGTCATTAAGAGGGCAAGGGCAACTGGGAGCAGAATCTTTCATTCTTTAAGTGGCTAATTAAAATTCGGCACTGGCTCTTTTGTATTTCCACCATCCTTTGTGTCCAGGGGTGAGTTTTGGCCTCGGCCAGCAGGTCTATACGGAAGGACGTATCAAATACGCTCTTCATCTCTCATTTTAACTTATAGTCCTCTGTAGAAAGCTTGTCTGTTCACACATCAGTAAAAAAAAAACTTTTAAATGTCTGCGTAGTCAGTAGGGGTGTAAAGGTTAAAATTTCTCATGGTTTGGTTTGTATCACGGTTTTAGGGTCACAGTTTTGGTATGATTTGGTACTTGATATGTTCTGAAGAAAAAATAAATAAAGTAAATGAGTAAAACACTTCCACAGATTTGCCCTTATGAAAAACCATGGTTTTATTGCAATGACCAAATGTAAAGCATGGTATTTGTAGTAAAACCATAGTAACCACAAACTTAACCATGGTTACCCTACAGTCAAGGTTAGGCTACTATTACCGTAATTTCCGGACTATTGAGCGCACCTGAATATAAGCCGCACCCACTGAATTTAAAAAAATATATTATTTTGAGCATAAATAAGCTGCACGTGTCTATAAGCCGCAGGTGCTTACCAGTACATTGAAACAAATTAACTTTACACAGGCTTTAATGAAACATGGTGTGGCAGCGGGGGCGTGGTCAAGCGCCCATCCGGGAGAGAAAAGCGGTAAGGGCGCTTAGATCAAGTGCTGAAAACTGTCACACTGGTGCAAGTGTGACAATTTTCCCAAGAAGGACACGTGACGCAGGGCACTTGACGTTCCAGGTAAGGCTTTTAATGGCCACAGCAATGTTTACAATCAATTTTATAAAGTTTCTCAATTCTTAGTCTTCTATGCGCCAACACTAGACTGACGTGTGTCTGTCACTCACTCACTCACTCACTCACTCACTCACTCACTCACTCTCTGCTGCCTTTTTATGCCGCTCTTCCCACGCTTACTGAAATTAGACACAGGTGTTAGACATTAGCTTAGGTGTAAGCGCCCTTACCGCTTTTCTCTCCCGGACGGGTGCTTGACCACGCCCCCGCTGCCACACACGGCTTGTAACAAAAAATAAAAAATTTGCAGTAAACAGTAGCCTAGCAAGAAAGTCATTGGTCACAATCTTCCTTCTCTTGTGCACATGAAACCACTGAAGTCATCTCCTTCGGTGTCGGAGTTGAATAGCCTCAGCTTTAGTTGTCTTTTAGCTTTAGAGTCAATTCCTCATGCTGCTGTTTCCAACGTCTTATCATCGACACATTAAGACCAAGCTCCCGTGCAGCAGCTCTATTTCCTTTTCCAACAGCCAGATCAATCGCCTTCAACTGAAAGCTGCATCATATGCATTTCTCCGTGTCTTTGCCATGATGAGGGTGACAAAATGACTACCGTAATCAGAATGATGGGAAGTTTGAGTGCGCTCAATTTAATCTAAACAGTAAACAAAAAAGTTGTTTGACCTTAACCCGTTCGGCAATTTCATTGGTCTTATGAAAGCTTCATGCCGCCAAAAAACTGAGCACGTCACAGAATGTTTTTTTTTTTTTTTGAAAGCGGGAAAAATCCATATATTAGCCGCGTCGTTGTTTAAGCCGCGAGGTTCAAAGCGTGGGAAAAAAGTTGCGGCTTATAGTTATGGTACTATAGTAAAGCCATGGCTATTACATGGATACTACAGTACTACTGTAGCAAAACCATGGTAAATTGTATCAAAATCATTGTTTCGGCCAATAAATGGTTACTACTGTAATGGAAACTACACTATTACTATAGTAAAACCATGGTTAATTTTCATTAGGGTCTTTACTAACCTTTACTAACTTAACTAATTAGAAAATCAACATTTTAACTTAATACCTGCATTATTATGCTACATGCATCTACATAAAGTGCATTTCAAACTCAACTCAACAAATATTTAACATTCAGAAACTGTACATCACTATTGAGGGAATAACCTGGCTGTTAAAATGGATACGAGAAGGGATGTTGTAACACAACTCGAGTGTTTTAATCATAAACTAAAATCGTTTTCTCTGCTTGCCATTAAAATGGACACCAAAGCGTGCAGAACTGTGATGTCATCATCTGATTTAACATACTAATTGTAGCATACTAAAGTTGACCCACTTGAGACACAGGCAGAGACTCAAGAGCCATACAGATGCATTAGCAGAGGTTGTAACTGTGCCTGTCTATTTGACGCTTAGTTTCTTTGCTAAACTCAGTTTACATTATTCTAAAGAAAAACGAAATGCTTATTCTTACATTCGTTAATTCTCAACAAAACGTTTATTATTGCAAAATAGCTCTTATTCACAGTAACGCCAGCTTTGATTTTAACGGGAATTAATTAAGTTAAATGCAATGTTAATGCTGTTTATTGCTTTATTTAAATAGAAAACTGCAGCTTTTGTGTATGCAAGAATTCTAGCATGGATACCAAAAATGTTCTCTTATTTTAGCTACTTGTCAATCAAAAGAGACACAAGCTGTTGCTGAGATGCCCTTTGTGGAGCGATTTGTGTTCTGTGGAGAAAAACTTGTCTAATGTCTCACTCAGATCTACACTCAGCTGCTCTCATATCTCCGGTGATGTCATCCTCTTTTTTTTGTGCGGGTGTGGCTCACTCAGCCTTCCGACATGATTGTCTTTACAGTTCTCAGAGTGAATCTCTTAATAGGGTAAACATGGTCATTGTATCAGCTCACAAACCTGATGACCCCATTATTGATGTTAGATTGCACCTAAAAGCTACAGAAAAAGCAATCTATGTTTTGTCATATAATTTACACCAAATAATTTTGGACAGATGTAAAATTTATAACACAGACACACATTTCCCACTAATTTCTTAGGTGTTGTCTGTACAACATTTTGTAGAGACTATTTGTTGAATGCCGGTCTATTTAATATTATTGATTTCAGATTCTTCTGCATTGGGAGGGATGGAAATCATAAGGAATTTAACAATTCCATTAAATAGGTGGAAGAATGATTGTTTGAGAACAGTTAACTGAACTGAGAGTCGTGAAAATTATTGGTTCTCAACCTTAGCGCTTATTCATTTCACATGTTGAGATGGTCCCTCCCTGTCTAATTGGGTAGTTCTCTGCCAAAATGTATACCAAGTGTCAAAAGCCTGGCTTCCCGAGACTAACAGAGACCCAAATCTGTGTCGGAGACATTAGTATGTATGTGGGATTTCCATTCCGTTTAAACGTTTAGTCAATTGTGCTTCAGGTGGGCTGCTTCCACTGTAGCAACAGAGCCAGAAACCCATTTAAGACTCTTAAAAACTCATCAAGCCAAGCGGAGATGAAGGCTCTCTCTTTCTGGATAGGGAGACGGAGATCTGTCCTCTCATTCTTAGGGGAAAAAGGCCCCTCCCCACTCATCAAGCCATCTGCTCTCTGAGAGGCACAGGATGATGCATCTCAGCCTGAGGATGAAATCATCACACGGACGGGAATGAGAGCCGGGCCTCTTTGTGACCTCAGGGAGTGACGGAGGGTCCTTGTGCCTGTCCTATGTTAGTAGGCACAGCAACGAG